>NW_015090990.1:7608421-7616205 GCF_001431845.1 Calidris pugnax
CCCGCCAGGCCTGCCTGCGGCCGGGCTTGGAAAGCCGCCTTTGTCCACTGCCTGACCTTAAAGGGTGGCCCCTGGGCGGCGTTTTCCTGGAGGAAGGCCCTTGGCCGCACTGGGATCTCCTCGGTCCCCCTCCTTCCAGAGGTTCCTCCCTTACCCTGCCGGGAGGAGCCTCCTCAAGGAGGTGGCTGCTGCAGTCGGGAGGTACATCCGTCTTGCATCCATCTTATATCCAGTTGTTTTATACTGTAGGGGAGGTAAAACCAGCCCTGCTTGACCCCTCAGCTTGCAGGAGGGACCTGGCCTCTGGGGTATCTTCCCCTCTTGCTCGAAGTTAGGTGCTTTCTTCAAAGCCTGTTGCTATCAGAAACCAGGCTTGGAAACTTGAAGGCACACAGAAGAACCATTTTTCCAAGCTAAAATACTGTCAGGCATCCTTTGCATAAAACTCTCCTAATATTTTTTTTTTTAATATTTTTTTTTTAGCCCTTGTGTCATTTTTAGCTTGGTCAACAGAGAGGGGCAGCCAGAGGGCTGGAACAGAAGGTTGTGTGCAACAAAGAAAAGCTTCAGGTTGTTTGGACTTTGTTTTCAGTGGACGCCAGAGAAGGGGGGCACCCTCTTTAGACCCCAGGGCACTGGTGGAGGAAGTCATTATAGGAAACCTTAACTCTGTCCGAGGCAGGAACATGATGGTAAAATTTCAGCCAAGAAACTAAAGTTAAGGAGTGAGATGCGTGTGTGACTTTGGTGTTGGAGAGTGAGTCAGCTGAGGAACCAGAGAAACAATTTTTTGATCCAGGTTATTAACTGCAGATTGAATCATTGTTAGTCTTTTTGAAAGAACAGTCCAAGTCCAACTATGTTCTTGTTGCCATGCTCTTGTTGTAGTAGCTATTTACAGCTATATTAGGACCTGTTTGCCTCCTAGGTGACCTTTTAAGGGCTGTGATGAAATGTCATTTGTATTTTCATTTATTATAACTAATTTATAGCATGATATATGTTTTACAGAGGTACTTGGAAAAATGCTGTAAAAACTGCAGAACTATAACTATTCTAACTTTCACATGTATTAGGTTGTTTTTTCTTCCCCTGCAGATGTGTAAAGTTGTTTTGGTTTTTTCTACTATGGGGAATACTTTACTGGAAGTGGGCTTGTGAAAAATGTGACCTTTTGCACTAGGAATTTGTATCCTAGGCCTGAAAAATCTGGGACAGTGAATTTTTAGAATAATGAATAATAAAAATATAACAGTAATAGCTTTTGGCTGGAATAGGTTGCACTGCTGGTCAATTATATATCATGCATTTCTGTCTCAAGTTTAGTGAACTAACTTTCGTGAAACACAAGCTGGGGATTTTTGAGAATATAACCAGTTCTCTGGCAAGTTTTTTTTCAAATGGACTTCCAGATTCATAGCATATATTCAATGTAGAGCATTTACAGTTCAACTCTGTCCATAAGTTTTAAAAACATTTTTTTTTGACCACATGAAAACTGCTTCTGCCTTTTCTTGCTGTGTAGTCTCAATATTATTTCATGTTTCTTGAGCAGTAGTACAACTATAAGGTAACTGGGTCCCAGCATCATCCTGTGCTATTTCTTGCCTTCCTCTGGAAGATGGCCCGTGTCCAAGTCCTCTTCCATCTTTGAGTGCTTTGAGAAGAGGGTACAGGTGACGTGTTGTCTTGGACTCTGATTCAATTACTTGCTTTGCATAGCTCTGAAATTCACGCTCCTTACAAAGTGCAATAGCTTCTGTCTGAGCGTCGTAGTCCAAGTCTGCTTGCTTTTCCTGCTGTTTTTTCGCCTGTTTTTCAGCCTGATGAAGAAAAGGGAAACACAAACCTTACTATTTCTTTTACAACATAACTATCCCTTAAAACCTGGAGAGGGTAAAAGCTTATAGAATCATAGAATCGTCTTGCTTGGAAGGCACCTTTGAGATCATCTAGTCCAACCATCAACCTAACTCTGATAAAAAACCAAAAGAAAATAATACAAGAACACCCCACCCCCCGTTACTAAACTATGTCTCTAAGCACTATGTCAACCTGTCTTTTTAAAACCTCCAGGGATGGTGCCTCAACCACTTCCCTGGGCAGCCCATTCCAATGCTTAATAACCCTTTCAGTGTACAATTTTTTCCTAATATCCAATCTGAACCTGCCCCTCTCCTTACAGGAGATCTGTGGGGATGTTAGTTGATACTTGGCAAATGTCATCCTTCCCTACTTCTCTCCTCTGTCATACCCCCCCCAAAAAGGGTACATTGAATAGCTAAGTGAACATCAGCATCAGCTGCTGCTCTTCGGTGAACTGCCCAGAGGATACAAGAGAAGAGCAGTAGGACATAATGGCCCAGGGCAGGATGTGATCTCTCACTGCAAACCGGCCTTGACTTGCAGATGGGTGCTTCTTTCTGGAGGGGCTGACAGGGTACAGCTCTTCTATTTACCATTTGCTGGATCTGAATTTTCTGTACTTCCATGTTGGCATCACGTCGTCTTTGTTTCTTGTTTTTTTCCATTTCCAGGTAGATGCGGTTCTTTTCCATTAACGCATCAAGTTCTTTCTTAGCCTCTGCTTTTTCCTCTCTCTCCTTTTCCACTTTCATCTTCATCTGTATTTTAGAAAACACACAAAAAAAGTTAACCAAGGAGCACGGCTGCTATGCTGGCAGTCATATCTTTCAGCAGAAGCAGCCCTGTGTCAGTGTTCTGATAAGCACGGTCATTGTGGCTGGCCGGAGTCCAAGCCCAGGGTTTTCAGCTGCCCTGGCAGATGTACGCCCAGCACGAAGGCAGGAGAGGGAGAGAGGATCCCAGGAAAGATGGCAGCAGGCATGATGAAGCGTGCTGATGCCTGGCACCAGACCCACCAGCCTGGGCCTCAGCTGGAGTAAGCAGGAATAAGACCAGGGTAGGTTGCTTACCACAGTGGCTCTGTGTTCAGCAATCGATTCAATGGCAGCCTTTTCTTTTGCTTCTTTCTCTTTGCGTTTTTTTTCTTCTTCAGCTTCCTGTTTTTTAATGTCTCTAGCAAGACGATCATTTTCCCTTTTTAATACCTCTTTCATTTGTGCAGCTAATTGGCTAACAATTTTGTCCTGACGTTCCTGTGTTAGTCTGCAGAGGAACATGAGCTACCATAACATACCAGGGTACACAGCTGGGTCTACCTGAAGCATTACTTCTACCACAGTCAGCAGTCCTGCCTCTAGTCTTCTCTCTTCTTGCAACTCACGCCTGCCCAACTCCCCACCCAACTCCTTTATCTTGTCTGTTTTCTTCCTGGGTTTTGGTTTGGGTTTGTTTGGTTTTTTTTTTTAATTATCTGATTGAGCAAATAAATGTTCCCTGTAACACTAGCTTTCTGTTGCAATACCAAGCTGGATCACTCGGGGAGAAGTCTGCCTAGCATCCTGCCAGCAGGAGAGAAATGTTGGGAGGATTGGCCAGAAGTAGGAAGAAAAGGGACCTCTCAGCTTGGCTCAATGGTATCTTCATGCAGTACCCTCACTGTTTAATTGGTAAACCATCTTCCCTTAATTATCCCATGTAATTAATTAATGTAGGTACCTAGTTACGAAGTCCAGTTATTTTTCTTGATCTGACTCAGACAAATATAGCTTATACCCCAAAATACTTTTGTCAAGGATTTTAATTGTATTTAATTGTTGAGGAGGTGGAGGCTTGGCAGGCCATATGGAAAATCACTGTTCCCAACACACTGGTGTAGAGCTTTGCACTCCCATAAGTCTTTGTACTTTGAAGGGCAGAGGGATTGCTCCCGCACACACCTATTGCTAAGGAACCTGTGATAGAATTTCCTTTTTCTGCTGAATTCCCTACCTTCCCTATCAGTAAAATTTAATGTTTAGAATACTGGTGGTTTGTGTTACATCATCAGTCTGAAAGATTTGAATATGACTACAGTGACATTTTTATTTTATTTACAATTTCTACTCTAGCATTGTACCTACCTACGCATTTCAGCTTTTTTCTCTTTCATCAGCTTGGCGATAGTTTCCTTTGCTTTAAAATGAGCTTTAATCCGATCATCTTCTTCCATTTGTTTTTGTTCCTCTATTGCTTTGATAATTTTCTGGTCATTTACATATTCCTGCATGGGCAGAATGGTCCTGATATAACAGATGAAGTCTAGAAAATCTTGGCCTGGGGTAGCAACTTAAAAGAATGACTCCCTGTTCTCTCTCTTTGTGTTTCTTTCTAAGAGAGAAGACGGGAAAGGGGTTCTCAGTACTCACACTTACTTCTGCCTCCCTGCTCAAACGTGCATGAAGAGGAGATAGTAGATATGAGGAAGGAGAAGGGAAACTGAGCAAACAGCTGCTTCTCCAGCCCATTACACAAACAAATTGCCATGCAATGCAGTGAGCATTATCCCTTGCTCCCATTCACACACGGGAGAGAGGGGGATGTTGAGACAAATGAGACTGTGCATTAATTATACTTATTAATTATAGACCAGGCAAAGCCTTAGGTGCCAGTTTCCCTTTAGACAAGAGAAGGGACTTGCCCCTGAGAGGCCTTTCTCAAAAGCACAGAAGAAAGACATGGCCTGCAACTGGCAGGGTAGCCATACGATCCCTTGCTCCTGAAGCTGTTGGCAAACCTCCTGTTGCCAGTAGGCCCATTTGGATATAGGAATGCGATTGTTTCACTCCAAGCAAACAAGGTGCAACAAGCATTTTGAACTGTCTACTTTCCTGTTACTTACATCATACAGCCTCTGCTGTTCAGCTTTTTCTTCCTGTTCCTTTTCCATTGCTCTCTGAATTTCCAGTTGGTACAATCGGTTCAATCTCTCTATTTGTTCTCCTTCTCTTTTGGCTTCTAGCTTGGCTAGATCTTCCTGATGCTTGCGCTCCTTTATTCTGCATCAGAAAGAGGAGTTGAATAAATGGGCTAGGGAACACATGAAGTAACGAACAAATAGAGATTCTGAGTAACCATAGGTAACTGGCACTGAAAGATGTGGTACTTTGAATTGACTAGCATATCAGAAGTGGAAAAATAGCATCATTGTTTGTAATGGTAGCCCTCAATCCTCTGACCAGAAATCAGTTATGGTATGCTCACAGCTTGTGGTCCAGTGGTAACATGTTTTATCTGGATGACTCATTAGCACCACTGCATTCATAACATTCTGGCCTGTCTCTATAGCACCCTCAGTGAACAAGATTTCCCCAGCAAGTCCCAGCGTACCTTGTGCTTCTTCTGGGCATGCAGGCAACAGCTTAAACTGGTGCTGTTCTATCCTAAGTTCTGCAAGGATTTATGTGTTGGACCTGGAATAGGTGAGACTAGACTTTGAACCCTTCTTCTACCTCAGGAAATTTGATTCCTTCTATCAGTCCCCCAGGTCCAGTCCTATAAATATCACTAGGGACCCCTCCATAGGGTTTCTGTAAGAGCTGAGAGAAAGAATGGAGGTGGCAGTGGTGTGTTCTCTGGAATCTAGTTATGGGCAAATGGAAAATCTGGAAAATTTGAATAAAACCTATTGATGCCTACCAGAGGCAATTTTACATGCAGACTGTTGGCAAATAAAAGACGCTGCATATCCCTTTCGCACAAGGTCTTTTGTGGCACTCTGGAATTTTCTTTTGAAGTGTCGTATTTGTGAGTCAAATTATTAGTAAGTTTCTGTAAAAACCTTATAGAATGTATTTGTGAGAAGGGGGATTAAGTAAAGAATAAAGTAGGGTTACTTTTGATTAATTATTACTTACTGTTCCAGCTGATCTCTGCGTAGTGCCAGTTGCTTCATATAATGCTGGCGTGCCTTTTCTTGCTCTCTCAGAATAGCTTCTTTATGTTCATGTTCCTTTTCTTCATCCTTTTTCTTATTAACATCTGACTTCAACTTTTTAAATTCAATTTGAGCATCTCTTTCTTTTAGGACCTCAGTAAGTAGAAGTGCACTCTGCAAGACAACATTTAAAGTAATTTATGTGTTCAGACGTGTTTCAAGAAATTCAGTACAATTTGAATTTAAAAAATCTAAGTTGTCAACAAACATGGAACCCTTTTAGTCGTTCGGTCTGATAGTATAGGTAGGTTTTTGCACGATCAATAGCCTCCTTCCGTTTTGCTGCTTGGAACTGTTGTTCTTCCAAATCAAGTCGCTTTCTTTCTTCCTCTTCCCTTTCTTCACGTAATTTTTTGGCTTTAAGTTTCCGTTGTGCCAGCCCCTACAGTGCCGATAAGATGAGAAATCACATTTAAAGCCCATGGATTAAAACTGTATAAGCTCTTCTGGAGGTGATGTACTCAGTGTTTGGAGTTTTTTTAATTATGCATTTTAGCATTAATTTAAAAAAATTAAATGTCGATGTTAGACGTTAAATGTATTTAAATGGCGTTTAGTTAAAATACATATTTAAAAGCAAATGTTAGAGGGAGTGCAGTTAGAAATGTTACCACGAGGGGTTTTGCATACATGAAAAAGAATCCCCTTGTTTACAAATCTATCTTTTACTTACCATAATGGTATTGGGCCAGTCTTTTGCAGCCGCTTTGGAGCGTAAGCGCATTTCTTCTCGTTCTTTCTGCTTAGCAAGGATGCGTGCTGCTTCTCTAGTCCTGCTGTCAAGACTGTCCTGAATCCTTTCCCATTCCGCTTTTGGCAATACAATTACCTGATGAAGATCTACTTCATTTGGAAGAAAACATCCATCTAGAGCGTTATTTTCTTCCAGATGATGTGGCACTGTGCAGAGGAAAGAAAAGGTACTGAGATTACTTGATATTAGAAAATCCTACATTCAAACCTGTATCAAGATTTGAGTTCCTGCATAGTAACAACACTAAATTATCCTGATAGGTACTCTCCCCATCCCAGTACCCCAGAGCTAAGACGGGGTGTCTCACTGTGGCCAGTGTATGTGCTTGGGCTGTGGCACAGCATAACTGTTTGCATGTCCCCTTCCCTGTGTGTGTGCACATACAGGTTTGGCTGATGTTAACTAACGCTTTCCGCTTGGGCATGAGTTCAGAACAGCAGGGACCAGGGAGCATTCCCAAAAGGAAAGGGGGAGTATTGGGGATGCCATTTTTCTGGCTGGCTGAGCAGCAGCTTGGGCACAGGCTGTGCCCTACCACCCTTGTCCTGCACACTCATCGTATTTACTGAAATAGATCTGGCTGGT
This sequence comes from Calidris pugnax, assembly GCF_001431845.1. Lineage (NCBI taxonomy): Eukaryota > Metazoa > Chordata > Aves > Charadriiformes > Scolopacidae > Calidris > Calidris pugnax. The sequence goes on from NW_015090990.1 coordinate 7,615,600, forward strand.
GGAACTGTGTCTTGATTTGTTGGAACCATCAGCGTTTCTTTGTTGTATTTGGCTGACACACACATGTGCATGCATAAATACAGCTTCTCTAGGCGATCACTCCCTCTTGTGAAATGCCCTTCAAACTGGGGTTTTCGAAGGAAACGGCACTCTGTACGGAGGTCTGTCCCATTAGGAATTATCCTTCTGGTTTGCAGCAGACTGACATGCCGTGTCTAAAACAGGAGGAGGCTTTCTCTTACAGCGCTGCTGATGGCGGGGGCTGTTTGCCAGAGGCAGTTGCAGATCTCTTTGTCCTACGGTGGGGACCAGGCCCCGTCTTCTCGCTCTGCCCAAGGTGAAGGTGGCCCTGCAGACAGGGACCTGCCGGGCATCCAGTTCTTCCCTAACTCCAGCTGTTGACGAGACACTGGTTCCAGGCGGGTTCTTTCTAGGTGATTCTGGGGCAGGAGCAGCCGGGAGGGCGGGTCTGGGGGGAGTCACCCTGGACGCGGGACAGGGAGGACCCCTGCGGCCTCACGGAGCCGTGTGCAGCCGCTGCGGCTACGGGCTCGGCGCTGCCCGCCCCCCGGGTCCCGGTGGAGCCCCACTCACGGGCCTGCGCCT
>NW_015090990.1:7616610-7629836 GCF_001431845.1 Calidris pugnax
CGCCCGAGGCACGCGGCGGGCGGGGCTCGGGCGGAGGCAGCCGGAAGCGGCGGGCGCGGAGGTGGGTCAGGGGCAGCGCGGGTGTGGGGGGGCGGTAGCGGCTCTGCCCCCTTCCCTCAGCGGCTGGGGGTCCGCTGCCGCCGGGCTCCCCCTGCCTCGCCCGGTCCCTCCAGGGGGGCTGCTCCGATTCGCCCCTCGGCCTGGTCGTCGCGGCCCGGGCGGCGGCCGGTGTGCTACAGTTGGGAGGGGGCCGTGGCCTGGTGCGGCCTGCCGGCTGTGGGGCCGGCCTGAGGGAGCGGCGGGGCCGGGGTTACGGGTGTGAGGGGAAGTGCCGCTGAGGGAGCGGCTCTAAAGACCAGATGGGGTGTCTCCTGCTCCTAGGGATTTCCGTCGCCCAGAGGTGGGCTGTAGGTACTGAAGTTGCAGGACTGCAGCAAACACAGCGATTTACTTATTTATTTCAGTTCCACAAATGGCAGTATTTCCTTTCCTTGGCTTCTTGGATTTGGTGTGTCCTTGTTAAAAAGACTGGCTCTATCTGTTGAGTAGTAGTTTCCTTTAGAAATCTCTGTTAAGGTGTTTGGCAGTAGAATCCCATTTTGGTTGTGTCAACAAGTGATGGAGAAATTTAGAAGCGTTGGTCAAACTGAGGGTGCAGGAGTACCAGAAGATTGCCTCTCTTAGCAAGTACTAGTAACTGTGCAGCATGAGTTTAGATACTTTCACATTGTCTATTTTAAACAGAAGTTTGGTACTCAACTAGAACTTTGACCTTTACAGACTGCTTTTTTAGCTTCAGCACAGCTGAATGCTGTAGTGGCCATGAATTTACTTTGTTTAGATATTTGCCTTAATGCTTCATTTTCTTGCAGAATTTTTCTCTTCTGAGCACACAATCAGGGTAGGAATTCAGTACTTCGGTTTATATAAATAATTCTCTTTTTTTGTTTGTTTGTTTTGGTAACTATTTTCTGACAGCTATGAAATTTCTGTTGGTTTTTGATTTTGACCATACAATCGTAGATGAAAATAGTGATACCTGGATTGTGAAATGTGCTCCCGAGAAAAAACTTCCTAATGGATTAAGAAACTCCTACCAACCGGGACATTGGACAGAATATATGGGCAGAGTCTTTGCCTACTTGGGAGACAATGGCGTCAAAGAAGATGAGATGAAACGGACTATGACAACAATTCCTTTCACTGCAGGAATGGTAGATCTGCTGGGGTTTATTGGCGAGAACAAAGATTTGTTTGACTGCATAATTGTTTCAGATTCTAATACAGTATTTATTGACTGGATTTTGAAAGCTGCTGACTTCCATAAAGTGTTTGATGAAGTGTTTACAAACCCTGCGGTGTTCAGCAGTACTGGCTATCTTACTGTACAGAACTTCCATGCTCACCATTGTGCAAAGTGCCCTAAAAACCTTTGCAAAAGGAAAGTTTTAAAAGAATTTCTAGATAAGCAGTTGGAGCAAGGAGTAAGTTATACCCAAACTGTATATATAGGTGATGGTGGGAATGACTTATGTCCAGTGATGTTTTTGAAGAAGGATGACATTGCTATGCCCAGGCAGGGGTATACCTTGGAGAAAAAAATTTCTCAGCTCGCCCAAGATCTCAGTCCTGTAGAGTGTTCTGTTCTGGTTTGGTCATCTGCTACTGACATTATGTCTTATCTGAAATTACTTATGAAGGAATAATTTGAATGCTAAGAGAAAACTAAAATAGTTATATTTTATCTTCTTGGGAGAGAAAAACTGCATGTGTATAAAAGCACAAAATTGTAAAATTGGGCTGTTATCTGAACTCTTGATTCTAAACACAATACAAAACTGTTTATGTTCAGTCTTGGGAAAGTGAAGTTAAAATGGCTTTACAACATAGTACACATTCCAACATAAGTGGAGAAGGGGAGTTGCAAGAGAAATTGCCATTATTCTTAGTCTTCCCCCTCCACCCCCCAAGCCTTTACTGACTACATAACTGACCTTTTCTGTTCCACATGCTTAGGGGAAGGAGTAGGATTACTGCATAAAAGAATGAAATTCTTTACTTAGAAAACATTAGGTGCCAGGAGCATGGGTCTGGAACTGTTGGCTTTTATACTACTTTGATCAGGATAAATGTTTAATTTTGTAAATTATTTGGTATGCTTATAATCTTGTTTGATCTGAAGGTGCATTTATATTTTCAATATACTAAATATTTTACCAAACCAAATTACTTTTAAATAGTTTATATTATCTTGTATTGTAAAACCAATAAAAATTACTGTCCCTGACAAAAGCAACACATCTAATTTGTGTAATGTATTCTGCTGGTCTGTGTCACCTGTTCCTGTGAGGGCCTGGAGGGAGTGAACACGAGTTTGGGTGTCAGCCTTCGGCTAACATCTTCATTTAGTCAGTCAGACCCCTTCTCTTCTGGAGAGTAGTAAGGGTGTTCATCTGTTTAATGAAAACTCACTCTCCCGTTCTCCTGTCACCCTGACAGCGTGCTGCTGCCACTCCATCTGGAACTAACGCTGGGTTGATCTTCCATGCTGACGGCTCTGAGTCAGCCAAGTGCTTTTTTCTTGCTGAGTTTCTGCTGCAATGCACAGCCCACAGAATCATGTATATCTATACAGGTTTACACTCATTTTACCTATCTGCTCTAGTCCATATCTGTAGTATAATCCTCTCTTACAAGCTGGAAGGGAACACAGAACTATTCTGTCTTAAAATAGCTCAAGGAATCACTTGTGAACATGCAGTCTTTCTCTTCAGTGCTCACAGTGAGATGAGCCCCAAGAGCTGGCCTATGCATATAGAGGTATTAAAAATAAGTCTCATTAAAGTTAAATAATGTATTTTCATGCCAAATGTTTTCCTTCTTACAGTCTTGCAAAATGTCCAAAATGATGATGTAGTCTGTTATTGAACTGATGGCTGGTTTAGCTTAAGTGCCTTTAATAACTGAGAAATTGGTTCAACTTTTGCAGCACTTGGGTGGCAGATGTCTGAGGTGCAGCGCAGCAGCCTACGGTTGCTGTAGCTCTTCCTCTGTTTTCTGTGCTGCACCGTTCTCATTTTCTTGCTGATATTTGATGTTGTCACTACCTTCTTTTTCTCAGTTGAAGATTTTTAGGAGTGGTCTTGCCTGGTTTCAGGCTGATAGTGTATATAAATTAAGAAATCCTTTGGTTACTTCCTTGTAAATTTGTGTGAGAGCACAAAGACGGCATCTGAAGAACTGGTGGGTCTCAAGTTGTGGCAGGTTTAAGTTGTCTCATTCACAGGTCATACAAAAGCAGTAATGGCTCTTGCATGGTACAATTTTGTATGGTTACTTTTTTTTTTTTAAAGTTGTGTGTTTCCTTCATTCTAGATGTGCTGCTTAATGTTCCAGGTTCTGTGCTGGTCTCTTCTGTGCTTTTCGGAACTTCCAGTTTGTCCAGAGATCTTAGTTATTGCTTCTTTAAAAACAAGCAAAAAAATTAGTATAAGAATAATTATTCAGCTTTTTCTTCTACTAAATATTGTCCTTTTAGCCTTGGGGAATATACCCTGTAGTTTGCTTTGAGAGTGAGAAATTGAGTGAGAAATTAATCTTCATGCTCAAAAAGTTTGGGTTTTTTTTTTGTGGTTTTGAAAGTACTGAAGCAGGAGTTGAGAGTAGATTAAGCAAAGTAGAATACTTGAAATATTAGCAGTTATGATGGAATCACTTCAAGTAGAGGGTAGAGCTGATGCTATTTAATAGGCAAGTGCATGTTGGAGACAGAAGAGATTTTTCATTTCGGGTAAGTAGGCCATTAAGCTATTAGTATGAGGTCTTGGGTTTCTTTTTTCCTCTTAATAAAAGAGAAGACAGAACTTTTTCTGAAGCACCACAATTACCAATTTTTTCCGCATTTGGGTATAAGGGAGGGGAGACGAGTGTCTCCTAAGGGTGAAGGTGGTTTAAGCTGATAACCTAGCTAAAAGAGAAAGGGAGAAGCTCCTTGAAGGGACACATGTTCAGCACTTGGTGTTGCTGTTGGTTTACTTCAATGTGTTCTCTGGGGGGAGATGACTTAGGAAAAGATGTTATGAAAATAAATGAGTAATGGAAGGTGTATGTGTGCACAGGAAATTTTCTATATGGTATTAGGTCTGCTACCATACAGCAGCTACTAGGAAGAGTACTTAGTATTACATGGTAGTAGGATGGCTAAGACCTAGCAGAAGTTCCTGCTTGTCCGTGGGAAGCTGCTGAAATGGAAAGTGCAAAACCACAGCCAAAGAAAGCTGTTGGCATGGGGATGTAGAAACAGACTCAGGGCTCTGCAAGGGAATGCTCCAGAGAAAGAGATGGAGTGAGTAATGTAGCTGAGGGACGCAGGGCTGCTGCTAATTCCTGGGTTACATCACAAAATTCCCATTCCCTGGGCTAAAAATGCATCAAGTGGTTGAAAAACTGAAGGCAAAGATGGGAGAAGGTTTTGTTTGTTTGTGTCAATCAGCTTATTTACATCTTATGTTCTGACCTAAAGACCAAGGGCAAGTTTGAGCCCTGTTGCCGGGTTAGCACGTGAGGAAGGGTGGCAGAAGGGTATCCTTCCAGTTCAGATTCCTTCTGTAGTTCGTGCTAAGGAATCTGTGTAGAGCAGGAGTTCTCCTTGTGGGTATTGCTGGCACCTAGCTCATCATAAATACCCACCTCCTTTTGGTGGGAGGAACTGCTGCCACTCCTTCCAAACCAGGAGAGCTCTGGCAGAGCCTGGCACTAGATCCAAAGGATCCAAACCCTGCAGCAGGTGAAGGAGGGAGCATGGCTGCTTAAACCCAGAGGATGCTTCAAATACTTTTAAAGGTCTCCGTTGCAGAAGATGTTTTGCTAGCAGAGAAGAAAAGGACTTGTTAAATTGTGAGCGACATTTTCAGAAGTGGCAAAAGCCAACATGACCTTCTCCTTGAATTGTTTGCTTGTGGTTGGAGTATATTTGTCGGCATAGTTTGTGACTGTCCTTTGTGCCCTGCCAGGTGCAGGTGTTTTGAGGCGAGCTGCGGCCGCCCCCTCTCAAATCCCATTCCGTGATGGGAGAGCCCTTCCCGGCATCGCTCCTCTCAGCGGCCGGGAGAGCGGGACGGCCCCGGGGGAGCGGGACGGCCCCGGGAGAGGCGGCTTCGGGTGGCTGTTAGTGGCAGTGGAAAGCGCCCTCGCTTTGTTGTGCGGCGGAGCCACCAAGCCGGTGAGGCTGCCCCAGGCATCTGCTCCTGTCCCTAACGCGGCCCGGAGCGGCTGGGCCTTCTGTCACCCTCGCGGCCTTTCATAGCCCCCGGGCGGAGGGGGCCGGGCCGGGGGCCGCGGGGGAGGGCAGCGGGCGGCCGGGGCACCAAAATAGGAGCCGCCGCTCCGGCCCCGCCGCCTCCCGCGGGCAGCGGCTCTTCCAAAGATGGTGACGGGCCCGCAGCGCTCCGCCAGGGCGTAAGTACCGCGGCGGGGAGGCCCGGTAGGCGGCGGGGCTTGGCGGAGCGGCTCCCCCGGGCCGCGGGCGGGGCGCGGACAAAGCCGCGGGGAGCCCGGGGCGGTGCGGTGCCGTGGCGGCGGTGCGGTGCCGTGCGGTGCCGTGGCGGCGATGGCAGCGTCCGGGCAGGAGGAGTACGCGTACCTCTACCGGGACTCCGCTCACCCCGCCGCCTTCCTGGAGGCATTCCGGGGCTTCTACCTGGACGGGCTGTTCACCGACATCAGCCTGCAGTGCGCCTCGGGGGTCATCTTCCACTGCCACAGAGCCGCCTTAGCGGCGTGCAGCAATTATTTCAAAGCCATGTTCACGGCCGATATGAAAGAGAAATCTAAAAACCAGATCAGGCTTCCCGGGCTCAGCCATGCCGTCCTGGAAGCCCTAGTGAATTATGCATACACATCACAGATCCAGATAACAAAGAGAAACGTCCAAAGCCTGCTCCAGGCTGCAGACCTCCTCCAGTTCGTGTCAGTGAAGAAAGCCTGTGAGCAGTTTCTGGTGAGGCACTTAGACACTGACAACTGCATAGGGATGCACTCCTTCGCCGAATACCACGATTGCTCGGAGCTAGAAAAGGAGTCCAGGAGGATATTGTTATGGCAGTTTGATGAAGTGTGGAAGCAGGAAGAGTTTCTGGACATTGGGAAGGAAAAGCTCTCCTTTATTCTCTCCAGAGAGAATCTCAATGTTTGGAAAGAAGAGGCAGTCATTGAAGCTGTTGTTAAGTGGGTTGCACACAACGTGGAAGAAAGAATTGAAGATGTTTGTGAACTGCTGAGCTGCATCAAAGTGGACTTAGATAACATGTATTTGAGATCAGCTTTAAGCCTACAAAAAAAATGCCGGCTTAATGACAGTAAGATAAGGTCACTTATATACAATGCCCTGAACCCCAATCCTAAGGGTCTTTCCAGAAGAGCCACAGCAGCCATGTATGTGATTGGAGGATATTATTGGCATCCCTTATCAGAAGTGCATGTTTGGGATCCTTTAACCAACGCGTGGGTCCAGGGAACAGAGATGCCGGATCACACCAGGGAGAGCTATGGGGTCACTAGCTTGGGACCAGACATATATGTGACAGGAGGTTATAGAACAGAGAGCATCGAAGCCCTTGACACGGTGTGGATCTATAACAGCGAGAGAGATGAGTGGACAGAGGGCTGTCCCATGCTTGACGCGAGGTATTACCACTGCGCGGTTTCCTTGAGTGGCTGCATCTACGCCTTGGGTGGTTACCGAAAAGGAGCTCCTGTGCAAGAAGCAGAGTTCTATGATCCTCTAAAAAAGAAATGGCTTCCTATTGCAAACATGATCAAAGGTAGGTAAGCTTCTTTTGGTATGGCGTCTGCCTCTAATGTTGATCCTTTTGCATTTGCCACTTTTAAGTGCCATGGACACATTTAGGGTTTGATCCAAGTTCTGGTGAAGTCCATGGGAATCTCCCGTTAAAGTTGGTGGGCTCTGGTTCAGGTCTTTACTAGCCACATGAGTGCAAGCATCCAAATGCTATGCTGGGCTGTGCCACGGAAGACTATGGTGGAAAAGCAAGTTTCTCAGTTTAATTTTGCCTTCTTTCAGGAGTAAAGAAATCAGAAAGCTGCCTGGGATTAGAGTCCGTTCAGGTCAAAGAGCAAGCTCCAATAAAGGGACTGTACTATTTTAACATAAGACCAGATAAACAAGATTTTCTATACAATCATTTGTAAAGGTGTCATCTTCATTAAAACTTCTTGCATGCAGTTACCTCGTATTTCAGTGTAACATCTGTTCAGGATCCTTAGTTTAATCTTTGGTGTGATGATAACGGAAGGCACTAATACCTGTTTCTTGCAGCCAAAATAGCGATCTATTAAAAATGTATGAATTTGGATCACAGCCTAACTAAAGGCTATAATTTTGTTTTAAAATTTATAAATAATTATACATTTTATCATACCTTTTTATAAACTAATACAATTATAAAATTTTACTCTAAGGTAATGCAACATAGTATTTGTCTGCATATGTGAGAGTTTTTGGAGGTATCTGTAGCAGGAAAGAACACTTACTATGCTCCTACAACTTTCTTCATTGTTTGTATCTTTTTCACAAACATTTTTAACTATTTTACTATTATTCTCTTTTTATTTCTTTTAAAAAGAGAAATGCTACACTACTACTGTAAACAGTTGCACATTCTGTGCTGTTGATTTGTCCTGATTTCTGTATGAAACTTCTTAAATGCTTAAAAATACCCCACTGATTTTGGTCCGTTTTGTCTTGCCAGATCCCTTGTTTTGTTTTGTTTTGTTCTCCTAGAGACAGAGTTAACATGGCTCCATTCTGTTTGTGTCCTTGTTTATACAATAGCATAATTAATAATACCGTGAGAAAGACCAAAAGTATCAGAAGAGATACCCCGAGACACTGAATAATCTCAACTCCCATTGTCCTTGTCTTTGCGATATGAGTGACTTTTAAAAAATTTCTTTGCTTTAGGGAAATACTGAAATTAGTTCCCCTTTCCAAAACCAATGTGACGACGTGTCTTTAATTACTGCATAAAAATTCTGTGAAATATGATGTGGCTGTATGATATGCAATATGTGTCAATTACTGCAGTTTTGTTTAATTGCTCTTGCCTTATGCTGATAAAATAAGGTGTCTTGACAAGTTTATTTAATTTCACATTCAGTTAAATACTTGCAAGTATAATTTTACCCTAAAATATTAACTAATAAGTCATTTGAAATGGGAGTATAATTTTACCCTAAAATATTAATGAACAAGTCATTTGAATGGGACTATGGATGGAGAGACCATGGTTGTTGCGTGCAGTCTAAAGGTGTGTTGTGACTTTCACACTGTGTACAGGTGTTGGAAATGCCACCGCCTGTGTCCTGCATGAAGTCATCTACGTAACTGGAGGTCACTATGGGTACAGGGGAAGCTGCACCTATGATAAAATCCAGAGATACCATTCAGGTAGCAATGAGTGGAGTATAGTCACCACAAGTCCGCATCCAGGTAAACCGTAATTTCTGTAACAAGGGGAGAGCTTGATTTTATTACTTGTACCTGGGATTCTTTAAACCCACTTAAGAGTTTCTGGCCTGTTCCTAATAAAAGGAACAATCCCTGTAGGGCAGCAAGAGCCAGAGGGGGATTATCTTCCATTTCCAGGCTCTGAGAGGGGAAGGGAAGACTCTCTTCAACCATCTGTCCTACAGAAATCACTATATAAATATTGAACTAAGGAATGGCTGCATTCTGTTAAATAATACAGTAATCTAACTTTCTATAACATCTGTCTATACATAGGCACTTTGCAAAAATAATTTATATGAATTTTAGAAGGGTTTTTTCTATGTTCTACTTTTGATAACAGTAAATTTTTAGAGCAATTGTTGCTGAGTACAAGTAAGTTGTTGCTAAGTACAACAGTAGGTTGCTCGTGTCTGTAGCTTCTGTAATGCCTTGAGCTTGCTTTTACCAAGTGTATTAGAAAATCCCGAGGTGTCTCCTAAGCTCAGTGAAGAAATTCAGCCGCCCTCAGTGGTGCCCAGTGTTTGTCATGTAGCTGCAGTTTAAGTTAACGTTATCATGCTGAGTTGAACTGTGTTCCTTTCTTCCTGAAGAATACGGGTTGTGTTCAATTACACTACAAAACAAGATCTATTTTGTGGGTGGACAGACCACGATCACGGACTGCTATGACCCAGAGCAAAACGAGTGGAAACAGATGGCTCACATGATGGAGAGAAGGATGGAGTGTGGCGCGGTGGTTATGAACGGATGCATCTATGTAACAGGAGGATATTCCTATTCAAAAGGAACGTATCTGCAAAGTATTGAGAAATACAACCCTGAACTGAATAAATGGGAAGCAGTAGGTAATCTTCCCAGTGCTATGCGGTCGCATGGCTGTGTCTGTGTGTATAACGTGTAAACATTTGATTTTTGTATTGCTGCTACAGAAGATGGCAGGTGCAGCATTCAAAATAGCACTGATTACCTCATGCATGAGATGTGCACTAAGAGATTGTACTAGACATCATTAAAAACTAGGTATAATTTGTCTTCATTTTAAACAATTCAGAAATACATCTGTGGTAACAAGACTTCCATATATTTTTTCAGTCCAATCATTCTTTGTCCTGAAACTTTTTCAAATTACTCTTGTCTAATACTTTGTGCAGCTATATAGGAACTACTGTGAAAAACAGATTTGTTTCATCAATCACTGGGTGGAACTATCAACTGGTGCTAAGGTGCTAAAGCCAGAGAAAATATTCTGCATTTCTATGGACTAGTGGGCTTCAGATGAAGTCTTTGATACTCCAAAGGTATCTATAGAAGTGCTTCATTGCCACAAGCATATGATACGTACAGAGCAATATCACTTGGATAAGCAGGTTATCACATCCAGCAATCATGGGCAGTTAAAGGATGGCTCTAATTCTACCTCCAAATGCCAGCGCAGAGAAGAGCACAGGCTGGGAATGAGGGAAGAAATGTCACGCAGTAGCCCCAGAGCACAAGCTGAAAGTGTGCACTAGTTTTCCAGAAGACCAGTGCTCTGCAGTATGAGGCAGTTTGAGAACAAATTGCTCAGTTTGCCATTCTCGCACTGGCAGGGCCTGTGAGAAATAATTAAAAAAAACGCTTTTCTTGGCTTTGGCAGGTATTTGGCTGATGCCCTTGGGCTGATGCACAGGTATTGGTGATTTTTCTTTTTCAGGGAAAAGCCTTACCATGGTGACTTTTTTTTTTTTTTTTTTAAATCAAATTTAAGATGTATGTCTTTGTGAAATGGAAGGAGGAAATGAGAAAGACTGGAAAGTTGCTAACATCCCCCTGAGATACAAACTCTCTATTTTGTTAATAGCATTTGGTCTTTTTAGGATGCTGAACTATGACTTGAGCAAAGGTACAACTGAAGAAGCTTGTCAAAATACGTTACACATGGAGAAATTGGATGCTAAGTGGCCCACTGAATTTATTTATTATTTCTCACAAAAAATAATACAAGATCTTCAAATTCAGTCTAGAAAGCAACTTGAGATGGGCAGGAAGGTCATCGTTCTGTCACTTCTTCACTGGAAGACGCCTGTGGCAGGCTCCCAGAGCAGCTTGGCAGTGCCAGGCTGGCCGGCAGAAAGCAGAATCCATAGGTAGTATTTAAATATCTGGTGTTTTAACCCTGCCATCCCCAGCCTTCTCACCACTCCTTGTTTTGCATCCCGCCTTCTGGGTAGTAACACAAATGCATTTAACTGAATCTTTATTGCAGTGACTTCTAAGGATTTGTTTTCACCTGGTGGCTTGTACAGATAGTGTAATGTGTGGCTTTTATTAGCCTGGTTCCCTGAGGGAGCAAGGTGCAACTGTGGTGTCTTTCTGTGCATGTGTCAGCTCCCCTCTAATGCTGGAGACTTTCTTGTCTGGGTTCAGCCATGTTCTGCACTGAGGTACAGGTCTTAAAAATACACCTTTTTTCCCCCCAGGTTTTATGAAAATTAGGAACAGGATAGGGGGGGGGAGAGAGAGACTGAAAGGAGTTGCATGGGAAGTCCAAGATGGCAAAGCCTTCCCAGGGCCAAGGGGTGGCTGTGAGGAGCATTCCCCTTCCTTCCTGCCTTTGCTGCCCCTCACCCCGTCCCGCTTCAGCCGCTGTGGGGCCGCACGCTCTGAGGGTGGTGATCCAAATAAAGAAATGCCGTGAGGAGCACGGGGCTCTTCTCGCCCGGATCAGTTCCTCAGCCCAGCTTGTAAAATGCCAGAAGAAGCAGCTGTTAGACATTGGCATGAGAGGCAGGGACAACACAGGGCTGCCACAGGGTGTGGTGGCAACTTCCTACACCAGCACTACCCCCAAAACTGAAATTTTGGTTGTATTGAATCTATTAGATGTGATGGAAGCAGCTTTCCAAGCATAATACTGAGAATATTTCTTCTTCTGTTCAACACTTTTTTGTTCTCTCACACTTTTGTATTATGTCTCACTTGCATTTGACTGCTGGAAGCAGGCGGCACTCAACTCTGAGCTTTGATGTGAAGTTCTGTGGTGTATATATAGTTCTTGTTTTGATGTCTTTGTGTGTCATCTTACTATGACAGAAACTCGTGTGTGTGCGTGGGTTTGGTGTTTTACTTTGTTAGCCATCGTGCTGAGAGCTATTTAAGGATCGAATGGAATTTGTTTAAAGATTCTAAACGGTAAAGAGGTGTGGGGAATTCAACTCTGATGCTGTTTGAAATGTGTGGGCCGGGCAGGTGTGCAAAAGAAATAAAATTAATTTGTTTCTCCTGAAAATCTCTGCAGCTGAGAACTGTCCAAGGGCAGGTGGAGATTTAAGGGACAACATCACAAAAGCGTGAAGGTGATTTTTGTACTGAAGGAAACTGCAGTGAACTCAATATGTGTATGTAATTGTTCAGTGTAAAATATGTACCTGTGAAGCTTCATGTTTATTGATAAACACGGACAGAGAACAGCTGCTGGTGGCTGGCCCTAAGGTCCGTTCTGGTCCGTATCCTGTCACCTGCAGCGCTGTAAGAACAAGGCAATGCTAACGACCCCCCAGCACCCGCCTGTCTGCTGCGTCTGAAGGAGGTGCCCAGCCGTGGAAAGCCAGCGCTGTCCCGGGGTTGGAGCACAGGCACTGGAAGCTGGAGTCCGCTTTCTCCCTCTGGGCACCTTGCAGGGGAGCAATGGGCAGCTCCTTGGCCCCAGCGCTACTGCGGAGCGGGAAAAAGCCTTTGTTTCTGGGGTGCTGGGAAAGTATGTGCTGATCTGTGTAAACAGAAGTCAATGCTAACACTGCCTGGGGCTTCAGACAGGTCCCAATTTTTAAGAGTTTTGAATGTGTGAGAATAAATGGAGTGTAAAAATTTAAAGTGGTGCTATTTACAGTAACCTATGATGCCCTTTGAAGTTGGCTCAGGCAGGTAGCACTCCCCGAGAAAAGTGTCCAGTGGTCCTGAGCACAGGTGGGAGGGTGAATGCGGTGAGAGGAGCAGCGTGTGTCCCCCCCACCCCTGGTCAGCAGCGTGTGTCCCCGCAGCAGGAGGGGTGAGCCCAGGGCAGGGGATCGTTCAGCCACCCGTGTGGTGTGTGTTAGCCGTAAGGAGTTGAACGTGAACACTGAATGACCGTGCTGTTGGAGCTGTATTAGGGTGGGCGCCGTGTTACTCTGTCACTTGCAGACCAGAAAAGGAGCTAACACAGCGATCACGGCTGTTGGGTCGGTGCCCGTTAGTTGTTTCCCTACTCTGATCCCTGTTGTGGCGCTGCGGATGCGACAGCGCGGCTGTGGTACCGCAGCCGATGTTTGTACTGTGTAATAAATGTAACTATAGCATCCGTGTACCAACACAAGCTGTTCGGTTATTTTTCCCGCTAACGGCAGCGGCCTGGGAAGAGCGGCCCCGCACGCCCGGGCAGCGGCCCGCCGCGGGGCGAGGAACCTCGCCGCACCCGCCCGTCCCGGCGCTGCCCCTGCGCTCCCTGGCGCACCGAGCCCACCCCAACCGTACCCCCGCTTCTGCTTCCCAGACCCGCGCCGCGGAGCGCCGGGGTTGCGGGGAGCAGCGGCGGGGCCCGGTGCGGCGACACCCCCCGGTCCCGACAGGCCGAGGGGCTGGCACCAGCGGCCGCCCCGCCCCGGAAGCGGCGGCCACGTGAAAGGCGCGGAGGCTGCTGGGCCGCGCGGCGCCGACTGCGGCCTTTAAAGCATCGGAG
>NW_015090990.1:7630227-7630510 GCF_001431845.1 Calidris pugnax
TTGCGCTGGCGGCACCAGCGGCTTCATAGCGCCTCAGAGCTAACGGATCGGCTCCCAGCATAGGCGTGGGGGCCAGGAGCCGACGTTTCTATCATTTAAATACTATTTATAAGAAATTCCTTCTTATATTGCATTGATTCTCCCAGAAAAGCAACTCTGAAAATAACATCTGTGATAATGAGTGGTGGTAATTAAGCCATACCTCTTACACGTGGGTTCCTGAATAACTCATTGAATGAATAACAGTCCCATGCTACTTAATTGGGGAACCCCCCCCCCCCCC
>NW_015090990.1:7630520-7967630 GCF_001431845.1 Calidris pugnax
TATTACAGCGAGTAAGCTTTGTCCGGACCTTGAAACTAAAGCGACTGATAAGATGAAAAGCCACTTTTGGGAGTTCTTTTGGGATTATCTCGCTACTCTAGCACGGGATCAAACTGTTCTAGATAAGGGGCCTGACTGTCCTTCTCAGTTTGTAATTTAAGTCTCATGCCTACTTGTGTTCTCTTAACTTGTTTTCATTTTCAGCGGTGCTGATACAGGCTGTTGGCACACAGAAGGAACAAGTCAGTATGGCCTACTAAGAAAGCACTTCTAATAAAATCTTATGTAGGATTTTGCTGCTCAGACTGTGACCGTTCTTCAGTGGAGCCAGCTTTTTATCAGTCTTCATTGCTGCACAGTGACTGAAAACTATCGATCTGGAAGCTGGATCCAGAAGACCAGCTTGTGCCAAATGACTGAGCTAAAGAGGCTGGAGTGAGCATGTGCAGCAAGAATAGAATTTCTCTCAAATTAGAAGGCTGCTTCTGCTTTTATTCTAAATAGGTTACAGCTCGGTCAGTGTCTGAACTGAGCTCCACGTATGGCAAGCTCGTGTCTGTCTTAATTGTTACTTGCAGCTGAATGGGTGCTTTCTAGAAAATCTTTTCCAGGTGTAAGGCTTAATCTGAAGGACTTCTCCCAGGTCTTGTGGTGTTTTACCCTTCTGTACAGTTGAGTTTTTACCTTGAAAATACTGCTAAGGAAATAGACTTTGTTTTTCATCTCTTCTTAGTGATGGAGCTGAGCTGTACTATGTGGAAGGCAAGCTGCTGGTGGTGGCTATCTGCCTAACCCAGCTGGGGTGAGGCAGACTGGGAGAGCTAGGGAAGTATTTGAGGGTATACCAAAGCTGAAGGAGTTTAGGTGGCAGAAGCTAGGTGAAGACAAAGCGTATGTTCTTCTGTTGGTGTTTCACAGCACTATTATCTTGGCATTTCTTAATAGCTCCTTGGGTATCCAGCAGAAAAAGGCAGCTGTCCTGTGTATTTCACACTGGTGTGGTTTTTGGCAAGGCCAGAAGAGCCAGGCTACCCTGGACAGACTGGGGGGGTGTTCTCTCTAAACAAAGCAAAGTCAACAGCTTTATAAGCGGAGTCTCTTGTAACTGTACTGCCTCAGACGTGCTGCCTCTGTGTAATCCTCACCTTGTTAACTGGGGTAGAACTGCTGGTGAATTTGACAGCATGCAGCCAAAAGGCCCCAAGTTCTAAACAAATGCTTGTATGAAGGGAAAACTTGCTCCAAGAAATCTGTGCGTTATTCAATATGCCAGGTGAAACAGCAAAGGCTGCTGAAGGAGCGAGTGGATAGAGCCCACTTGGAGGCTGGTCTGTGTTTCACACTATGAAGCAGCTGTCTCCACTCGGCTCACTCTTGCCAGTGTACTTGAGGCCAAATGGAAGGTGGTGAGGGAAGGTTCCTCTCTCAGCTCAGTCTGTATTTCAGTGTGCACCTGCAGATTGTCTCTGTTCCAAACATAATGCATTTTTCTTAAAACAGCGTACACAACTAAAGTACAAATTAATTTTTTCCTCAGAATATACAAGAGAGCAGCATTTTTCCACATCTCTTAGTAAATTAGTATGTTGTCTTAAGCATTAATTGAGCTGTACTGGGGAAAGCACCCAGAAAAAAATGGTTTACTTAAGTATGTTGCCCAGTGCTTAAAAAATCTGCCACACCTGGAGAAGACTTTGCAATGTGAGTTAAATCACCAAATTAAGGTTTGAGAATACCAAAATACACATAGCTGCCATTTGGTACTTTTCTTTTTTTTGACCTGGAGGATATAGTTTGATGTCAAATCTAACCTACTACAACTGCTTGCTGCCACGGAAAGGTTTTTCTGATTTTTTTTTTAATTATTTTTTTTTTCTCCTCTTGGCTCCCTGCCCTCACGGCTCCATCACTTGTGTTTTCTACAAGCTGAATCAAGTCAGCGATATATTTATCTAGTGGAACTGTTCTTCCCTTTCTTCAGGGGGATTAACTTCTGTTGGATCGGGTGTTACAGTAGCACACAAGGAGTGTGATCCATTAGTTGATCCAAGGGAAAAAGCTGAGACTACCCCATGGACTGCCAATAATTACACCACATTAGGTATACTGTCAATTAGAGCACCAATTTCTTTCACAAGTCAGGTGTTGGGGACAACATCGCAAGGGAGCGTTAAGACAGGTCACTGCCACATTGAGGTGTTGGTGCTAATTAAGTCTCCTGTAGTCAGGGTGGCTAATGTGAGACATCTCTAAGTAACAGCAACTGTTACCTGGTGTTACATGGCCTGGATTTTTGTACAGTGCTGTAGAGACAAACGGATCACGCTCTGAGCACAGCTGTCAGCTAACACTGAAATCATCCTGTAAAGAGTGTTACAATGTTAAGTACAGGTGGAAGGCCACTAGTGGAGACCAGGATGCAAATTTTAAGGCTGTAAGTGCCTAGATGAAAAAGAATTACAAGCAAGTGAAAGGATGTAACGTAGCTCGAGATCAGGAAGAGAAGGAAAGGGGAATACTGCAGACTGCAGTGGGCTGAATGGTGATCAGTGAATTAAACCACTAAAATAAGATGGGGCTGCCAGGCGGGTGTCCTGATAAAGAACATAATTTCCTGTGACAAGGGAGTCTCAGGGGAGTTTTCCCTGCTTCTGCATTGTCAGTCATCTTGATGCTTTGAAAGATGTTACTGTCCTGTGAGTGGCAGAAGAGCAGAATGTGTACGTGTAAATCTCCCAATAAACTGTGCAAGACAGGAGTGCAAACCCGTCTTTACCAGTAGCCATAGTGATCCCTGATCTGTGAACTAGGGTAACTGAGGGTCAGGAAGCTGCTTCATCTTCTGTAGCTGGATTTAACAAGTGTGATAGTGACCAAAGGGAGACAGAAGGTCAAGACTGAATTCAAACCAATTTCTGACAGCTTTATAAAGCTGCATTTTTCCTCAAGGATTACTCTTTGCACTCTGTCCTTATCTTAAGAGCAACTAGGTAGATATTTTCTGATCCCAGTTAACTTTCTGGCCAGTAGCTGCTTTCTTACCAACCTTCTAGAGCACATAGTGACTGTATCTGATGTAGTGGGATTATATGCTTAATGCCAGTTAAGGGGCAAAGTTACTTTCAAGTTAAAACATCTTACCTCCTATCAAAGGTGCCTGATTCTGTAATCAGACAGAACTGCAGTAAAGACAATTTGTAAAGGAGAGAACTAGACACCTTTAGGATGTACTAGTAAATGCAGGTATTTTTTCATACCCCCAGTAAGTTCCTTGAACTTTCAAAGATTAATTAGGAGGCAGAAATTTCAGAAAAGGTTCTAATTATACCTATTTAGGAATGTCAAACAATTCTTGTTATTGATGTTTTGCCTAGAGAGGAGACGTTTGATTTGACTTCAAGTACAAATGTTATTGGCTCTCAGGTTTGTTGCTGTTAGGTACCAACTGAGGATCTGTGCCTAGAAAAAGATAAATAACAAATAATTCTGTGAAGTGCAAGCGTGTTTTTACTTATCTTGGCTGTAGGCTACCAAATGCTGCCGCAACCAAAGTATTTTACTTGGGGTTTTTTTTTTCCAGTTGTTTCATAGTTTCCCCTTGGAGTTTTGTTTACAGATGGCTCACAAGCATAAATGTATGGTTAAAGAATTTATCTGTTCTCGTTTAGATGATGCTGTGGTGAAAGGTGAAATGCAATACTATATGAACATATGTCTGTAAAATGTACTATTCAATACTTAATGCATTTGCTCTATGTTCTCTTCAACACAGCTGGTGAAAATGGCTGAAAATGGAGATGGTGAAAATATGTCTATTTTGGAAAGCAAAATCTGTCAGCAAATTGAGGTAAGTTCAGTTCATAGTTTGGGATTTGGACTGAGATGCAGTTTTTGAGTTGTTCATTGGTAGGGACTTGGCTAATGGGAAGTTAACTTCAGAAAACTAAAAAAAGTCAGTTAAAAGATGCCTGTCACAGGTCTATGACAGGTATTTAATACTTTCATATAATACATAATTGTTGTCTAAGTTGGAAATTATACTTACTGAGAGTTGCCTGTAAGACCACCATTTAAAAACACAAAATGTGTAACTTGCTAGTGTTTTAGGTGCTCTAGCAAGTGAATGTATCATTAAACAATTACTGTGTTCATTTGTTATTCTATCTATGCAAATACAAAGATGCATTTAATTCTGTATGACTTAATTGAGGAAGAGGCACACACAAAAATTGTCCTACTTGGGAAGAGGCTTGGAGGGTTACCCTACAATGGAAAACTGAGGACATCACTTCAAATGACACCTAGAACAAAAATGTTTCCCTGAAGGACAAAAATACAGCTGCATGTGAATTCTCATTAGCATATGGAGCTGCAGTCATTATTTTTGGAGGGGGGCTTGGGGGAAACAAAACAAAATGCAGAGATTGAGGAAAAAATAGTTGACAAAGCTAGACTTGTGGTAATGTGAGTTTGAGGTATACTAGAAGGAGAGGTATTGTTGTAAAGCCTGCGCTGACTTTTTAAAGCGCAATGATATTGGTGGAAACTCTCCAACTTAACCTGTGGCTTCAAGTATTTTACTCCAGTTAGATGACTGGTGGTAAGCAAAAGAAGCGATCTTGTCTGTCTTGTACTGAATTGTCTTCCCATGCTGGTCGTGATCAAAATGAGAACAGTAAATTAAAATAAAACCAATCTATTTATCTTACAGTATTTTCTGGAATGAGACCTAGAAACTCAACTCTACGTGTATAATGTCTTGGTGTGGCAAATACAATGTTCTTGCTTATACATTTCTTAAATAAGAATTAAAACCCAAATCTGTTGGTGACAAATTTGGCTTTTGACACTTTGGAGCTTGGTCAGGTTGATGATTAATTATGTTAACAGAATAAGCTTCGTGCCTTTCCTAAACAAAACTGCAGTCTCCCTTTGCCTCATTTAGTCCCACTGGATGAAGCACTGAGTTTTTTACAAGCTTACATGTTAACAGTTGGCTTTTGGACAAGTGTCACATTAAAGCAGGAAGCAATAATTTCAGAATTTCTAATTCTTGAGATTAATGAATTTTGGTATGTCTCAATCCATTGCTGTAAGTTGTCAGATAAAAACAAGCTTTTAAGACTGAACATTCAAAGACACTTCTTTCCCTGCCTTCCTCCTCTTTCTTTTTTGCAGTACTACTTTGGCAATCACAATCTACCAAGAGACAAGTTCCTAAAGGAACAGATCAAACAAGATGATGGCTGGGTGCCTTTAGAAGTCATGATCAAATTCAACAGGTAAAACAAAGTACAACTAATCTGGTTGGAAGGGTGACTTTCAGCTATTTATCTCTATTTGGGGCCAAATGTCCCTGCTCTGCATGTACAACCCCTGTTGCTGTTTTAACATTTGGCTTCAGCTTTGCCTGTGTATTTGTAATAATGTGTCTCTGCTTACTCGACAGGTTAAGTCGCCTTTCAAAAGATTTTAGTGTTATTGTAGAAGCACTAAGAAAATCCAAGACTGGTTTAATGGAAATAAATGAAGACAAAACTAAAATCAGAAGATCTCCAAATAAACCCCTTCCTGAATTAAATGACCAGTATAAGGCTGCAATTAAAAACAGATCTGTGTATGTTGTAAGTAAACTTCTTCCTTTGCTCTGTGCTGTTCTGCATGACTTCAACTGAAAACCATCTAAGTAAAGCTCATACTTATAATTTCTGACTGTCAGTTGGTTGCATATAATTAAAGCTTGTTGCTGTCTTGCAGAAAGGCTTTCCACTAGATGCAACTCTTGATGATATCAAAGAATGGCTTGAGGATAAAGGTCCAGTTGAAAACATTCAAATGAGAAGAACATTGCAGAGAACATTTAAGGTAGCTCTTGCGATGAACAGTTAGACCTGGGGCAGGGTCCACCCCTGGACAACATTCTCTTCAATGACTCTAATGCTAAATGTCTCTTGCCATTTAACAGGGCTCAATATTTGCAGTTTTCGATAGTGTTGAGTCTGCTAAGAAGTTCACGGAGATCCCAAACCAAAAGTACAAAGACACAGAGCTGATCGTACTTTTCAAGTAAGTCCATTTAACTGATCTATGAACTAGTAATGGTCAAGGGTGGATTTAGACAAGAACCTGGCTTGTGCCAAGAGTGTAAGTTTCTGCACTGTTGGACAGATATTGAGAGCTGTACCTTTTGGAGACTGGCATCACAACTGTTTCTTGGCTACTGCTGTCTTATAAAGTAATTATAATGTAATATTTTTAGTGGTATTAACTCCACTAATATTCTGTTAAAGGGAGGAGTATTGTACAAAGAAGAATGAGGAAAGGAAACAAAACAAAGTAGAAGCCAAAGCAAGAGCTAAACAGTAAGTCATTATCAGTTGAAGTGCCTTTTTTTGTTCACCTGACCACACTTGAACCAACTCTAACTAATGTAACTTTTCTACAGGGAAAAAGAAGAAAAACAGAAACAAGCAGCAGATGCTGAAATGGTATGGGTTTCTTAAATCTCTATACCTGAAAACCATGTAGCGCTTGCCTTTGTAAGGATTTTCAATCCACATGTAACAAACGTGCTCCTGCAGCTACATTTTGTAAAGCTGACATGTAGGATATCCAGTTTGAAATTCTGTAACACAGAGCACTTGCTAGAAAGTCACTTCAGCTTTTCCAACTAACCTACAGTGAGGCTTTGTTTTGTCATGGTATTTAATCTTATTTTCAAGAGACTAATTTTTGTTTAAAGGATCCTTTCCTGAATTTAAATTATTAGGCAAGCAATCACCTGTTCAGAAGTGATACTAAATGCACCATTGAGATGATTGTTCTTCTGGGATAGCTGAAAGATTCAGTAAGGATTTAATCAGTATTATACAGATTTTCAGCCTTCAGAAATCTGTTTTGTAGAATTTAAAGAGTGTAACTCTCTTACAGGAAAGGAATCATAAGTTTCACAAAAATGTATTACAGTAAGCGAAGAAAATTTTAAAAAGGGGAAGAAAAAAAAAGAGGGGGGACACACACCCCCTGCAAGACTTGGACATCAGCATAAATAAACTCTGTAGGAAGACCGCTTGGGTTACTGATGGTGCTGCGGGGAGTGACTTTAATTGCTCATTTATCACTGTCGTGTTTTAATAGTCATAGGATTGGGGTGGGGGGGGGGGGGAATATTCAAGCTTGGCTCTTCAATAAAAATGTGTTTGTTTTTTTTTAAATTTCATTTAGAAGTCTCTGGAAGAAAAGACAGGATGTCTTTTGAAGTTCTCTGGTGATCTAGATGATCAAACATGCAGAGAAGATCTCCATGATGTATTTTCTAATCACGGAGAAATCAAATGGATACACTTTGTCAGAGGTGCAAAGGAGGTCAGTAGAATCTTGGTCAAGGAGTTAAGATCTCCGTATTAAAGTTTGAAACTGAATGATTAAATGCTTGTTCTATTATGTAATCAAATAAGAAATTACTTATTTCACTTTTGGAATTGCAGATGATTTAGATTATTAAATTATTCCTATAACCTTTCAAAAAAACAGATAAAGGTTCCAGCCTTCTCAGTTCAAAACTGAGAATGTTTGTCAGGACAGTCTGAGGGTTTTGCTGCAGTCTAGGCATATTTTATGTCATGCAAGAGTAAAAAAACTTGAAGTACCGAACAGGATATGTTGTTCATTATTCTAGCTGAATGCTTTCACAGAAAGATTTAAGTGCAAATGCCACTCTTCTTTTTAAGGGAATTATCCTATTTAAGGATATTGCAAAAGAAGCCCTGGAAAAAGCCAAAGCAGCGCATAACGGAAGTTTACAGCTTCGGAACAAGGATGTTACATGGGAGGTGATAGAAGGAGATGCAGAGAAAGAAGCTCTGAAAAAAATACTGGAAGATCAGCAAGAATTACTGAAACAGAAAACAAAAGGTCCTCCTTTCATTGGTTTAAGCATTTATAATGTCCTAGAAATGGCATTGTGTGAAACTGTAAATAGTGAATACATACTAAGCACTGACTAAATGTAAAGCATTCTTTTGAACTTGCCAGTTTAAAGACAAATGATACAAAGTTATTGACATCTTACATCTCTTATATCCCCACGTTAAGCAAAATGAAAGGAAAAGGAAGAGGAGGAAAGGTACCTCAAGGTGCACACAAAGGGAAAGTACAGTTTCAGGGGAAGAAAATAAAGTTTGACAATGAAGAAGAAGGTGGCGAAGATGATACTAAAACAGGTATGTCGTTCTGTGCACTGGAAGCAGCTTCTTTAGTATATGGAGCTACTTTCTGGAGAAGTACCCATGTTTCTTACAAGTGTTTCAGATCTTGCCCTACATTGTACTATTTTTGTCCTCTGTCATTATCAGTAAGGTAACTTTAAGGGTCTTCTGCTTGATTCCTTCCACAACTGTCCAAAAAGCATATTAAAATAATGACTAGATAGCTGAGTCTGTGCTACAGGGCTCTTTAAAGCGTTCTGCATTGAAAGATGGTAGTTGTTGGCAACATTACTCAACTGTACAGACCCAGTCTCAAGTGAGAGTCTTCCTGGAGGATACGAGAAGGCTATTCAGCATATTGGTATTTAGCTTGGAGAAGATGAAGAGCTAAGTTTCTGTTCATTAGATGTGTCACCAGCTTAAACAAACCCTAGGGAAACCTATTCTTATTAGATTGTATTCCTTCATCTTATCTGCTGTAAAATTATACAGGAAAGAAGTTGTTCAAAGTTGGTGTATTAGAACATCTAAAAGTTCTAAGTTGCAGCAATAAGTAAACCCTTTAGCATAGCAGTGGTTTTGGATAAACTAGGACTCATCCGTGAACTGAGATAGTAGGAAGGGTTTGTTTTTTCAGAAGATTTCTGGTAATACTGAAATGCTTTCCTTTACTATAAATACTACCTATTCAATCTTGCAGAACCAGCAAGTCCCAAGAAAAGACCACTAGAGGAAACAGAAAAAGAAGAACCTGCATCAAAACAACTCAAAACAGAAAACGGAGATGGAGATCAGTAATACTGAAATAAAAAAAAAATAATTGGTTTTATTGTTCCATTTTCAAAAGGTTTTAAAGACACGCCTCAGTTCAGGAGTTTCTTGGCAGAAAATCTAATGAAATCCACTTCAATGTCAACCTACAATGACAGGAAACCTTCATTTTGTTGGGTTACAGGTTGTTGGTTTTTTTTTTTTGTTAAAAAAGCATGCTTACTCTTAACATACCACCCTGGAAAGTTCTTTTATATTTATAGTTTTGTTTATACTGTCAGATCCTCTCAACTTCTCTGGCTCCTCGTTCAAATGTAAAAGGTTCTGGACTTTGTAATCTTGCAGTTATATTAAAATAGCAGCTGCCAATAAATTCAGAACTTCAAACTCCTTACTACTCAAGCCTGGATGTTAATGTAGTATAAAGCTGTAACCTTGAAGTAGCAAAGCTAAAGTACAGACTTCCATCATTTAAGTTCAAGTCATCAGGTACAGCTGAATAGAACTTCTAGCCTTTGCTACTCAGCATACCTAACATTCTTCACATCTTGCTCCGTCTACTTTAGGATTCCCTCCACTTCCCTTGTGCTGATGGGATAAATGTCTCCTAGGCCAGCATTCAGCACCCAGGAACTTGCCCTCCTCTAGCATCCTGGGTCAATCCTGTGTTGTGGGATGAAGCACACAGCTTCCTCCTACCCCCCTAGAATGGTCTATGAGGGATTTCACTGGCTGTAGCTACTTGCAGTGCAGAGCATAAAACACTGAAATAATGCTGCAGCTATAAAATCCTGGCTACTTTGGCCTTCATTACTTAATTCAGGCTAAATTCCAGCTGCAGGCGGGATCAAGCAAATAGCTATTTGAAGTTGAGTCAAGGAGGCTACCCTCAGCTTCTTCGCATCTAGTTGCAGTGCTGGCTTTAATATTTGTGATGCTGTGAGCATTCCTCATCCAGTACGTACAGCCCTAAAACTTAAATTTTCTTAAATAGAATTTATTTATCTGTCTAGTACAAGATAATGCATTTTCTCAGTTGTGTTAGGGTTTATACTTACTGATTTCTTCTTATGGAACTTGTATGATGCTGGTAGGTCATACCGAAGTTCTGTGAACAGTACGAAGAACACTTGTTACGCTAGGGTGACTGTCAGTCAGTTGAGTTACACCCCACAGCCATGTTCTTGTATTGCCCACCTCTGTTGCCCCCTGACTGGATAACTGTGTTAACCTCTGGACTAGGTCATGACTGGAGATTTAAGCCAACTACATCACACAGTATGTGGATGGCTGAAATGCAGTTGTGTTCCAAGCATTTGTGCAATTTCCATGTCTCAAGCTGTATGACTGTATAAAACATCCAGCTGGCGATATTTGAGAATTGGGAAGATACCTGAACAACTGTCAAAAAAATATTTAGGTGCCTGTAAGGACAGGATGCGTTTTTGTGTCAGAACTGACCTGTACTTTGCTGTTGTAATTCTGCAACAATCACCTTACGAAGCAGGAAGGTAGGTGACTTCTGCTCTGAGGCAAAATCTAGTCCAGGGAAAAATCCAACTCTAGTTCTGCACAGAATATTTATTCCTTAGAGCTTTACTTTGTGCCGGCTTGTATTCTAGCCAAGTAGCAAGGTATTAAAAAAAAAAAAAAGCTGCTTAAAGACCTGTGTCATTTATCATTTTCAATGATAAATCACACTTAAATTTACCTCAGGCCGATAAGACTGGCTGGTAGTGTTACAGGTATTATCCCCAAACAAACAGTTTCTTTCTTTTGTTTTTCTTGAACAACAAATTAATCTTACCTGCTATGACTTCCATCTTCACTTCCCATTCATCTGCTTTCTTTTGAATGTGCTACAATATTAAATAGATACAAATAAATTTAAAAGCTCTTTTTCTGTGGTGTCATATAAACATCTACGCCCCTGTACTTATTTAAGAAGTCTCCTGTGCTTTTGTTTTCCAAGCTGAAACATTAGATCACATACTTCTCTTGATGTATGTGCCATCCCGGTTATTCAACATGATTAGTATTTACCTCAAACAAGTCTCCTACCACGTAAAGGTGTGAACAAATCAATGAAGCTATAAGACAGCATCATTAAACGCCAGCTACTTCATTGCCTGATTAATGTTTTCCCTACTAAAATGAAGGACTTACCTGCCGTGTTGAAGTTTTGTGAAGGGAATATACAGCTGTTTTTGCCATTTGTAAAGCAGTTTTCAGAAAAATCATATCCATTCCTAAAAGAAATGTTGAAATTATTAGAACTGTTAGACACAAGCTTAAACTAAAGGATTTAAATACCTGCTTCACGCTTCAATTTTCCTGGAGTAATAGCTATTTGAGAAACAGCACTGAATACATAAAGGTACAGAATGTATTTCTAAAACTTACCCAATTGCATTTACTAAGAGAGAGAAAAATTACAGGGATATGAAATAGCTAGTATTGTTTATTTCAAACTCAGCAATTGTTGATTGCAATGCTGAAGTTGTTGATTTGTACTTAGGAAACTGATTCCAGATCAGCAAAACTAGGTAATTACAATAGGTAATTGAGATAAAGAAGGGAGATGTTTCATCGAAAAGTGTTTCTTTTGCTATTTCATTCCTAATAATTTCTAACTGACTTTCAAAATTACCAACCTTTATTATGCTTGGTGCCAAATGGAGGGTTCATAATAACTGTATCAAAAGCCTCTGCCATGCTGTCAGATAAAGAACAGACATCGCACTGAACCATGTCGATGTTTGTGAGCTCAAAGTCTTCAATATTGCTATTAAATATTTCCAGTGCATCTGCATCTATGTCAAACCCCACACACAATCTATTAAAAAACAAAAAAAAGTGCCACATATTAGTCTCTTGCAAAATGAAATGGCGTTTAAATTGTATAGAAGAGTTAAGAGGATCTGTGCACACAACTCATTTTATGTAGGAAATGCAACAAACATATGCTATAAATTCAGTGCTGATAAAAATGCAAGTAGTTCTGTTGCCCTTTCCCAAATAAGTTTGTGAAGGAAGTTTCATTTGTTCATTTAGTGCTTCAGGGGAAAGCAAATGTTATGACTTCAAAATTCATGGCAACTGTCCATCTCTTCCACTACTTGAATGATTACTGACTGTCTACACATATTAAATAGCCTCATTATGCACCAGATTAAATACCTAAAATTAGTTTTGTTCAGCATTGTTCTGTGTTCTAATCTTATTTGCTACTCTTCTGTGCAAGAAAAAAACACAACCAGAACTTAGTATTAAATACTTACCCTGCTCCTAACATTGTGCTTCCAATGCTGAGCATGCCACAACCACATCCTAAATCTGCAATTGTTTTGTTTTCAATATCGTCAAAAGTATTGTGAATTGTATAAAGCATACATGCTGGATAAAAAACAACAACAAAACACAAAAATCACAGGTCAATATCAAATATGCCTCTGATTAATCAAGAAAAGTTATGTCTGCCTTCAGAAAACTATGAAGTAAGGGTTTCTTGCAATACAAAGATGTTCTCATTGCCTGTAATTCTCTTTTTCATTTATATGTGAAAACAACTCAAAATCAGCTTGATGAGTTACAGAACTCTAAATCTTTGGTAAAGAGAATACACATAGATCTGTGAGTATTGTTTGTGGAAAAAGTATGCCTCTATGTTTGGGGGAAAACAATAGATGTAAAAATTGGAAAAATAATAACTAGGGTATGGATGAGTATCTAAATACGCTTTTACTGTTTCTTGTACATCATGAAATAAGTCCATTTCAGCTTTCTCATTTACAGGTTAAGATGTTTCCATCACAACATTATCCTTTAAATCAATATACTTGATTTTTTTGATTGTACATTAAGAGTGTACTTCTAATGAAAAGAAATCAACAGTTCATTAAAAAACAATTAATTACATTCCTGCCGGATACAATTTCTCAACTACTTTTCGGTGTAAATGGTTCAAATGAGATAATGCAGTAGAAACACTTTTTTTTTTTTTTTGGTAATAATTTTAAAGTGCTGATTAAGAACTATTAGAAGAGACACCGGTGCTGTCGGTCACCTCTACCTGCGATGTGAGGTCTTGTTGGGTACTGCTCAAGGAGTAGTTTTGGACTTTCAAAAGAATCGACTTGTTGAAGACAGCTTTCCAGTTCTTTAAGCTTCATGTTTACGGTTTAACTGAGGAAAATAACGTGTAATCAGTTGCAATGACATAAATAAACTACATATTATTTTACACTTAAATGCTCCTCTCCGTCTCCCAGGTGTTCCCTGCAGGGGTTTCAGGGATCCAGCTGACGGCCCTCCCATCACCGGGGGAGACACAAGCGCGGGGCCGGCTAACGGGAGGCCGTTCCCGGGCCGCGGCAGCCCCTTTCCTAAAGCACCGCCGGTAACCGGCTCCCGCTTCGGAGGCCCCTCAGCCCGGCGCTCCGCTCCTACCGCCAGGCCCCGCCCGCCGCCCAGAGAGGCGTCCGGCCCTCAGCGGAGCAGCAACCGAGCCCCGGGGGAGCTCCACCACCTACCCCGCTCGCCCGACCCTCGCCGGCGGAGCCGCAGGCCCACACACACCTCCACCCCCTGCCGTGACACCGCCGCCACTCACCGCAGCCCGGCAGGGCAGGCTGAGGGGCCGGGCCGGGCCGAGCTCCGGCGAGCACTTCCGCCGCGCCCCGAGCCAACCCCCGGCGCCGCGCCCCGCCCCTGAGGCAGGGCTACCGACCGGTCCCGGGAGAACGGGGAGGTGCGGGGCGTGAAACGCAGCGGAACTTTCCCCTTCTTGTCACCCGCGGCTGAGACCCGTCACGCACTATGAACGTGATACGTTTCGTTACAACCTTATGCGTCACCGCCACTGGGAGCCGGTGAAAGCCCGGCCCCCGGGTGCGTCCCCTCAGCGCGGAGAGGGACCTCTGCCGGTCCGGCGGGAAGGACGGTGCTTGAGAGGAAATTAAGAGATTCACTGACTTTTCTCATGTTTTCCTCCCCGGGGGGAGACCCGCCGCGCCGCGCGCCCGCCATTCCCTGCCCTGAGGGGCCGCTCCGCCGGTCACCGGGAGGCGGGCGGCCGTCGGAGACAGGGCGGCACGGCCAGCAGAGCGGCGTCCGCCTCGGGCGTCTTGTGGCTGTCAGAGTAAACGTTACTTTCTTTGAGGGACAGGGTTAGAGTTTGGGTTTTGTTAAAATAATTTCTTCCATTACAGAGTTGAAAATCTATTTAAAACTGTTGATCCGCATGTAAAGCTACGGGAACTCGCATCCAAACACACTCTCTCCCGCCGGGAGCGAGCAGAGGCTCCCCGGTCCCTCAGGGCGCGGGGCTGCGGGTGGCCCCGGCCACCGGAGGGGGGTCCCCAGCGCGGTGCGGTGCCGCCCCCGCCGCGCTAGTGGGGCTGCCCGTGGGTCTCCAAGGTGCTTCCCGCGTCCCCGGCCCTCAGAGCCGCCGCCTCAGCCCGGCGGGACCCCCGCGGTCGGGCACACCGGCGCGGTGCCTTCGCTTCCCGGCAGCCGCCTCGCCGGAGGAGCGGCCCGGTAACAAAGACGACTCCGCTGCCGCCGGGGGCGCCGGCCCCTCCAGGTGGGTCCTCCAGGCGAAGGGCGGTCAGGCCGCCCCTGCCCTGCCGTGCCCGCCGCCGCCCTGGAACGAAGTTTCATGGCAACGAACGGGGGCCGACATTTTGTGGGGCGGCGGCGCACCTGCGCGGTGCCCGGGCCGGCGGGGAGGGCAGAGGAAGAGGAGGGGTAATGTCAGGGGAGGGGAGGGGAGAGGCAGTGTCAGGAGGAGGGAGCGGGCGGGCGGCGGAGAGGGCGCCGGTTCCGCGGCTATCGCGAGAGGGAGGCGCCGCTGGGAGGGGAGAGAGGGGGGCGGGGGTGGGGGGGGGGACCCCCAGAGCCGGGAGCCTGGCGCAGCCGTAACGGCTCCTCAGTTTCCCATCATGGCGGGGGCCGGCGCCAGCGGCCGGGATAAGTGGGCGAAGGCGGCGGAGCTGAAGACGGCGCTGGGCGGCGAGAGCGGAGCGGCGGCGGCGGGCGAGCTGCGGGCGCTGCTGGAGCGGGTGCTGGCTCCCGCGGCGGGCCCGGGCGGCGGCGAGGCGGCGGCCGAGGCGCTGGAGTGGTGCCGCTGCCTGCTGTCGGGCGGGGAGCAGACTGGGGAAGCACAGAAAAATGGCTCCCTCTTACTCCATCTGTTCACTCCAGCACATTTGCCCACATGAAGTCCAAAAGTATTTGGACAGACTTCAGGGCTGGCTGTGCTAGGCCAAGGCTGGGAGGGGACAGGTACTGCCCCACATGCCCTCCCTCCGCCTTATCGCCTTCCCTGGAGGCGGGAGCTCGGTGCAAGGGCAACCACATTTGCATTAGCCTCCTAAAAAAAACAACAAACAAACCACCACACAAACCAGGCACACACGCATCAACAAAGAAGGAGGAAGCCACCTCGCCGGACCCTCGCCCGGGGTCGGCGTCAGCCCCGCCTTCCCTCCCGGCAGCCGGTACCGGCTGCCGGGAGGGAAGGCGGGGCTGACGCCGACCCCGGGCGAGGGTCCGGCGAGGTGGCTTCCTCCTTCTTTGTTGATGCGTGTGTGCCTGGTTTGTGTGGTGGTTTGTTTGTTGTTTTTTTTAGGAGGCTAATGCAAATGTGGTTGCCCTTGCACCGAGCTCCCGCCTCCAGGGAAGGCGATAAGGCGGAGGGAGGGCATGTGGGGCAGTACCTGTCCCCTCCCAGCCTTGGCCTAGCACAGCCAGCCCTGAAGTCTGTCCAAATACTTTTGGACTTCATGTGGGCAAATGTGCTGGAGTGAACAGATGGAGTAAGAGGGAGCCATTTTTCTGTGCTTCCCCAGTCTGCAGTTCGTCTGGCCTTCTGGTTTAGCTATTCTCAGCTTTCAGTCGAGGAATTTGGTCGCTCTTGGATGGGTACAAACAGGGTAGGGGTTTAGGGAGGTCAAATGTCTCTTGTGTTCTGTGAGCGTGCAGACCTGCTGGAGGCAAGAGTTTGGTACCTGGTCAGAATGTGAAAGGAGAAAATGGTACCACCTTCAGAAAGAAGAATGTGATACCTCATTATATCCCTCTTTGTTCCCTTTGTATTCAACAGTAAAAGGAAAGATCAGTCGACCAGTAAGTGGATGGAGGTGATACCTGGCCATTAAATTTCAAATTTCACAACTGGTTGTCTTTCTGGAGCTTCCCATGTTTCTGTTCATTCACCGGGGAGCTAAAGGCTTAGCCAGGAGACAGGTTGGAGTTCTTGAGGGAGGCTTCTCTTCTGACTCTAGCTTTCTAGAATAGCCTGTATCTTGATTATCTTAGCCTGGGTGAGATGTCATTCTCTCCTCTTAAAAGGCATCTTATCTCTTCCTAATAAATCCTGAATTGTGGCATACCTAGCAGAAAATGCTAGGAACAAATAGAAATATTAAAACATTTTGTTTGGTTCTTGTCATGTTTTTAAAATTTACAATGTATAATTCTGCTACACTCACTCTGTGTCTTGGGATTCCTTCTGGTTTTGCATTTCTACTTGGAGATTTCACTAATTCTGCTTTTTTTTTTTGTGTCTTGAAGGTTGTTGTCTTGGCTCTGATTTTTTGTGTCTGTAGTCACCATTCTGCTCTAGGCCTTGAGGTGGCTTTATTCTTTGTGTCTTCTCATGTTTTTTTTTCCCCCCTTTGTTTCTTTTGCTATCTGCTTTCATCATTTCTTCATTCTTCCTTTTTGCTGGAGTCTTTTCTCATTGGTAGACTCCCTCCAGTGGAAGAATTATTTTCCTCCTTTTGTTTTCATTGATCTTAAATGGTTTCAAGGGGCTGCTGCCGAAGTGATTCATAAGTTCTTCAACTTCTGGTGATTCTGCTTTCCTCAGTATCGCTGAAGTAACGGTTCCCCTTGATCTTGAGAAGTAAGATAAAAAATTTAATGTCACTTCTAGTGATGAGTGTGGGATAGATTTAGGGCTCCTCTTAGTGGTAGGATTTTAATAGAGCACAGACAAATTCAACTACTTTAGGTAAATATTAAAATGACTTCTGATACTGTTCTCATCCCAGACTTTGTAGCTTTCACAACTGTCTTTTCCTATTTTAAACTGTTTTCTTCTTGAGGAATTACTGTTCTTAAATAAGATAGATTAAATAAGATAAATAAAGAAGAATTTAAAAAATGCTGTTAAATTTGCAGCATAAACTGATGCAAACCCTGAGGGAGTAAAACTATTCAGATTTCTATTATACTTACCCTGCTTATTACTTTTAATAGTAGGACTCAGGAATAAAATTGTCTTGGGTGTGAAGTAGGTCCCTTCAGGAAGTTTGATCGTTTTAGGTAAAAAATTCCATAGTATCCGTTCAGAAACAACACTCTTGAGTTGAACAGTCCTTGTGGTCATACGGGAGAACAACACATGACAGTGTGTGGGGTGCCTGCACTCAACAGAAGGTCGCTCCTGCTTATCTAAAGAATTGATGTTAAGCCAGGGCAATTAAGTGAACTAGAAACTTTGCTGTGCAACACAAAGTTAAGCTTAAACCAATGTAAAAACATTAATGTGTGCAAACACACACACACACAGTTTTGCCTATTGACTTGAATTGCTTCAGTGCAGCATGTTTAGATAGACTGATTGAACTTTGTGTATACAAATCAATTGCACAATTACAAAGGTAATGTTTTGCCTGTTAAAGTTAGGTGGCCTTCATGGTAGATTCAGGAAACTAGAGTATGTCTAGCCCGATATAACCTTGGCCACCACAGCCAAGGCTTCTATTAATAGCAAGGGAATCAAATGTGGAGCCTGCTTACGAACTTTATCTACCATCTGCCTGCTCAGATAAAATTTTTTGTAGATACTGTATACGAATATTATAGTAGCAGTAGTTTGTTTCTCTTGGCTCTTGTTACCTGGTTTCTATGTTCAGAGTTTTTTATTTGATGCATCTCAAAATATACTTCTGATGAAGTCTTAGGTAATTGATCTGCACTAAAGGAAATCTCTCCAGTTTACCATCTGGCGTATCTTCTCTTTTCCTTTAGGGTGGCTAATGTAAATCTAGAGATGGTTTGGTCTAGGTTTGGATCTGGTTTGGATGATTTATAAGGTTGTGTCTGTTAATCTTTTATTACTAATTAAATCTATAATTTACTTTTTAGAGATAAATGAGTGTTAATTTTTTTATTTCAGATGCCTTCATATAAGGAAGCTGCAATACAGCATAGTAAATGGATGGTGATTTGCTTTAGGTGCCTTGTGTAATTCTCATTTGTTTTAGAAAAATCAGATTGTCACACTTTTGAACCTTTTGATTCCTATGCAAATTTCAGTGGTTTTGATTATTAAGTTAAGTGCAGTTGGTCTGATCTACTAGAATGTAATTTAGACTTTAGGAAATATCCAAGTTTGTAGATGTAGCTGCTTGTCAAAGTATTAAGAACTTTAGTTGTGGCAAGGTTTAATAGATTTTAAGATCCAGTGATATGTCAGTAGGTGAAAATAGTTTGTCTCCCATATGGTATCTAGCCATGGGCAAACAGAGTTTTGCAGCTCCATCAAAGATAATTAATAATATTTTGAAGAAGGCAAGATCTTTAGTTCTAAAGTATTTATATTAGACATATGCTCATAGTTCAGCAAGCGAGTTCATCTGTTGGAGGAAAAAACCCCCTGCAGTTGGACAGGGGAAAATTCAGACTGGAGTATTTTTTGGTTGGTAGATGATCTTGTGTTATAATGAAACTTGATAGTTCATAAAATAAGCTTGAAGAAAGCAATATGCCATGTGTTTGTAATAAGAGTATAACGGGTCAATAACCTGTTAGTGATGTGTACCGTCTTGTTCCTGTGGCTGTCTTGTTCCGATTCCCCTTTAAGCCTGTAGACAATAACCTGATATACTAGAGAGCCTCTACACTTTGGCTATTTCATTCCCCAGTGTCCTGTTTCTGAGTATGCCTCACTGTGTGTTGACTTATTTGTTAAATTAATCATGTGGGAAGCAGATGTTTTAGCACTGCATTACAGTACAAAGAGAATAATATCTTCATCAAGGGTTGCATATCCTGAAAGGCAAAAAGCCAGGTTAAGAATTTCATTAAACAGGCTTTTGCATTGATGTGTGCTGTGTATTTGATGGTAGTTATGGCAACCAATGGCTCCATTGACATAGAGCATTGCCTTGTCTTATGACCTATATCAAAGGGTCTAAGAAATTACTAATTTCTACTTGCAACAGTGGTCCATTTCTTTATTAGTAGGCATGTGTGAAGTAAAAAACCCTATGGTTATAAGAAAGGTAACTGTTATAGATTGATGTTATATGCTATGTGTTCATACCTTCAGGTACCTTATCCTAAGCTTTCTGCAATCCTGCCTCTAATGATCTATACTTATCTTTCCATTTAGCTGTGTGTCTTCGAGTGTAGATCAGTGTAGAGTGTAGATCATGGAGGTCCTGTCTAAGCTGCACACTAGATCAGACTTCTCTCTCTCGCTGTCTTCCCTCCCCATTCCCTACCCCACCTTCATTATGTCTCTCTTGGGAACTGGTGTATCTGTTGGGTCTACCATGATCCCTTATGAAATGGCTGGAAAATTCTCTTTGCCTCCTCTCAGTGCCAACAAGTAGGAGAAGTATATTGATAGTTTCTAGCCTGTTTACTTTCTTCTGATGCACCTTATTTAGAGTTAGCTCTGTTTTTCCAGTGCATTAAAATGTTTGTACCCAGTAAGTATTATTGAATAGTTTTTGTTAAATTTAAATTTTGAACAGTAGATACTTAGTATTGATGACCTTTCCTACTCTGTCCCATATCCTTCTTTCCCTCCTTCTGACTTGATTCCTTATTTTATCCCTTTTCAGAGACATTTCTTACAGGAACTCATTTTAATAGAAATGGCCTTGCTGTGCTACTTGGAAGCTATGGAAGAATATGTTTTATTTCTTTTTCTTTCTGTTGCTAAGTAAGAGTAAAGGGCCTTTTTTTCTATTCTAGACTTGATAAAACTTTAACAAATAGAGTGACAACAAAAAACAAGCTTGCTGTTGAGAAATACATCCAAAGGTAACTATTAATAATGGCTTCCATTCATCAGGCAAGGTCTCTTGTATCATCTTGAGTTGTGATCCACCTAAGATCAGAAAAGTTAGATCAGCCTGCTGGTGGGTTCTGGGTCATACAGATAATAAGTATTTTACTGGCATTAAGTAGCTTATATGGTTATTTATATGGTTATTTTATGGACAGCTAATCACCTGTTTAGCATACATACTGCTAGTTGCTGCTTTAAGGTTGTCCTTTCCAGTGTGATTCTATCTATTGTATTCTTTAACAGTAGACAAGAAGGTTTTGGTTCTCCAGGACCTAGGCTAGGTTGGTTGAACCCTTCCCTCAAAGAGGGAAGGATTCAAGAAGTTGCTGAAACAGATGCTTTATCAACAGGCTGAGACCCTACACATTGTCAAGGAGTTTAACCTCGGAGCATTATGAAGCTGTGTAAAAGCATCCTCGTATTCAGGATTGGTACTGGTTGGGCTGGTACAAATGGCGTTCTGTAGGATCTCTATCAACTCCATGCAGCTTCTCTGCTTTTGAAGTCCTTTGGGCTACCAAGGACTTCTGGCTGAAGCTGTACTGCCTGTTAGCTTGGCATGAGAGTCAGAATAAACCTATGGTCATGTACTTCTGGTGGGGTCAACTCTTCAGAACAAAACTTCTGCTATCTGATCTTCCACATACAAGGCACAGGAATTCATACTGGGATTCACACTGACCACAGCATTTTGAAGAACCACAGTTACCATGCTTTTATAAATAGTTGATTCTCTCTGCCTTCCTTCTCATCTCCCACAGACCTAAAGCTTGGTATTTTGTGTTGCTGCAGAGGATTCCACAATAACATTCAGTAGTTTTCACAGACCTTCATATTAGGTCTTATCCTTGGAAAGCAAAAAAGATTTCAGATTACTGTGTTGATTAAGCCCATAATGACATACAGTCGGCTCACAAACCTGCCTGTCTTCATTTCTCCTAAGAATGTTTCTAATTAGAACTACATCAGCCTCTAAATTAGTTGCTGTGATGCCTTCCAAATGGTTAACAGCCAAGTGATAATTTTGTATTACCGCTTTTAGACTTGTGGCCTGACTAGACGTCATGTACTTTATACATGCCTCAGGAATAATGTACAGTTGTTTCAAAGGCATTGATAAGATACGTAACTTTAAACATTTAGAAGCCTGAACTCTTGCTGATCAGTCACTGAACAAACTTACAATAAATGATGGTTCTACCCCAAAGCTTTTGCTGATAGGGCCAGTCTGGTTTGAAGAACAGAATAGTACTCTGAAGATTGAGGTCACAAAATAAAACTGCCGCGTATCTTGCCTTGTCTGAAATTAGCTTATTTATTGTATGACTTGTCTATTGCTTTGTAATATACCTTGGTATATATTCAATTGAAGAACTGGTGTTTTGGAGGTCTGTGGAAACAGAATCTTGTTTAGATTTGGGCCAACCAGTGTTGATTTTCAGTTCCTTTGCTTTGATCCTACCAACTTCTAAAGCTCCTTTTATCCCTTTTGTGAAACTATCAGCTGTCCAGGATTCTAAGTTTGCTATGTCAGGGTGGAGTGTTATTTGTCTGGTACATATCTGATCTACGTGGAGCTGTCAATGGATCTGTTGGCAACAGAATAAACGTGATTTTGGGTGTATGTTTGGAAACACATTCCTCAAGAACTGTTGTTTCTTAGATCACTCTTAATGACAACTAATATAGGCTGATTCAAAGTTCATTCTTCCTTATCACTTGTAGAATATCAGAATTTTATATTTAAAAAACATCCTGGAATGGTATCTGACACCTGCAGCTGATTTTTAAATAACAGTATCCTGGGTGCCCACCTCTTTAGAGGGTTCTGGTAGTAAGATTTGAAAATAATATGATTAATTTTCTTTATGTTGAAGTAACAGAGCTAGCCGTTTGGGTGTTACAATAGTAAGGACTATATAATGAGCTCGATTGCCTTCTTCAGGATGCATCTCTCTGTTTCTGCATAGCACCTGCATCGAGAATAGCTCTGGCATGAAACGCATGGGCACGTGCTTACCTTTCCAAGAAAACTGCAAATTACATATATATTCACCTTGTCTGTTGGTGTCTTGACAAAAGTGGTATCTTCAGCTTAAGTTGATAGCTTTTGTAACAATCCACATATCTTACTCGAATCCTGGAGAAATGAAGGTTGTTCTTATATTTGTCTAGCACTATGCAGTTGCTTAGAACTTTGTCAGATGAAGTATTTGGGCCAAAAATATTGCATGCCTTATGTTAGACCTGTTTAAATTTTCGTGGGAAAATTTTCTTAGCCAGAAAATATTTTTGTTAACTCTATTTTGGAAACTTGACTTTTGTTCTTTAAGTAGAAGATGTACTGGTAGATAATTGATGGGACTCCGAAAGGAACTGGGCAGGGAGACTGTATGTGAACTAATGGTTTGGGAAGAGTGAAGGCCAAGCAAAGATGGCTCTGATGAGAGTTCAGGATATGCTGATCTGCTTGTCTCTCAGACCTACTTTTGAAGTCAGCTGGGAGTTCTGCTTTGAAAGTTCTGCTATGTAAGGCTAAGAACATAGAAATATCAGATCCTAAAAATTATAGAGTCCAGCATCCAGAACTAGAATATGCATTCTATCTTAATTTCTCTATCTTTAGGTCCATATTTGAACAAAATACAGTAGAGGATACCTTTAGACTCTAAGCTGTGAAAGAATTTTGAATGCAAATGTTTTTCTTGTGGGCTTTTTTAATGTCAGCCTTCGTGAAGATTGCATTTTAGACTTGAGTTTGAAGAGTGTTCTCATCAATGCCTTCTTCAGTCCTGTGAACTACTACATTAACTGCTCATTTAAGCAGTACTGTTCCTTTTCTCAACTGAAAAGGTTGCAATTCCTGTTGGACAAAATGGTTAGGGACCATATTCATACATTCAAATGAATGAATTATGATAATTTAATAATCTTAATATTGCAGTTAACAGCATAACTAAGGCCCTTTTAACTTTTAAGGGCTTCACTTTGCAATCACTGTGACATTTGAAAAAGCTGCACCAAAGAGAATCCGTATTATATTTGTAAGTTAGCTAGCTCTGTGTCTGTTATTGTACAAATATATTTTACGTTGTGTGTAAATTGAGGCTTTTCAGTCAAACTAGGTGAATGTAAGCTGTACTTAGATGCAATTACAGTGCAGTAATTATATTCCAGAGCACCCACCATTTTTATAAAGACAATATTTTTTCAGCAGAAGATTGTATTACTCTTGAATTGCTCTATTGTCTATCAAAATGCTCAAATTCAACAACTCTGTGGGTCTATTCAGACATAGGCTCAGCTTCAGCTCTACTCTAAAGTGCATTCCTTCACATTCTCACTGTATTTCTAAATCTTACAATTGAAACAGCAACATCTACTGTTTCTCATTGATAGTGGGTACTTGTACACTAATGAAGCTCGTTATCTGCTATACAAGATATTTATGTCTGAGGACTAACAGAGAATAATAGAAATGGTCTTCTGCAGGGCTTCTTTGCCTGCTTTTTCTTTGAACTGGTGAGCTTGCTTTGCTGAAGGGTGCTCAGTATAGCACCAAGGGAGCTTCTGGTGACTCACTTCTCTCTTCCTGCTGTTCTGCAAGAACTGGAATAATTTCTAAGAGTCTACTCTGTGATTTCTAGCTTCCTAACCTGGCCAACCAGCTTTGTCATGAAGGCTTATAGCCTGGAAAAATGTCCTTTAAAAGTGGCTTGGGAAGCCATTAATTTCATTATCCTCCACCGTTTACTCAAGTGTCTGTACTTTGGAGCTTTCCTGGTTGAAAGGTTAGACTGACATCTTTCCAGTTGGCTTTCCTTTATCAGAGTCCCTAATAGCAGAAATGCAAGTGTTCAGTTTTGTTTTTGAACTCCTCTGTAGCTCACAGCTTCTGTAAAGAGCAGAAGAGCTGTCATTCCTCAGGCCTTGAAGTCAGTATTGCATTGATTCACTTTTGGAAGCCTGTTTTGCAGGTGAAAGGAATTTAACTATTGAAATTTAATTACTAGGGTGTGGGGGGAAATATGCAAAACTTCATTTTCAGAGGAACGGTTAGTTTATTTCTCTGCATTTCTTCAGAATTACCGTTGTGTGTGTTTTTGGTTAGGGACAGTGAATTTACATAAGGCAAGGCTACAATATATCAAAGTCCTTTTTCATCAAGATAATTTTCTAATCCTGATTATGCCAATTATATTTTGTTCTGAATTAAGATTTGGTTTAATATGTGACCTGCAAAACTGGGAAAAACATTTAAACAGTCTTTACTGGTATGTAAAGACTGAAAAAAATGGTTCACAAGAACTCAGAGAGGCAACTGTAGCACTCAAAAGGTACTTTGCATCTTGCATCTATTTTGTAGAATCTGTGTATGTAAGAGTAGTATTGGCATGTTAGTTTTACAGTGGGGACAAAACGCGTGCTGTTTGTAAAGTGTGTTGAATTCTTATTTACAAAATTTACTCATTTGTTAATACTTTTATGAAACATTACATGACATTTTTCAGTCGTGGTATACAGTATGAAATGTTTGTAATGTCTTTTAAAAAGCCCCGTTTAGAGATGACTTATTAGTGAATTGAAGAATCAAGCAGAGGTTTATTTTCTTTGCTTAGGAATAGATTTCCAGTAGTTTTCACTTGTGTCCTGTCACTTGGGTGCCAGATTCTCGTCCCTAAAAGTTCTGTCGGAGTCAGTCACTCATAGTATTGTAGTACTGTAAGGCTTGTGAAAATGAGATGCCTTTTTGGACGGCTTTATGATCCAGTTTAAAACAAATGACTTTTAAACATGGAGAGTCAGGGGACAAAATAGCAAGAGAAAAGTGAGGGTAAAAATAGTCCCTCTGTGTATGCATGAACTTATGTCAAGTTTCTGGAATGCGACTGAAACGTGAGACGCTGCGGGATGTAGTGGAAGGAGGGCTGAGCAAATGTTCAAGAGCTGCAAAGGTGTGGTCTGGCTGGTACTGAAGGCATTTATCAGCTGCTGTAATCACTGGGGAAGTTTAAAAATTCTCCTTTGAAGTGGAGGAACTGGCTTCACAGCGACCTGATGTGCTGGTTGGCCAGGACAGCATCCTCCTGCTGTTTGTTGGTTTTTGTTCTCTGTATTTTGCTCCCTGTCAGGTGAACGAGGAAAGGGATGGTGGGCAGGATGATTTGGGGATTTCAGTGTGATTTCCATGGAGGCAGGTCTCTGAGCGTTGGTGGATTTAAGCTGTCCCAGTGAATTATTTTTTTTATTGAAGTAAGTAACTTCTGCTAGCTTAGCTTCTGAGCTGGTTTAACACAGGATCAATCGAGTGCCAGTGTTGGAACAAGTAAGAGGGCTGAAGACAGAATTGTGGCAGGACTGACCTAGTTCAACTTAAGCAGCTATGAAACTGTAGCCTAAAGGAAATGAGCTATTTTACCTGAAGCCACTTCTAAAATACATTTTAGAAACTCACAGTAGAATTATTAGAGATG
This sequence comes from Calidris pugnax, assembly GCF_001431845.1. NCBI lineage: Eukaryota > Metazoa > Chordata > Aves > Charadriiformes > Scolopacidae > Calidris > Calidris pugnax. The sequence goes on from NW_015090990.1 coordinate 7,656,065, forward strand.
GAAATAGCAGGAGAGAGTGGATTGAAGCTGGAAAGTATAAAGTGAAGCTTGCTCAGAAGATGTTAATGTTGTTCATGTTAATAATACATGGTATTCCTTACTCACGTAGATGTCAACAATGTTCTTCTGCATCTGACAAATAAGGTATCAATGCAACGTAAGAAATTTCCAGAATTATGTTCGAAGTCATGTGAACAAGATTGCTTGTTAAAGCTCTCTTTTTATTTAATTGCAACTTACTGTCTTACTCTCTTATTTTGCTAAAATTAGTCTTGTCATTTTGTGAAAAAGCATTTTCAAAGATAGGAAACTGCGTAGAAAACAAAAACCAGAATATAGTTTTGAATCGGAGAAAAGAGGAAGGAAAAAAGGTGATGATTTTTGTCTCCCCATAGACCTGTATTTTAGTATTTCCATGGTAGACATTCAGTAAAATAGGGCTTCAATGTCTCTGGCTAATGAATTGGCACTCTCACTGAAATATTCCTATTCTTAAAGCTCATTATAGTAAAATAGTAAAACTATTTACAAGGCAGACAGTCTAGCAAAAACTATATGAAGTGCTGAAGATTAAATAGGAACTACAGGCTTGTTGGAAAAAGTATTTTGCAATATTGAAATCATGTAATAAAGTTTAGATCAAGGTGATCTGTCAGCTGTCTAGTCAGACTTCCTCTCCATAGTTATTTTTATTTTTTAGCTTCTTCAGAAAAAAATGTATTTCTTTGCTGGATTATATCCACCTTTCACTGCACCCTGTTAGACACTTCTTCCTGCTCCAAATGGTGAATATATGAGGCTTGATGTTACCAGGAGAGATTCGGAAAACACTGCTTTTTGTTGCCTGTTAAATCCCTATTTTGATAGTCTCAGAAACCTTTTGAAATGTACATTTATGTAGACGGATGGTTCTCTAACTGATCTGTGGTAAGGAAGCTCTTTTAGAAGTATAGGGAACTGATTATGGAATAGCTTTGTCTGCTGTTTGTCCAGTGACTGTGTAACCCATTGGAGCCATTTGTCACAGGTGTCTGCCTGTATAGGGAGTTTCAACTTGTTTCTTCCTTGGCAAAGCTCGGGGTTCTGGCTCCTCTGTAGTTAAAACAGTGGTTGTTTTAACTATGAAGACCTTCCAAGTCACAGTCTGGTATTTTGGTCAATATTTGTAGAAGAATTATATAGCCCTCTGTAAAGGCAATAGAGCTTTGAGTAGAACAGAGTATCGGTATTCCAGGATTGTGGAAATACAGTGGCAGGACTGGTTTTCTGTGATGCGGCATAAAACAGAGTCTCATGAGTGAGTATGATAAACTTGAGCTCAGTAAGATTTCTTTAGCCTGATTTGTAAATAATAAATTCCGAGCATTGGCTTTCTGGATCATTGTGGCTTAGATTAATTCTTGCTCTTGAAATTCAGTATGCACAATAGCTTTCCAATGGCAAGTCATGTCAGTAAGAACATGTTCTTGGATCCTTACCATTTACACATTTCTAACTGTTAGTTAAGAAGACCTGCAATAGTATATTGATTTTGGGCAATACTTTAATAATGGAGCCTTTGAATCATACATGTAGAATATGGCTCATCTTGTAAATTGATATTGGCATTCCTACTTTAAGGTTTAGGGCCTGGTGTCTAGAAATCATTCCTTGCTTGGAACTGCTGTCACTTGTGCATGTGACAGTGAAAGAACTTTCTTACAGTGAATTGAATTTGGGTTCTTCCTTGATTTTCCAGAACCTATATTAATATAGCAATAATAACACATATTGTAAGTCATTAGTGCTTTCTTGGGAATCTCAAGAGAAGACATGATTCATAACCTTCAGCTACAGGATATGTTAAACCGGATAATTAATCCATAGGCTGATTCACAAGTGGTCTGCTGGCATAGGCTTCTAGGGGAGCAGAGCTTTTTATTTTCTGTGGAAGGAAGCCTTGTGCTTAGCAGAAGCTGGGATTTAAAATTACTTTATGTGTGAGTTTTGTTACTGTGGCTCCTTTAGGTTGTGATCATAACCAGTGAAAACATCTTCTGGCTGAATGCAAAATATATGGAGGGGACCAGTAAAAGATTTTTAAACCACACTGCATAGTAATCCTTTCCTTGTGTGTCTTTGAAGTCTTTATTTACTTTTGATCTCTCTTTATAATAATAGTGGTGAAAGGGAAACCAAATACCTTTAAGATAGTAAATGAGGTACTCTGTTGCAACATAGATTAAGCCAGATTTGTGATTTGTGGCAGTTCAAGTTTCTGTATGTGGATGAGACAAAAGGGAATGACAGAAGTGAAAAAGCAGATGACGAAAGTGAAAAAACAAATGACTTTTCATAGAAAATTCTCTGAATGTCATTTGCAAAAGTGAAAACTACCCATTTGTGCATTAGCCAACAGAAAGTTATCAGTCATCACTAGGCTCTTTCTGTCAGATGCTTTTACCCCCCTCCTTGGGGATGGATAGGCTGTAATATACAAACTGCAAATAATCTGGCTAGTGCTGTCCTTTGTGTACCTGTTCTTAATAAGAAGTATCTCTAATGCATAGGAGCAAAAAGAGTCTTTAGTGTTGTGAAGGTGCTAGCCAGTCTTGTGAAGATGCCATCTTAATTGCTGGACTTGTATTCTTCTTTTTTCTTTTTTTCTTTTTTTTTTTTCCTCCTGTCCTAGATTTGGATACTGGCTTTGTGGCTTTCTTTTATTTCCTCCTTCTCTTGAAGACGATACTCTAAGGGTCCTCAAAGGAGAAAGGCTTACATTGTAGAAAGTAGCAGGCTTCTTCTGGAAAATATGGCTTAGCAAATATAGTGAAAACATGAATAAATTTAGGAAACAATTTTCATATTCAAACAAAGCTGAATCCAGTTCTGAATCTTTATCTTGAAAAATTACTGGTAAAGTCTTGTGACTATTTCCAGTAGTTTACTCTTCTATGATGTGTGTTTAGACTCTATTCCTTGTTAGCTTCTTTTTTGACATGGGTAGATAACTCTTTGATGTTGGTAAATGTTCTTTCTAAAAACAGGTTGGGAGCAGAAAAGTGTTCAGTGGCTCTCGAGTCAGGCTCATGTTAAATCAGTGGGAAATCATTCTGTCTGCTCTAATGGGGTTTGGCTCAACCTCATGTCATTGTGCATTAGCCAAGCCTCAACTACTACCATACAGGAATTCTCCAAAGAAGAAATGTTTTATTTTCTTTTTAATTGAAACAATTTGCACAATTTTTGCAGGATGTTTCTGTCATCCTTTGATAAGTAAATTTTAGTTGCTATACATTTGAAATAAGAGTTTGCAGGACCAGTATTTATGCTTTTGGAAGTTGTTTTTATTAATGTCAAAAGATGTTTAAAAAGTCACTTGAATGAGAACTTGAAGAATCGGGCCAGACTCTGACTGCTTCATGGAAAGGAGAGGAACTGGTTTAGTTAGATATTTTCAATTAGGCTGTTCAGGAATTTAGAGGTATGTGTTAATAAAGAAAAATTCTGAGTTCTTCTAATTGTTCAATGGAAAATGCTTCTAATGTCGAAAGAAACTGGGATGTTAGGTATGTGAACTTTGAGAAGGGAAAAAAAATGGTACTCTATAATTCTCAGGACTCGGAAACAAAATGGGTTTGACCATAGTAACTGGAATTTCAGAATACCATTTCCGCACCACTTTGAATGTAAAAGTACTCTTTGAAAAATGGAAAAAGTAATGGTTTTCTTAGTATATGTTAACTCTGCTGAACTGTGCTTGGCTAACATTTTTCTCATCTGTTTTATAGGTTTTGTAAAAGGCACCGGATTAAGTCAAATTCAAACGTTCCATGTGTCCCAAAAGACTTGTTGATGATGTCAGAATTAGTTCTTCCACAGTTCATCTTTAGTCTTATTCAGCACTTACGAGAGGGGTATAATGAGCCTGGTATGTTTTAAATCTGCATGTATCTAGCATATCTTACCATGCTGCTATTTCTTGCTTTGCAGACTGTGAAGACAGAGTACATGAATACATGAATGCTATCTATAGTTTATATCACTGAATTTTGTGCATCTTTTCCTATCCAAGTTACTGCCTGGCTAGGCGATTTGATTTTGTTCTCTGCTGAAGAGCTTTTCAAGTATGTTTTAAGGGTTACCAAGCATTGTGTTGAGCTCTTCCAGAAAATGAAATTGGGATTAATTTGAAGCTTGTACATGTGAATTTTAGAGCATTATGAATATATAAATCAGCTTCTCTTGCGGCAGTCATAGCTGTTCTGCCTTGTGAAGGTCTTGGTCAAATTACATTACCTTTATACCAAAGTTCTTTTGTTATGTGGTTTTCAGCTCTTGATCTACCATCAGAGAAGGACCTTCATAAAATCCTCCAGGTTTTGGAACCTCATGTTTCCTTTCTAGAAGACTTGACCAAAATGGGAGGAGCAATGCGATCAGTTCTTACCCAGGTTTTGACTAGCCAACAGTTCTACAAAGATCTTAGCTCTGGTATGTTTTGTGTTCTTTCTAATAATTAAATTTTCAAATTATGAACAATTTAAGGGCGTATGTTCTGTTTATCACTTCAGTTTCTGCATGTTTTTATTTGACTTCTCAAAACCCAGAAAAATGCATGTTTTTAAGGGTATGTTTTGTTGTTGATAGTAGGGAGGTGGGCTTCAGGAGCAACTAGTAACATTTGTTACTAAGACCTGTAAGAGAACAGGTCTTATCTGCTGTGTCCCATAAATCGCATAAAGACACATCGTTTCAAAAGGGTTTTTATAGAAAATCCATTTTCTTTAAAATGAAGTGAACATGGCAGCTTAGTACTTCCAAATAAGGCATATCAAGTTTACTCAAAGTGGAATATCTCTAACTTATTTTGGGATCTGCTCTTACAGAGGTCACTGGAGGAGACCTGAATGGCAAAAGGCCATTGTGTGTCCTGCACTTTTGTGCAAAGCCTTTTTGCTTTTGTTTTTCTTAAAAACAACTCTCCCTGCTGCTCCCCAGTTATTTCTTCCATCCGGTACCAAATCAGAATGAATCTGAAAATGTTGGATAGTCACCACCTAGTATAAATTAACACCATCTTACTTTCTTGTGATTAGAAGGTGTCTTTTTTGAGTCCTTTGCATACTTCCTTTGCATAGGTATGGAACAAATAGTAATTACTGTATATCTAAGTTGCTGTAACTGGCTTGGGCAGCAGATAGTTGAAGAACAGGCAATCTCTACATCTTTATTTGAAAGGAGAAACACTTAGGAAAGCTGCCTCAGGGACAGTTGTCTTTATACTGTTTCCTTCCTCTCTTTCTCTCCTGTTTAATAATATTGGAATGGGAGAAATTTAGTGACTTTTCCTATATGTGATGGATCTCCTCAGACAGAAAAATGGAGAGGGCGTGGGAAGTAAGGCATTCTTATCTGGACTCTTGAAATGGAGAATATATGTGTCTGAGTAGGTAAAGCAAGGAAAGGGATTTTAGAGCAAAACCTGCCCTTCTGACTGAATGTAAAAAGTACACAGCTAAAAGATGCTGTCATCTTTTTCATGTTTTCTTTTCCTTAAGCACTTGACAGAATTTGCTCCTCTAAAGTTTATTTTTTCCTTATGTAACAAATGTTGTGTATTTTTTTAGTCTATTTCTTTGTGGAAAATTTTATATCCTGAGCATGCAGTGAGACTTTGCTTCATCAAACGATTGAAATGATGATATCTTTATGAATAGTATCTGTTAATTGCAGCTGTCAAAATTTGAACTTTGAAAAAAATAATTCCAAATATTAAAATTTATACATGGCACATTGCCATTACTGGTTTTTGTTGCTTTATTTTTTTCCCATTGGAAATCATAGGTCCCTGTCCTATTAGTCCTTTTTTTTGCTGCAATGGTGGCAGTGCTGGTAAAATGGAAATGAAGTGCATCATTTAGAAGAAAACACTGTGTCAGAGAGGGAGAAACTGAGCAAGCTTCATGTCTTCTGGATTTTAGTTCATCAGCTGGAAACACTTTTTAGCTTCTGCATCTCATAATTGTATAGCTTATTCAAACATTGTGGACCATTTTTTAGATGGCTTATATAGAATATGAAGTATATGAACCAAGTAGCTGTTGTTGTACTTTAATGCTGTTTTACATGTGTATTCAAGGTGTTGGAGAGAATACATGTGCAAAGAAAAGTCATGAAAAGTACCTCATTGCTTTGAAAGGCTCTGGACTGGCATTTCCTGAGGATAAAATTGCATGTGGTATGCAGGAACAAGGAGCTGGAACTAGCACATTAGCAGTTCAAGGTTTGTGTAGAAAAATATTTTAAGAGAAGACTTGATTATTGCTGTTTTTATATAAACTGTTATTTTAGTTTATTTAAAAAAAAAAACAAACCACAAATGTTAATGAAACTTAAAGACTTACCTGTTATTTAGTGCACCACCAAATCACAGGACTCATTTTAATTCTATCAATATGCTAAACATATTAACTTTTTGTTGCTAATATACTAACCAGCATTTTCCAGTCATAGCATTAGTGGAATTTGAGTAGGCAAGATGAAATTGCTCGTAGTGGAATTTTGTCACTGCAACTAAGTTAAGCCACCTATTCTTACAAAAGTGCTGTGGATATTTTTTTTTTTTAATCACTGAAGGCCATCAGAGTTTTTTGCAATTTCTGAAAGAACATGTCTCCATTAACTCAGTATTTTGAAGTTCTGCAATGGAACGTACTTGCAAATCCTTAATTTTGTACTGCTTGGAAATCTTCCTCCAACTTCTCAGTCCACTGCTGTGTATCTTTTAAAGAAAGCTAATGTAGTGTTTCATTTCATACTGGCTCATTAAATATCGTAAAATACTGTCATTTCAGTATAAGACTTATGAAAGGAATCTCTGAATTTTTTATTTCAAAAGGTTTAGCAGGTGCTACAGCAACATCAGGACAAGGGGATTCTTCAGATGAGGTGAGACTGTTTTTAAAGACTATAATGAACTGCAACAGAATATTAAATGGAGAGAATGCTGGCAGCCACATCCCACAAACCTTAACACTTCTATCTACCACATACTCTCTCCATTTTAATAATTGAAATAATGGAGGTATGAAGGAATAGATCTCATGCCTTTGATTTTCTAAGGATATCTTGAAAAATCTTTATTTTTGCTAGTACTATTTCAGTTTATTTATGTATGTAATGAAGAAGAAACTTGTGTAGGTAGTTCAAAATCCCTATCAAGTAAATTTGGCTTGATTAAAACAAACTTAAAGCATGTGATGCTGTGAATGGTGTTAGCAGTCTTTGGCACTTGAGAATCCAGCTGAACTAGTGATAGCAGCAGTGAGAATTTCTCTGTAGATAAATTCCCATGTGTAAACCTGACCTTACTTACCAAACATATTGAGTGGGAGTAAAAAGGAGGGAATCTCCTTATAGATTGAGCTGTAATAAATAAGTGGAATTTAATGAGGAAAGTTAAATTCTGGTAGAGTTACTTTGTCAATTTTTTTTTTTTTTTTTTTTCCCCACTTTTTAAAACCTAACTTCAACTAGTAAGTCTTAGCAGCCATTCTGGTAGGGTAGTATAACAAAATATACTTTGTATTATTTAAAGTTTTTCTTATATTGAATTCTATGTCAACAAGTATTGAAGTAAAAACAATTGTTCATGTATGTCTAAAACAGTTGTATGACATGTTTGCCTCTGTCATGAGCACAACAGCATCTGTTACTCTTTCAGCAGTGCTATTTATAATTTGGCATTTTTCAAAGTGTTGCTTGTTGTTGTTTCACCATCACTTGACAAACAAATAGACAAAAAAACTCCAACCCAAACCATGAAAGACTGCTGACAGTGTCACTTTTAAGGCCCATGAAAGAAGAAGGCAATTCACATTAATCTTAATAACTTCAAGTAATATTTTTAAATAAACTTAAAATGGCTCAGCATTCTTCTTTTTGTTTTATCTCTGTAAGTGATGAGGAGAAGGGAGTAAACTGAAGTTGTTAAGACTCTGAAGAGACATTGTGTATTGCTGACGTTTCTAAAGAGGGAATAAAGTCCAAGAGGGAGGTAGAGACAGAGAGGTATTTTAGGAAGAAGGTATTTTTTTATCAGGAAAAGATTATTTTTTTTTTCAAGAAAAAGATATATTATGAATAAAAAACTGAGCAATTACAGCAACTGCATTATAGCTTGTTAGTTAAAGATACCTGTTTTCTAGAGAGATTTCTGTTTCCGATCTCCAGGCTGTAAATATACGTGTAGGTATTTTATTATGTTAACACAAATGTGATTTTTCTGAATTGAAATTCTGCATATTTTCACATACTTGGAATCAATTTTAAGATGCCAACTATATTATTAAGTTATATTGTAAAAAGGCACAAGACCCTTTTTTGAAATCTGTATTTACAAGATTTTAAAAAAGAATGAGGAAGTAACATGCAGATAAAAGACTAAGCACTCAAAATGGAAATGTTTTATGGTATATATTTTTCACTTTCAACTTTCATATCTTTAATAAAATCACATTGATACAGTATGGGATTCAATTAAAAATAATGTAAAATTTTCTTGATTTTTTTTTTTAAACTAAAAATACCCTTTTGTTAGTGGTATCTCTGAAGAAAGTTAATTTTTTATTTTATAATCTTTTTCTTAATCATAGTCTGCTTGACAAACATGAATTGCTGAAAGGAAAGTCCTTTCCTCCAAAAGCCAAAACAGAACTGTGCAGGTGGAAGGCTGAAATGCTTATTAGAAAAATGATGTTACTAGAGAAATGCTTCCTTGAGAAATGAGGAAAAAGTTGTCTTGTTTTATGACTTCTCTTCCTCTCCCCTCCCATGTAATTTATCAAGGACATTTACAAATTTTTTTATACCTTATTATACTGTCTTATAGCAGAGTAAAACTAGGTCCTAATTAAGTAATGTGGCAAGAATACACTTTTAACTGGATTTTCTTCCTCTGGTATTTAAGATGAATCTGGAAAGGTTAATGTTCTTACTTACAAAGTAAGTCTTAAAGGTAGTGTAGTTTCACAGATGAAAGGCTGGACTGCAAAATTTTCAAAGGCTACAGATCAGAGCAGTGCTTCTGTGGGGAGCTAAATAGCTTGAAAAGTTTTGCATGGTTCAGTATTTGGTTTCACTTCTACAACAGTAGATGGTTCTAAGCTAAAAATGAATTGAAGGATGGATGTATCCTGAGAGATGTGTTGTGGGTTGTTTTGTTTTGTCTGGACCCTCTCTGGCCCCGAAACTGTATAGGCTCACTTCTGCTTTACTTCTCAAATGGGTTGTGTTCCATCCTGTGGTATTTTGGAGAGAATTCACCAGTAGTTTCCTTTATTAGCTTTTCTTCCTCGTGTTTTCCTTTGTGCAAAAGAAAAAAAAAAAAAAAAAAAAGCCCTATCTAAACCTATCCTCCTATTTAATGAATTTTTGTGTTCCAAGGAATCAAATAAAACCCAGTCCATGGATACTTTACCACACTGACGAATAAACCTTTTTGCATTGGATCTCTCTGTTTGGCTGCCCTTGTAGTTTATTGAGCACTGAATGCCTTATTACTCAGTTATATAGTTACTGACTCCAGTTGCCACTTAACACAATAGTAAAAAATCTATGTATGGTATCTAATATTACATAATGTTTATTATCTGAATTTACAACAGATGTGGCAACACCTTAGGCATATTGCTAAATATTCTATTATATGAAGTAAATCTACATAGATCTTTGCTGTTATCCAGGTATATTTACACAGCATTATCCAATGAGTAAAAATAAGGTGTTCTACGTTTGCTTACTCATTCTCTTACTCTTTATCCCTGGGCTTGGCAGACACCGTGTGACTTCCAGCACTCACTATCTCAAGGCTCTTAAAACTCCTGCACTTGACATTAAGATTTAATCCTGCAGTGGATATCAACTGTCTAACATTATTGAGGGGAAAAAAAACTTCTCAAGAAAGCATTTCTCATAAGTCACTCAGTTTTTCTTCTTTTTAGTGAAATAATTTTAAAAGTTGCAATGAAGTCTGTTAATTTTAAATTTTTTCTCCTACTGTAGAAGGGGAAATACATTTTGTTTGCCAGAGCAGTGGTGTTGGAGGCTAGAATCCAACACATCGCTCACAATTTGTATACCCAAATGCGTTTTTTTTCTGGGTAAGGCCCCTCTAGCAACTCTCTGGATTAACTGAGACTGCTGAAGAGCTCATGGGACCTCCAGCTATCAACTTTCTAGCTACAGGAATTTGGATTCCTTTTCGTCAGGGCAAAAGATTTAAACTGCAGAGTCCTGCAGTTTGTAGTAATATCTCAGCAGGTCTCATTTTTAGAATACTTGGCCCCTCTGATGGGGGAGTGAGCAGTGGCTAGGAACTGAGTGGCTTCCAACTGAAGTACAAAAGCAGTGTGTATTGACAAAGACTGGGCAGGACACCCAAGAATTCAAATATGTGTCCATCTGAAATGAATTTTCAGGTGGAGGAACTGAAAGGATAGGAAAATTCAGACCTTTCATTGGCAAGATGCTTTTGGCCAGTCCTTCGATATAAAATATGAATAATCTTTGTCCCCAATGGAGGATGGTCAGTTCTTGAGTACCAGGTTCTTTATCATTCCAGTGAAGCTTGGAAGTAAAATATGGCATTTGCTTAGAGAAGAAGAATATTGATTACTTATTTTTAACAGTAGATGTCTGCATTCATTATCCCTTATTTTATTAGATCCAGAAGGAGTCTTTATTTCCACAGTTTCATTAGGACTACCATTGTTAGTAAAGATCCATGCAGCATTTAATTGAGTCCCTTAATGTCACATTCTTTTTTAACATCCATTGTTAGATTTTGTAAAGTGGTGGTGATGATGTTTTTAACTTGCATTGCATTTTGGAACCTCTGCTGTTCTGTTTGCAGGGTGTCTTGAAAGCTTCAAATGACAAGTGCCTGCATGAACTGTTTCCATTATTCTGTAGGGAACAAGGAATTAGAGTTGTCCTCTTAAAGGTGTCAAAAATACTTTATTCTTGGATCAGAACTTCATATTGATTAGAAAATGTCTAGCTACTTGTCCGAGTCGCCAAATTTAATAGCCAATATGTTGGCTGATATTTTTTTTTAGGAAACAAAAAAACCCAAACCCTACAGAAGATTATGGCGAAACCTTGGATGTGCAACAGTTAAAAATTGTGTAGTGTTAAACATTTTTGTAGCAATCAGTTTCAGAAATCAAGGCGGATAACCTTACAAAATAAATTAAATAGATGAATATGTCTGAACTTGCAGATGAAAATGTTGCCTGAAGGAGGGGAAAAAAGGCAATTTAAAAAATTGTGTGGTGTTGTTTTTTTAATGAGTTGCACAGAGTCCATGGCTCCTGTAAACTGCAAAAAGAATTTTTCTGGTAAGACAGTATGTTCAGGGCTTTTTTGTTTTAGCTTGATAGTTAAACTAGAATTTTGAGAGCATACTGTCTCTTAGCAATAAAATTCTAAATATAGATTATCAATTTTTTAAACTCTTCCCCTAACCTAGGAGGACCAGGATGGTAGCCAAGGTGTGGGCAAGCGCAAGAGGGTGAAACTAAGCAGCACCACCAAAGGTATTTATAAAGTACTGATCTCAGTTTATCATATTTGCTTTATGTCTATCTAAAAAATTATTTAGAGAGATTAATTCGCTTCCCAAGCACTGTAGTGCTGCACATGACAGGTATTAAACGCAGCAAACTCTAAAAAAGAATAGCAAGTGATATTGTGGTAATTGGTAACTTCGGTTTCCCTTGAGCGAGTACTACTGTCTGGGACTCTGTTTCACTGGTCATTTTGTCACCTTCATGTCATAAGATGACTTCTGAAAATTCGTTCCATTTCCACTGTGTGGCTGGCAAGGTTGCAGTGCAGCTTGGCAAAGAAGTCTTTGATGTATTTGGTCTTAACAGTCTTTTTTTTAAAAAATTTTTTATTATTCCACTCTACGGTAGGGTTGTGTTCTCAGCCAGGCGAGAATGATTCTCCCCCGTTCTGGTTGATCTTTCTGTATTGTTCTAGTAATGTTTAAGAAAATATACTCGAATGAAGTCTCCTTTGAAATCACTTCATTATTTTCCCAGATTGAAATTACTCCTCTGTGCAATTTCTGGTCTAAATGAGCAGCACTCACATTGAGATCAGTCCAAGTTTTAATTCAAGAATGACCATAGGCTAGAGACAAGATAGTCCTCTGCTGTGCTTGTCCTTGGCATGTTTTTGTGCTTAAAAAGTGTTTAAAGAAAAATATTTAAACTCTTATTATTAAATAAAGAACACTTTTTTTGTTGTTGTTTTTTTAACTGTGAGGAGACTGACATAGGAAGCACCAAGAAATTACAAGCCCTGAGAAAAGAACATTTGGGTGAAAAACTGTGGTGAAAGTTGGAATAAAATTTCTGGAAAGGCTTTGGAGTGAAGGTTTGGAACTTGAATTTGAGGTGCGAGGGTTCATGAAGTCAGTAAAAGGTATGAAGGTGTTGTGAGGAGTATGGGTAAAGAAAGACTGGTTGTTTCTAGTGGTTTCAGATTGTTGGGAAGCTGGAAAAGCAGAGAACAATATTTTGGCAATGGTGGTGTTAGGAAGTTAGAAATTGTGTGTGCAGGATTGTGGCAGAGAATAATAATACGGAAGAGGTGGTAGTTTTGAAGAAATGCAGGAAACTTAACAGACATCCAAGCAAAACTTCCTTACTTGAATTTTAGAGGCTGTTAACTTGTCTAAAAGACAAGTTAGTGCAGTAATGCAAGAAAAAATGCTGTTTTCCTGATGTACTGATTATGGGAAATCAGCAGGGATGAAGCTCAGTTTGAGAAGCTGCCAGATCTGAAAACCAGTATCAGCAGTGGCATTTCAGGAAAAGTGGTACTTGAATTCAACATTTCATTTCCCCCCAGGATTGTAGTCTTCCCCCTCTGAGGCATCCCAACATGGACTGTGCTCATGATGTTGATAGCTCCTAATAACAGCCCCAGAGGAGGGAGTCTGCCAATGGGGGAAAGGTAAGTATCTGTTTTTATTAAATATTAAATAGTTTTCTGAAGTTTTCAGTATTCATATTTTATGTCCAATAGGGTATAAAATAAGAGTATGAAAAGAAAATTTTAGAAAACTGAGTATTAAATAAAAACAGATTTACCTTTTCCATATAAGCAGACTCCCTGACCCATCCCAGGTCTTTAGTGGCATTCTTCATAGAGGGTTATTTATATACTGGGGATATCCTGGAATGCTAAGACTCATATTTCAGAGAGATGTTTGCAACAGTCTATGGGGTCTTTTGTGGCACTAGGAAAGAATAAAAGGTTTCTTTAAAGAAAATACAGGTTTTATGCTGAAGCTCACTGATACAGGTATGGGACTGAGCATTGAGAGAATTTTTGTTTTTACTCTGTTTTAAAACCTGCATCCTGCATCCGTCTGAAATACCTGGTGTTTAAGACAATTTTAAACCCACAGGCACTATATATATTTTTTTATTTATTTGTTGAAAGAAATTTAAAATCATGTGTTGCTTTTCACAAGAGTGGGAACGTTAGTCCCAGTGTTCTTGACAAATTTTCCAAGTTGGGTAAGAGCATTCTGCCTACTTAAATTCTGTAGCAGGTATAAATGGATATGTATTCTTCCATCCCTGCCTGAAACTGCTGTGTAAAGAGTTTGATATGCACTGTTCAATTGTCATATGTGTCATGAGAAAGCTGCACATCAGTAACAGATAAGCTGTTGTGTCACTTGTGTGTGACAAAACATACAGTTGTGCCCAGTGTTCTCACTCAGGGCATTTGGCATGTACCTAAACCTGTGCTGTCTGTTCTGTGGACAGAGGACTTCAGTCTGCATGGCTACCACGCGTTCATGGGCAGTAAAATCACATATGCAATTTCTTAACAAGAGACGAGGAAGAGAACGTAAATGATCATCATATGTTTGCTGCAGTAGGTGATGTGTAATGCTTTTCAAAATATTTTAATATTAAAATATCTTTCATGACTGTGAAGGTAACTTTTTATTTCACACTTGTAGGATCTATTGAATAAAACATATTCTTGTCTTTGTGTGGCTTGCTAAAGTCTTGAGGAGATCCCTAAAATTTAAATTATTCATTATTTCTTGTGATCTTTTGCAATTCTTGATGTTTTGGGCTGATTGGTCACTTGGCTGGGGAGCTCTGATCTTAGGTAATGAAAAACGGAGATAATTCCTGCTTAGGAAAAGCAGAAATGGCTATCCTGCTTAGGATAGGCAAAAAGCTATCCAGTGCAGTCCCTAAAGCTGTCGTACTTCGGTAGGGAGGCGAGTCTTCAAGGCCAGAAGATAGACAGCTTAAGTGTTGTTGAATCTGTGCTGATGGGAGCATTTCATACAGTCCCATTGGAATATGGGATTTTGTGCATGGGGTGTATCTTCAGGTCTAGTTGATTTCTAGGTACAAAGGAGCATTGTTATATTTTCTTTAGCTTGTTACAGGAGTGAGAGAAACTGTTGTAAATAACCAGCCTCTTTGAAGAATGATGGTAGAGAGTCTGTAGTAATTTTTTTAAATTGGGTTAATATGATTTATCCTCTGTCAAGCCATAGCTTCTTGAACAGTTTATTCCAGCAGAGATCAGTTTGTGCGGCTTTGCAATCACGAAGCTTGAAAATGCAGATGACAGAATGGAAAGATGACTTGATTCCTACATAGGTGTTCCATGGGGACCTACTGTCAATATGAGTAAGGGGGCAGAGTCAATGGCCAGGAGTTGAAAGGGGAAAGATGAGACTGTCTCTCCAGTGCCTGATTATCTGATTATGGTGATTTGTATATTGGAAAAAAACCCCAAACAACCAAGCAAACAAAAACTTTGTTGTTGGTCAATCAGTACATGTATTGCTTTAACAATAAGATAACTGATAGATTGTTGCTTCTACTTAGCTTGTTTAAAACTTTGAAATAGAACATAAGTGTTCATAGGTGATAGAACTCATCACTTAATCATAAGTTGTATGTTGTTGTTTTGCTATAATAGCTTCAGCTAACTAGTAGTCTACATTAACAGTTTTCCTCGATTAAGTGGCTGTGTAAACATTGTGCAAATTGCTGTGATTCATTATAATTAATGGAGCTATTACAATAAGGTCATATGATTAAATGCAATCAATGAAGACTGGACTCTGTGGTATAACTATACTGAAAATTTCCATTGACTTCTCTGTGAGGTCCTTTTTATTGTTACAGACTCTGACACGTTGCAGTGCTGACCATGTTTGTTTTCCCAGTGTTTTTGAAAAAAAAATTACTTAGAGAGTGCACTAAGATGTTCTTAAATTTTTCTTACTAAATTTTATATGACGGTGCAACTGCACTATCATTATTTTTAGTTTTAATAATTATTACATTACACATCCCCTCCTCAACCTCTTATGCAGATCAATCTATCATGGATGTTTTGAAGCATAAATGTTTTCTAGAAGAATTATTATTTTGGACAATAAAATATGAGTTTCCACAGAAGATGGTGACTTTCTTACTCAACATGCTGCCAGATCAAGATTATAAGGTACTTACATTACTTCATTCAAACTTAAATGTCTTTTCTTATTCACATACTTAGTGTGTATTATGCCTTGCATGAGATCACATATGTTTATATTTCAATAATAAGCAGTACAAAAATGCAGGTCTTTTATATTGTTTTGAGTACTTGAAGAGAAATGTGGACAAACCAAGATGAATAACTAAGCAGTATTAATTTTGTTCGTGTGGTTTGCTTTTTTCCTTTTTGGCTGTTAATGTGTATTTACGTGTGTGAATTTTGTTTTGTTTTATTTTGTAAATTGGATATTTATCAATTAAAAGATGTGGATGAGCACTAAGTGATTCTGTAGCATGGTATGACTGCTAAATACCTACAGTGACTTCATTTCTGTTGCAACTGTTCTAGTAGGCAGTGGTTTCTCCATGTAGGCCATTACAGTGTGAATATTCTTGCTGCAGCGATGCCCTAGGTGATTGTGGCAGCCTTCCAGCCACTTCCTTAAAGAGTTTTGCAGTTGTCCATACCAGACATCTCCTTGCCTGGAGTAATGGAGACTGGATGTCATCTTCCTGTTTTAAATCTTGGTGTGCAGCCAGGTTTGGTTGTTTGCTCTATGTGTTCCAAGACCAAGTATACATAGCAGTCAGGCTTAACATTTTGCTCTGATCATGTCATACCTTTGAGCCATGAAAATATTTTGGACTTTCTCAATCCCTGCTGGGAGGCAAAGATCAAGAAATCCTGAAGTCCAGGCATACAGATTTCTTCAAAAATATCAGTTTATAATGGGACAGCCCTGTATTCGTACCCCCTTAAAACCTTCCTATGTCAAAGCAAAGGATATGAAGATAACTTGCAAAGAAGAACAAAAAAAATAAATACAGGCTTTCAGCAATACTCGGTCCACGTCAAGACAGCATTTTGATCTGGGATACCAGCATAGATTCATCTTGGTCTTGGATTCAACTAATACTTGAGGACTTCTTCGCTGATGATCATTGCCATGAAGCTAGAATTCCTTATATACAGAAGAATGTTTTATCTTTCAGGCTTTTGTTTAGCTTTTATGAAGCTTGTTTGCTGTTTAATCACGTTGCATTCTCAAACAGTAGGAACACCTGTAGGGATATGAACTGTTCCAAATGATCTCTCAGCTTTCTGCTACTTTCTCCCATCCCATCTACACCACATATACTGCCTTAATTTTTTCTGTCTCTGCTGTTGAGCAATTTGTCTGATTCTTCATGACCTGATTTAGCTTGTTAAATCAGTAGAATTTTGCTAGGTTGGTTTTCTGATAAACTGAGCAAGCTGGCCAGACATAGCACAGAGCTGGCTATCTGTGCATGCTCAGAAGTTGTTGAAATCTCTGATTTCTAGCATAAATGTAGTAGAGCTGACTGAATCCATCCACCATGACCTATGCAGCAATCAGTGAGCCACCAGCAATCTCTGTTGCACAGGTTTATTTTTAAGTAGGAAAACAAACTTTTTCAGAATTTGCAGTATTGAAAAGAGGTGTTGAAAGCGGTGTGCTAAAGCCCTGGGTTAACTAGCTCTTCTCCCCCTCCCTCCTTTTGCATATGACAGGGACAGCATGACAAACAGTGTGTTGTCTTTGCCTTACAGCATTTGTGCCTGAGGCATCTCTTCCAGCACTCTCTGATATTTGAAGCTTGGAAGACTTACAAGTGAAGAAGACAGGAGAGAAATTTACTAGAGCTTCCAAGCAATTAGAGGTGTTATGGTGTGGACAAGGTTTCTGCAAGAGTAGAAACAAAGGGTCAGAGAAATAGGACTAACCTTCATGTGACCAAGATGAAGGCAATAAAGATGAAGCTTTTGGAAGAGTGTAAATCATCCAAGAGCAGAGCCTTGCTGAAATCTGAAGTACAGGAAGTAAAGAAATGCAAAAGCATCTGGTAAAGATAATGAATCAACAAACATAATTATCTTCACTCATTATTATGCTATGCCTTGTCAGGCACCTCCTGTAGTGCACGTTGAAGCAGTTATTACAGCAATAAGAATTCACTCACCCCTGGATATGCTATTCTACAAATTCTGTAGAATGTTTTTTCTACTGGAAATGTAATTTTAGCAAAGCTTTCACCTGGCAGAACTATGTTTTTCTTTGCATTGAAAACATAAACGTGGAAAGTGCAAGTTCTAAATGAAACATGGGGTTGATGTTGGGCTCCTAAAAATTCTGGGATTTCTGAGTGACCACCAAAAAGGAAAGGCCAGATGAAGAAATGAACTTTGTTTTTGCATAGGCTAGAAATTTAGAAGCTGCACACAATCATAGAGTGTAAGTCAGTGAAGGTAATTAAATATAGAGAAAACGTGTGTGTCTTAGGAAGCCACTACTTGCAAATAGTTGGAAGCTGAGTAAGTATTTGAAAAGATGTGTTCTGTCAATATCTTCATTCTTGCTCCAGTCTATAATTTTCTGTAATACAATGTGAAGAAGTAATATATAAATAAAGTATACTTTTAGCATTATTATACTAACTTCTTAAAATATCAGGTGTGTCATTTGTGTTTAAGGCTTAATATTAATAGCGTAAACATCTTGATGTTTGTTATAAGTGTCACTGACAGTGATTACAGTTGCATCAAGCTTTAATTTAAAGGAAATTATATGATAGGTTATTCTGCCTTGGAATACCAGAATGATACTGTATTAACTCTGTACAAGTATTGCAAATACGTTGCTGTGAAAAGTCTTTAGGTGAAAACAATTACCATTGTGCTGGGTGCTACATATAGAAGACACTTTCAATTATTATACAGGTTTCCATCAATGTGAACCAGCTAAAGGGAGAGCAAATTAAGCAGCGTTGTAGTGTTTCCTGCAGTGACTTCCTCACCCCCACTTTGGTCCATTTTTTTTGCACGAGCAACTTTATTTTTGAGGATATTTGCTGGAAGAAGCAGTCTTTGTCCCAACAGCAGCTTTATGGCATCATGATATTTTTGGAAATATTCTCTAAATGAGAATAACATGGTAGTGCTATAATAAAAATATGGCAGTACAGAGTCTGAGGCAGGTAAAATGAAGTAGTGATTTGTATACAGTCTGGTGAAAACACAGCTGCCTGAGGGTGGTTTTAAAATTTCTAATTTTATGCTTATGAAAGATTAATACTTCCAGAAGAAATAGACTGGGGATTTTAGACTTTGAGCTGCAAATTTTAATCGCTACACAGCTTGTATTATCTCTCCTTAAGTCAAGGAAGTCCAGATGGCATTAATTCAGAACTTGAAGTACTAAGTGAGAAGTGATTTCAAAACTGGCAAATATGCACACATGTATATGCAGTGCAGAAGGTTGGTTTACAATGCAATTTGAGGCTAATGGAGTGGGACAAGAAATTGTATGAAGATTTATATGCATATATATCAATACTTTTAAATATTGGTCTGGTTTAAAAAAACTCTAACAGTTATGTGAAGAACAACAAGAGTTGCTAATGACTTTAATTATTTAGCAGAAAGCACTAAAGATTTATTAATAACATGTAGGATATTATGATAGCAGATGAAATTATGTGTTGAAGTGTCATCCTTGACAGATGAATTAAAACTTTACTCCATGGGTAGACAAATGTAGGTGATAAGGCAGCTTCACTGGGCACCATGGATCATATTGTTCATAGCGTATCGTTTTGGGACACTGTTCCCTGCTTTAGGATGTAAAAAATTTAGGATAAATTTATTATTATAACTTCACTGCTTTCCCGCGTATGCTGAGATCTTATATTCCTTGTTTCAGCATTTCTGGGCTTGGTTTTTTTTTTAGTGTGGGAAGTATAGAATGAGAAGATAATATTTTTGGTGTAAGATAATAAAATTGGAGGTTTATGTTACTAGTCTATAGATAGGTCTTTTCAGGTGGACTGTCTCTAGAAACTAGACATGGGATAGTTAGACCATCAGTTTTGGTTTGTCATGGCAACTGGTCTTTGTTTCTTAGGATATGTTGGTTGTACTTTTGTAAGAGAATATTTTACAATGAAAGAAAGCTATACTTTTTGTATGGTGTTTGTTAATGTCAAAATTTCTTTATAATTTGCAGATTGCTTTTACCAAAACTTTTGTTCAGCATTATGCTTTTATTATGAAAACACTGAAGAAAAGCCATGAATCAGACACAATGTCTAATAGAATTGTGCATATCAGCGTTCAGTTGTTCAGCAATGAAGAACTAGCACGCCAAGTAACAGAAGAATGTCAGCTGCTGGATATTATGGTCACTGTGCTGTTATATATGATGGAAAGTTGCCTTATTAAAAGTGAATTGCAAGGTAGGTTCGTTTGTTTGCTTGTTTCTGTGGATAATAAATTGATTATAGAGGAAACTTAATGTCTTTCTTTAGTAGTCAGTCCACCCCCCAACCTCTTCCCAAAAATGCACAGGCTCTAGCAATATAAGGTAGAGGCTGAGTCTCAAAATTTCCTAGAAATGTAAATATAGTTACCAAGAGTGATACTGATTTTCTGTCTTCTGGTTTGTAGGGTTTTCCTTTGTAGGAATGTTATATACTTTAGAATACAGAGCATTATCTTGCAGGTGCTTCATTTGTTGGGTAAAGCGCATAAACACCGTTTGTGCAGCTCATTTGAATGACAAATTATATATGCAAATTGAGACCTTTAATTTAAAAAATATTTTCAAAGTATTTCACAAGCTATTTGAAGTATTTAAAATTGTTTTAATTTTTTCTCACCTCTGATTACCTTAGTAAAACTTGGTATAATTAGAACAGAATGATTTAATACTTTGTAAATATAATCATTTGATCAAGCTTTTGTTTGACAGTGGCAATTGGAACTGGTGTACAGTGTGTAACTTTTCTAGTGAAAACAGCTCTCCTGTTTCTACCCTCCTTGTTTTACCTGTCCTTATCTGAAAAGGTGGCACAAAGAATCTTGCCGACGACTTCTGTTTTTCAGGCTTTTATGTACCTAACAGACCGCAGAGTTCTCAGCCCTCTTTATCCTGCTTTGAATTTGCAAATACTCTCTAGATAGGCTGGCTGCTGCTGCTAAATAAGTACCATCAACTTCTGCATAAAATTGCAATTTTTCTTGTCTGAAGTATCCTTTGTCTCGGAGTCCACTCTATGTATAGCCTAATACAGAATGACTGTACTGGAACGGGAAATCCTCAGTCATATTGCTATAAAGAGTGCCCTCAATCAGCTGCACTTCAACATGAGAAATTTTCCTGTTGCCCTGCATAGATTGCTTTTTAGTATTCAATGAAAAATGTTGGATCTTTAAGAGTTTTTTATATCGAGTGGCTTTTGCTAAACTAATGCCATAATGGTGGAATGTAATTTAAAACTACTTTTAAGCTCCTTCTGAATTTAACTTGTTGGTCAGTATGGAGCATTGCTAGCACGGTGCTAAACTGCTGTAGTGGATCAGAATTTGCAGCCAAACAAAAAGGCTGTGACTGTGATTGGACATTATCTGAAGAAACTTCCTGGTAATTAACTAAGCTGGAACTGATAAGTTGAGTAATGTCAGATGTATTTGTGATAGCTTCTCCAGGGGTAAGTCTTTTCTCACAGATCCATCCCAAGACTTGATGGGACCTGTTTCTTTTCCCCAGCACCAGTGATTTGTCTCAGCTAAGACTCCATTATGGAATCTGTCTGGTGCTTTTCAGTGTTTTCACAACATTTCTGCCTCACTACTTATATATGAGGGCTTGCGTGTACTGTAAACTGACAGAAGAATTTTAATGAAATACTTTGGGTGTTTTCCCCTCTCACGTTCTTGTGAGCCGCCTTTTGCTGTTCTGTGGGCTCGTATCTTGTGTTTAGTTCAAGGTATATCTTACGATGCTGGAAGTAGAGAGAAGTCTGTTAGAAGTCTCTGCTGGAGAAATAAATTGAGAAGAATTCTGTTTGTGCAGCTAGTGCAAACAAGTGGGTTGTTTAGTATCCAAACGAGTCAACACTTACAAATCCAGCCAATGGATAGATAGAGAAAATAAGTTGGAGAGGAGCAGGAGAACGTGGAGCAGGATGTCTGTCTGCTAAGGCATGTTTAGTTTGTACTGCTCGCAGATCCTAACTCTTCTTTGGACAACTGGCACCTGTTAAAAGTTTACAGTTCATTAAGTGTGTTTGTGGATGCCAAGTGGCAAACTGTGTTCCTGAAACAGAGTTGACCTAGGAGCTGTGTTGATACCAGCTTTGAAAGTGTTACTGGTTCAGCTTACCTCTCTCACACTTGGTGTGAGAGGCTGAAGAGGTGAAATATGGGTGCAGATGATAAAACTGGCTCCCTAGGAAGATATATGTCCCTATGCTTTTAGAGACTTTTATCCTTTCTTTCAGCACTTCCCTTCTACTGAACTTCTAACGGGAGAAGAAATTATACCCCAAGGAAAAAGTTTTGGTAGTGGTTCATCCTTTAAAAAAAACAACTAAACAATTCTTTTCCTTTGACTGACCTTACATTAACCCTGGCTTGTAGAGCACTCTGAGTAAGAGGCAAAGCCCCTGCCAATTTGAAGTAACCCTGGATTTGTCTAATCTCTGCTGGGGCAGAGAATCAGCAACACGTAACTGTTGTCTCTTTGTGAAGTCCTTCAGTGGGTTCAGGGAGAGCCAACTGAGATGTTGCCCTGTTTGGGCTGTGTGAGCACATGGGAACCAGGCAGCTGTGCAACAAGACCCAGTTTCCTTTCTTTGCAGATGTCCCAGATAACAAGAGAGAGGTTAAAAAGTATTTGATCAACTGTGGCAGAGAAGTTTGAGAAGCTGCACAGGGTGCTTCTGGCTTCCTGTTCCTTCCAGTGTAATAGATAGGAGTCAGTTTCAAGAAACGGAGATCTGCATTGCCTTATGGTAACAATAAGGTATCTGCTCATAGTTGTGTGCAACTCTGCGTATTTTTCAGGATGAAATCTGATTCATTTTTCTGACTGTACTGTGGTTTTGGGAAGTAAAACTTGTCAAGATTAAAATATTGTATGACTTCAAGTTAGAAAACCTGTTCACATAGCGGGAAAGAGAGTAATTTTTTTCCCCGGTACCAATAAACCAACAAAATAAACAACCTCAGAGCAAAAAGAAAAAAAGTATTTTCTTCAGTAGTTTCAACAAAGGGAAGGAAAAAAGCTTATATATAAAGAGTACCACTCCAGATACAGATGTGATTCATCAGCCAGAGACTGAAGTCTCTTAATAAGTGTCCTTTTAGCTGTGGCTGTGTCATACTGCTTGTGACCCTTTCACTGTCTAAAGGGCAACTACGAAGGTCCTTCAGTGCATTTGAACTGGACAAGAGCCATCCCCAAGGCTGATCATCAGATGCAAGATTTTCTTTCTTCTGTTTGCTTGAAATAGAATAGCAGCTGACAGATGGGTACTGGAAGTTATTTCCCTTGGATTGTGAATCTGGGACCAATCCTGTTTCCCTTCTGGTCTTTCCAGGGGTCCCTCTTATGAAAATCTAATAAAGATGTTTATTTGACAGATGAAGAGGATGTACTTCTGTGATTCAGGGAGGAGACTTCTACACACCCCACCCTCACCTCCCACCCCCTGATTTCTTCTCCACTACTACTGGAAACCACCTTCTGCCCTAACCTGAGGAAGGCTGCCTAACCCCTCTCTCTGTCCCAGTTTCAGAGTGGAAATACTCTGCTGTCCTTCTCAGCCTGAACATGCCAGTGTAGGTTTTGATCACCCGATTCCTGTTTGCGTGCTGTGAGGTAGCTTGTGCGCTGGAGGTGTGTCAAGTTCAAAGTAGATCTCACATGTTCATAATAGGAATTGTATTGTTTAGTCTTTTTGTACTCCTTGAGAATATTCAAAAAAGGCATAGCTGTGATGGTTTTACTAATGCAGTGCTTTTCAAAGGTTGTGATATTGTTTAAAGTATGTGTTTTTCCTACTGGAGTGGGATCTGTGTTGATGAATCCATGATGCGGAAACTGCCTCAGGTACCACAAAATAACCATTCTTCTTTTCTGCAGTTTTTTATATGTGATTGCAATGTTACAGTAAATCCAAATTAGTATTTTTGCATTATCTTGTAACTTTATTTAAAAACTACAACAAGAAGGAAAAAAAGTTTTTTCTTTTTTCTTTTTTAAATCTAGATGAAGAAAATAGTTTACACGTTGTGGTGAATTGTGGGGAAGCACTACTGAAGAATAATACTTACTGGCCCCTGGTTAGTGATTTTATAAACATACTTTCACACCAAAGTGTGGCAAAGAAATTTTTGGAAGATCATGGTCTTTTGGTTACATGGATGAATTTTGTATCATTCTTTCAAGGTATGTGATTTTTATGATCGGTACTAATACAAGGATGTTAAGGCAGCTTACTGTTCACAGTAG
Organism: Calidris pugnax; assembly: GCF_001431845.1. Classification (NCBI taxonomy): domain Eukaryota; kingdom Metazoa; phylum Chordata; class Aves; order Charadriiformes; family Scolopacidae; genus Calidris; species Calidris pugnax. Next base: position 7,679,964 of record NW_015090990.1, read on the forward strand.
CAAAATCCTTATACTACTGTATGTAAAATATTTAATTCATTAGTATTCCCACAAGTCTCTATTCCTGGAAGGAAACAGTATATTCTAGAAAACAGGTAGATTTGAAAATGATCTAATGGATCTTTGTCTTGTGTGGACTAGTTAAAGAGCAATTACGTCACACTTGGCTGAGATCCATGGTGCCAGAATTCTCAGGTTGTACTTAAAGTACAAATCATAATGTGTGCTAGAAATGTTTCACTGGTGAAGTTATAAATTTAAATATTAGCTAAATTAATCTGATAAATCTAAATCTTTTTCTAAGTGTTGCTGTAAGAAACTTTTTTATTATTTAAAAAAAATATTTTTAAATGGTGAACTTTTCAATCCTGATAGACGTTCTACGTAGAAAGAGGACCAGATATTTTCCATCCAAATGTTCTCATTGACTAAGAGAGGTTCAAAGTAAAAAGGCTCCTGTCTGTGTTAATGTCACTTGAACAGCAAGGACTGTGGTTAGTAGCCAATCTAGAGCTAGTGTTTTTTTTCTGGTCTGTTTCTGTTCAAACTTTGAGGGTTGTTCTCATATTTTATCTATTATTCTGCTGCTACATAAGATAGAATATTACAGTTTGTAGTTTTTAATAGATGTGTGAATCCATAACACTAAAAATACTGCATTCCACTTAGTTAAATATTTGATTGTATAACTCTGCTTAAATCTTTGAAGGTATGAATTTAAATAAACGAGAATTAAATGAGCATGTGGAGTTTGAATCGCAGACTTACTACGCTGCCTTTGCTGCTGAGCTGGAAGCCTGTGCCCAGCCAATGTGGGGTCTTCTGTCACACTGCAAAGTTAGGGTAAGACTAACAATTCTCTGACATTATTCTTAGTTTTATTCATGATTTATTGTAGAGCTCTCAAATCTGAAAGTTCTGTCTGTTTTGTGTTTGAAAAGACTTGGGTTTTGTGGCCACTGTTTACCTAATATACAAAACCATGATCAACTTGGATTCTGTGTATAGTGAGTAGAGAATTCATGCCTGTACTTAATTATTGTCTCCAAAACTGGGACTACAAGTTCAGGATGTGTACAGTCATTCCATATGACTGCACATATGGAATAACTTGTAATCTGATGAAGAACTTGATAAATGTCTCTGAGTCATTCTGCCTCGGTTCACTGTGAGAGGAGATGCAGAAGTTGTCCCTAATGTTGGTTGTGTCTGCAAATAGACACTTCATTATGATGGGGGATGGAGTAATTTATGTTTTTGTGTTGTTTAACTAACAACCTCAGGTGAAAGCCTCTTAAGTTCTGACATCTCGTGGTCTCCTAACTAGAGCATGTTATTATGTGCTACACTGTAAATTAAATTATGTTATAATAAAAATGGAATCTATCAGTGTATGGGAATACTGAATATATAAAAAAAAACGTTTTATTGTGTGTTTGTGGTTATTTTTTATGAAATAAATACTTAGATTAGAAATTAGCTTATTAAGATACATAATAGCATCCACGAGACAGTAATACCTGAATTGAACTGTGCACTGAAAATGTGTGTGAGATACCATTGCAATCTTAAAACAGTTTAAACCAGGCCTTTGCAAAAGCCTTTGCATGATGTTAGTTACACTGATACATTATGAATATATCAATTTATGAGTCTAAATTATCTTTTGAAAACTGAATTACAACTTCTGGCTTTTTGAAGCATTCCTTTCATTTTAGTTTAGGGGTGGGAGGGTCTGCCTTTTCTTTAAGGCCTTTATGGTTCCTTGCTGCACGTGTCAGTCATGTCTTCACCCCCTGTTTTAGCCTTTTGGTCATTCCCAATAGATCTGAAAGAGTTTTAGGAATTTCAGACCTTAATTGTTGTACTTGTTTAGTGAAACCTGATGGGTGGGAAGAGATTCCAGCTCACATCCTACAGGAGAGGGAAAGCCAGCGGAGCCTCCCCACCATAGAAGGTGGAGCAGCAGGATGGGAGCGTGGCTCTTGTAGTCCTGATGAGAAAAGGTGTCTGACTGAGCCAGTCAGGACTTGCAGGGCTTCTGGCTGGGCAAAGCATTGCTGCCTTTTGCATGAGAAGTGTGTCATACATATCCTAAGAGTCTGAGGCAGGTCTGGAGTCTGTGTTCAGGGGAAGGGAAGATTAAAGGAAAAGTCCTTAAGAAACGAGGCTCTGTAAGCTCTGCTGATCAGAGAGCAGTTTGATTTAGCTCCCCTCCTGCCTTCCCTTCTTGCACATCACTGCTTCTCTCCTGGAGGGCAATGTACAGATCTAGTCTTGAAATACATGATTTAATCTGAAATATATTTTAGTTTGAGGGCATTGTTACAGAGTTATATCATACAATCATAAGAAGATTTGCTTATTATTAACATCTCTGCACTACTGTATTATCATTGCATTTCAAGTGCATTGTGTGCACTATAAGGACCTTTCAGTAGATAAAACTTAACAGAACGTTAGCCATTCCTTTTGAGTGCATGGAAGGACTTTTTTTATGCTTACATCTGTAAATTTTTGTTAAAAATAAATGGATAAATTAAACAACAGTAAGCACTAGGACCAGCTGACTGTTCACAGAATCCCGGTGCTGGTTTTCTGATGTGTTCTGAAGGTGCCTTAGTTTTCACCATTAAAATGGTAATCTTTTAAAGTGACAGTGAAACCATCCTAATACTTTTGTTTTCCATATGATGAGGGCATAAATTATGCACTGTAAATACATTCTCGAAATAATCATATTTATTTGTAGTAGGAAAGCAGTGACACTTTAAAAAATGTTCAGGCTTGTATAGTACACTGGTTTCTCTTTTTGCAGGAAACACAGGAATACACACGAAATGTTGTCAGATACTGCCTTGAAGCACTTCAGGACTGGTTTGATGCTATCAACTTTGTAGATGAGGTAAGTATCCTTAATGAATTCAAAGTACTGTGAAAATCTGGTTAAACTTCAAAGGTGATACTCTTGCCTCCTCCCTTTAAATTAAATTATAGTTCTAGGTACTGATTGAAAAAGGATTGCCTTGCTGAAATTAAAGTTAGTGGTTAATAGTTGCAATGTTATGTCCTAGGATCCTTTAATTGGAGAGTCTTAATGATTTAGATTTCCTGGTGCAAACTTAAGCTGTGGGGGTCTTAAAAGCCGTGCCATTGATGCACTACTGTTCTGCTGAATGAAGAGCTGAAGCAATGGCATGACATAAGTCCTCCTCTGATATGGTAGCGAGGAGCAGCTTTGCTAACTTAGCAAGCAATACTCTCAATCAGTTCTGAGTGTCATTAGCTTAGTAAGAAATTAGCTACAGCAGGCTGAAGAAGGGAAATTTCTGAATCATCGGAAAGTGCAAGGGAATGAAGTAACACCGGGTTAGTGGAAAGTAAGTCCATCAAATGAAGGCATGTAAGATACTATTCTTGGTGGTTGTGACAAAGACATTTGTAGGTTTGGATTTTTTAATACATGATATTAAAATATTTTTATTTTACTTTCAGCCAGCTCCTAACCAAGTTACTTTTCATTTGCCACTGCACCGTTACTTTGCCATGTTTTTAAGTAAGGTAAGCACATGTTTTAGTCACACAAAAGATGGAAATTCCCTGTTGAGTGTGATTGTTCAGTACAGTGCGTGCTTGCTTTTGTTTCTAGGCGGTCAAATGCCAAGAGCTAGATCTGGATACCATCTTGCCAGATCAGGAGATGCTGATGAAACTAATGATTCACCCACTTCAGATTCAGGTATGGGCAGACTTCTGACTTTGCTGCAGATGTAGATATACAACAAAAAAGATGCTGTCTGATTGTTTTAACCCTAGTCATTTCAATATATTTAGAAGTATTTAACAAGGGGGAGTATGTCTTAATTGTGGAACATAAAAATAAGCAATATGTGACATTAATAACTAGAATATACTGAGTAGTTAGGATAAACCTTTTTTTCTTTCCATTTCCAAAATTAAATATGTGGCATTAGTTATTGTAATCTGAGAAGCATGGTGATATTCACTATAGCACTTCCAAAAAGGGCAGGAGGAACCTACCCTTTGAAAACATGGAATTGCATGTTCATGAAATAGTTACCTATGGAGCGCAAGCTGAGAAGAAACCTCAATCTGAAACTTTGGTATTCTAAATAGAAAATGAATTCAAGAACAGATACACCCTGCAACGTTTTCTTGTATTTATAAATTTTTATTTATTTTTATGTAAGTGATAGTGAGCAGTATTTGTAATCACTGCTTTTATACCTAACTTCTTTTTAACCATGGTGCCTTCATCTTTGGAGTACTTTTAAAGATTTTAATAAATAAATACGTAAATAACTCACTTAATTGGCTTTGATTGCTTTCATTGTCAGAAATAAGCACTCCTATGAAAGTATGCTATCTCTTTCATAAGTTTGCAGTGGTTCCTTTTCATCCCTCACTCACCAGGAGAAGTAAATCGGTATAAAAAAATTATGCTTTTAACGAAAAGTGTAGTGTGTATGTATGTATATGTGTGATAATATATTGATGATCTGGTAATATTGAACTGAATAGCTGAATATCCCTGAAATGTTTGTAAATTTTTATTTTACTTCATTTTCCCTGAACAGGCAAGTCTTTCTGAAATTCACAGCAACATGTGGGTTAGAAATGGTCTACAAATTAAAGGACAGGCCATGACTTATGTGCAGTCTCATTTCTGCAATTCAATGATTGATCCTGACATTTACCTACTACAAGTAAGTTACATTTTCTTAGAAGCCAAGCCAATGCTTGTTTACAAAGAAACTACTGAATAAAATGAATTTATTCTCTTTCCACAGGTCTGTGCCTCCAGGCTGGACCCAGATTACTTTATTTCATCCGTTTTTGAAAGGTAGGGTTAAAAGATGAATGCTTTTGTTCAGTGTTGTGCTAGCTGTTGACTAATTTTTGCCATGTGAGAGAAAAGGTGCATATCTGATACACATCTGCAGTGGTATAGCTCAGCCGCGCCAAAATTACTACTTACTTACAGTAGAGCTCTTCAGGTATCTCAAGGTATACGCTTTATTTTACACAGAGTTGGCTTTTGATTTACAGTGCAGCAGTGAAGCTTCAGACATTTGTTTTCTGAGCATCTTTAGTTTTTTTTAAAGTTTTGCACATCTTCGTATGCAAGCTTTCAGGATATGCTAGCCTGAAAAAGTAGATAAATAGAGCTGCAGTATTAAGAGATGTAGAAAAGAAGTCTACTTTTCTGGACAGAATAAAGTCAGGGTTTGAAAACAGATTAATTTGCATTAGCTTTTTTATGTTCATAAATGCAAGGTGTTTTCATGTGGAGTAAATATCACTGGAGGAAGTTCCACAAGTAGTTAAATAAAAATCCAAATTTAAAAATAAGAGGGTTTTCATGTACGTTTGCATATTATTGTGTTATATGCATTGAATTGTGTATTCATTTTGGGTTTTGGTGAGTGATATCCTGAGTTTATCAGTGTATTTCGTATTGGTGCTTTGATGTTGGAGAACTATGTTTCTGACTTTACTCTTTGCTATGTAGATTTAAGGTGGTAGATCTGTTAACGATGGCATCACAGCATCAAAATACAGTTCTAGATTCAGAACATGAAAGGTCCATGTTGGAAGGAGCCTTAACGTTTTTGGTCCTTCTGTTAAGTCTTCGTTTACATTTAGGTAAGAATCGCTACTTTAGGATACTTGTATGTAAATAACATGTCTGTTCATTTGTACTCAACATTAAATAGCTACCATAAAGCTGATTAGCCATATAGTAACTTAAAGTGTTTTAACACTTGGTTTCATTTTTGCCAGTTACTGAATTTTTAATCCCTTACAAATCAGAAGTAGACAAAATACACAGAAATGGAGAAAACTAGCTTTCATGGAAGTGGCTGATTTGTGTATGTGATCCCATGGAGATTCTGTGTCTTTTTCAGAAAGACAGAGGTTCCAGTTTGTACCTGTCTTTTTTGCCTGTTGTTGTCTCTGTAGCATTTGTGCCCCCCTGCTCCCCCTTTTTTTTTTTTGTGCTTTTATAGAGCTGTATCATTATTTAATGTTTGTATCATGTTTAACTTAAATTTAATGACAAATGTATGCTGAATGTGTGTTTTAAAATCATGATATTTTAATGGCTTTTTAAATTTTATTGTTCTAGGAATGACAGATGATGAGATCCTCAGAGCAGAGATGGTAGCTCAACTCTGTATGAATGACAGGACACACAGTTCATTACTGGATCTCATATCCTTGGAATATATTAACTAATGTGCATGAATGAGAATGACAGGTACCTGAATAGTAGTTGGATTTCGGAGCTTGAATGTGTTTTCAGCTTACATAGCTGTAACAAATTATGTAAAGGTGTGATTGCATATACTTATCATAGGTAAAAACGTTTGCTCCAGCTCTGGTCTGTCCTACCAAACATGCAATACTTTGTAATAGTTTTAAATCAGTTTAGATACAAAATGCTTAACTGCCTTTTTTTTTTTTTTTTTTTTTTTTTTCACCTAACGTGCAAGTGAAACTACTATTTTATTTATAACTTTATATCACATTAATAAACATGTTGCTTTTTTTAGGGACAAATTACAATATATTGTATGTTCCTCCTTACTTGGCTTCATTGTAAAACAATTTAAGAGTAATGAGACTGAAAATTTTTTTGCAATCGGTCTATTTGACATTTTACACTGGCTTCTTGTGAATATTGCACTTTTTTCTTGCATAGAGATCTGGTCTGGCTTTTTCTTATGGACTGCTGTCAATTTGGAACACTGGGATTAGTTAGGTCATTTCTAGCTAATGAAATGGTATTCTGAATTGAAAGGTGTGGGGTTTTTTTTTTTTTTTTTTTTTTTTTTTTAAACAATACAAAAGTCTTTTAGGTGTGAGGTGAAAAGTCTGTTTTCCAGTAACATTGTAGAAGATTGAGCCAAGCATCACCTTTATCTGGATTTGAGCCTTTGATTATTGCTAATTTTATGTCAGTATAGAAAGAAGGCACTCTATGCTATATTGGCTTTTGTTAGCAATAGCTGAAAATGCAAATAATAGCAATTCTAGGCGCTGCTTTGAAATTAGAGTGAAATGCATGTGTTATGGGGGGAAATGGTTTACCTGAAAAATAGTAAATTCTAGGAAGTTTTTCTGTGCAGTGACATGGTTCATGTCCCCGTGAACAGTTGAATAAATACACAGGTTTTACTGCTATCAGTGTATTAAGCTGTGTAAATATATTAAATAAATAAGTGGTGGCCTAAAAGACCTTGCAATCCAGTGATAGATATTGAGCAAAAATATTAGGAATTTATAAAGACAGGAAAGAAGGTGACTGAGAGTTACAAATATGTAATAAGAATTATTAATTATTATGATAAAACCTAGTAACTCAATCACTTATGTTTGTAAAGTAAGCAACTCACTTCCAGCGATTCACTTAAGTGAATCACTTAACTGTGTAAAATAAGTGAATCGTTTATGCAAGCAATTTACTTAACACTAAGCAGAAATTTCATTATTTGTAATTGCTACTTGGGATCTGGGGCACTGTTGGTAGGTCAATTAAGTATTGCTACCAAAAAAGAGAAATAGCCATCTAAGATGAAGAATTACTGTTTATGGATCCCAAGGTCTTTACTGCTTTTTCTGTATTTAGCTGTAAATGCAAAATAAGCTATGAAGAGAGCCAAAGCGTTAGTAAATAAAAGCAAGTACAAAAACCTTATATATGCTAACAGATAGTAGGTTTTATTTCTCATTGAATACTTACGTCTTGAGCCAAGCATATAGCAATTGGCTTGCTTTAAAGAGGTTAATGTCCTAGGTAGGAGGCTTTGGTTCACTTCTGTCATAGTTATTGTCCCATAGCAGCTGGAGCATACAGACCTCTTGTGGTAGACACAGGGCACTGCCAAAACGGAGCCTCTGAAATCAGTGACTGAAAATGTCAAGAGGGAAGTAAAATGCTGTGTGTGCAACTAAATTTACTTTGTTTTCCTTAACACAAACATTACATTCCAGAAAACCCCAATCCTAAAAGTGGTATTGTTCCAGGAAGCTTAAGCTTTGAGTCAGTCTTGTCAGCAGTTGCTGATTTTAAAGCTCCTGTTTTTGAACCTGGAGGTTCCATGCAGCAAGGAATGTATACACCTAAAGGTACAGTAATCGGTGTCCTCTTACAACATACTGAGCAGTAAGATGCTTAACCAGAGGGTTTGTTTCTTAAACAAAAAAAAAACAACAACCACCAAACCCAATAAAAAAAATCCACCAAATGATAAAAACCCATGAAAAACCCAAACCCACCACCACCAAAACCTCACAAAACTTGTTTGACTTCTTAATTATTGTCTATTGCTTATATTTAAGAACATTTCTAAGGACTGTTAGTAGTTGTTAATTCATTTTGATCTAGAGTGAAAATGAGCTGCTTGTATTAATCAGGTATCCTTAGAAAGCAAGGGAAGGATGGAGAACTGAAAAATAATGTTATTTGTATTTCACTGATCTGCATATGTAATAATTTATGTGATTTTAAAAAATATGGTGTGTGTTCAGTGGAGTTTAGAACTATTTGCACTAGTGAGGTGTCAGTTGGAAAGATATTTTCTTGAAACTTCTCCACATTTTGATTATTAAAGATATCACGATACATAATTCTTTCTTTTGTATTGCTTAACTATCTTAGTAGCCTGTAACGTTTTCCCCAGTCAATAGTGAGGGTCTAGAACGAAGTTCAGACAAGACTAATTATAGAATGTTGTTATAGACTTTTACAGTGCATACAGTGCAAAAATGATGAGTTTCTTCCCCTGATGAGCTTGTCATCTGGATTGGACTCAACATAGTGTTAGTATATCAAAGGAGAGCAAGAATTCAAGAACTCAGTGTTCCATTACTGTTTCCTGTCACTGAGCAGATAAGCCTGTAGGAATCTGAAATGCTCCATGTGTTCTGGTTGTGCTTCAGCTCCTGGCAAAGCTGAAGAGGGATTAACTCCTTCCTCCCCTGGGTACCTCCCTTGAGAACTGGCACTCTTGGGGTCTGACAGTTTTGAAACCATTTGGTTTGTAGGCTGTGTTCTTTTGTGGATTTTTTTGTTAATGTAGGAACTAATACTGTACTAACTTGTTTGCCAGCTTTTGTACCCAGAGATTGATGAGTCACTGAAGCTCTTACTTTTATATAGATGAACAACCAGTGAAGTAATTTTGTGAAACCAAAGTTTAGGGAATTGATTCGTTCTGGTTCTTTGATGTGTAATTAGGCAGCTTAACACCTATGTATTTAAAATTACTTTGTTTTAATGTTCTGTAAACTGCATTTCCTTATGTCATGTCTGGTTTCTGGAGCTTGTGACATGCTGGTCTTTTTCATAATGCAGTGCAAAGTTTAAAAAAAAAAAGATGGATTATGGTATTTTTAATTCAAGATGACCTTTAGGGGATGTGATGATAAAATGTAGTGGTTTGGGACTTTTTGGTGTGGTGGTTTTTTTTTGTTTTTTTTTTGAATAGTTTACCTCTGGAATTTTTGTTTTTCTTAAAGGTTGTTTGTCTTAAAGTTTTTTTAAGTATCTATAGCAATGAATAGTAATTTGTAACACTATGCAGAATGCCTTTTTCTTAATGATAAACTGAAAGAGCTTCTGCATGAATAAAAGTCGGCATGGTTTTCTTATGTACTATAGTCTTTTAAACACTTACAATCTTTATAAGACTATATAGGTTCTCAAAATGAATGATGGTATTCCAGTTGCTTTTAAGAATTGTAGTTTGTGGCCTGTCGCAGTTTAAGCAAATCCTGTTGGGATCCATTCCTCCTAATCCCTCATTTCCCTAAATTTAGGGGAAAAAAATCTACTTTATGATCACAGAAGCCCCAGCTTTTGCTTCCATTAGCCATAGGTTTTAAAAAAACAACAAACCAACTTCCAAAAAAAAGACACAGTTCTTTCTGTTCTCTGTGGATTTGTGCGCTGAAGATGAGCTATGTGTGCATCTCTACTATTCCCCGTGTGGCTCCTTCACTTAATCGTTGTTGGTCATTGTGCATTAGCAGCCTAGACAAGCTTGGTCTGTGTTTCAGACTGCAGTAGTAAACTCTGTCCAGAAAAAAAATGGATTTGGTCATTTTTCATACACAGTTGAAACTGCAAAGTGTTCTCTCGTAGCAGTGTATGAGGGTATCTGTAGAACTGGTAATATTAGCAGGGGTTAATAGGAGTATAGACCACTTATCTTCCTGCCTGGAGGAAATTAATCCAAAAAACGTGATAAAGCTGGCTAGTTTTGCCTGTGAAAACTTGAAAGAGTGTTGTAAGCCCTTGCATTGTGTTACGCCTGCTGGTGGAGCTAAAATTCTGTATCCGCTGGTTTTCTTCTTCCTTTGATGGGATCATTGAACCTTGCCTTTGTACTGTTGTGTTACAGAGCTAAACACTTACAAACAATGAATAAAATTAACATCTTCAGTTGGCTTTCCGTTGGAAACTTAGTTTTGTTTTTTGATAACTTGTAAATAGGAAAAAAAAAAGTAGCGGTTAAATGGAGTATCTTCCTTTATAGGCTGTTCAGAATTTTCTGTTTGTGATTGCTCTGAAAAGCCACTCTGGGTGTTATTTTAAAGCTACCAAATTAAATGGAGATAACTAAGGTTTTAGTGTCAAAATAATGTGTAGATATTAGTTACTAAACAAAGACATGTTCGTAAAGGATTGGTCACAAATCTTATTTAATAAGAAACTTGGCCATTTTCAAGACTGGATGAAAAATTGTGGTGGGGTAGTCATTTAGCTCACTGCACTTAATAGTTAAATATCACCTACCTGCTAACTGCTCTGCAGTCATTACTTTCTATTTTCAAGAGGGCTTGTGCTTATGAAGTACCAACTCTCACTCTTACACTTAAGACTTAAACGCTTTTGTTACATGTACTCAGAAATTAAAATGAGCAAAACAAGATGCGTACAGAAAAGGTGGGTTTGGGGTTGCCTTTGTATTCTTACAACTGCATTAATAAATTTACTTAAATTTTAAAATTAATTTGGAATTTATTTTTTAAAACCTTTCCTCAGCATGTGTTACAACTGGTATTAGAAATACGTGATTTTTCTTGTTATCTTTTATCCCACATTGTAAATTATTACATAACAAAAGAAAGCTAGAAGACACTAAAGTAAAGTGTGTAAATCCAAAAGATCTGTTGTCTTGGTACATTGTTAATTTCTTGTTTTGGAACTAAAAAATATTTTTGGTGAAATTTTGATATCTTGATAAGTAGTAGTAATTATTAGTATAGTTAATATTACTAAGAATTAGTAAAAATTACTGTATTTGCTGCAAAAAAAAATTACATAACAGAAAATGATGTAATTAAAGCTAGCGAAGAGGACAATCTAGAATAAGTTATAAGTTCTGTAAAGAGAATTTGAACATGTGACTTCTTTTAAACAACAGCTGAAGTTTGGGATAAGGAATTTGACCCTGTCATGGTAATACTTCGAACAGTTTACCGTAGAGATGTGCAGTCTGCAATGGACAGATACACAGCATTGTAAGTTGGATTATTTTTAGAAATGTAACATCATATTGTTGCTCATTGTATGATAAATTTTTTTTGTTTTCACTGACTGGTAATGCTAATTGTTATCAATGTTTTCAGGCTCCAGATTTGCCCTTGAGTAAATAGTTTATAAATTCAGGCACTATCAGGGTTTTGGTTAGCTTAGTCTGTTACTGTTCCATAAATGTTTAAAAGTACATCTGAAGTGCCACAGACAAACTAGTGAATATCATCATAGATAAAATACTTAACCAAAAGCTAATGTTTAATAATCAGTTACAAAATACTTAAAGAGAGCAGCCTTATCTATTTTTATTTATTTTACATTTAGGTACATGAAGCACAGTATTACAGTGTTCTGTGTTTTGAAATTATATTGAAGACAATGTGTTTTTTTCTTATGTATTCACCCATGACAGAAACCACGGGTGAATTAAATTCTGATTTAAATACAGGAGAAAACACTTGTGGCACTTGAGTCGTCATAAACATATATTGTAAGGGAATTTGAGCAAGCTAGTAGTCTGTTAAATAATTGCGTTGTCTACTGCACTGGATTCCAGTTCATTAGTAGAAATGTGGGTCCATGTTGAACATAACACTTCATTTTTAAGTTCTTAAGGATGATATCACTGGTACTGTCGGCTATAGCTAATTAAGTCTAGTGTTTCCTAGTGTTGCCTGTAATCCGTTCCTACGGATGTGAGATTTGTGTTGGATGCCTGACTAATGTGGATTTGTGTGAAGTGAAAAGCTTTCCATCTCTATGTGCCTCTTAGAATGAAAATGGAAGTCTTAAATCCATAGCTTAAATTCACAGCAGTAATTAAGAATTCATTTAACTTTATAAATAAAGGTCATTTAAATCAGTGGTAATCCATGGAAAAATAGGACTGGATTTGGTTTGTGTATACATTCGAATTTTTTTGAATGCTGTTTAAATGGCTTAGAAATACTCATGAATTCTGAAGTCAGTCTAAACAAAAAGAATGCAGGATAGTTACCTGTAACAGTGGCAGTTGTCTACATTATTGCAGTATTTAACATAAGTCTCATTTGTTTCAACAGTTTAAAGCAAAGTGGTAAATTCCCTGGGAACCCGTGGCCTCCTTACAAGAAGAGAACGCCACTGCATCCAAGTTACAAAGGTCTCATAAAGCTTTTACACTGTAAAACCCTGCACATCGTGCTGTTCACGCTTCTTTACAAGGTACAGCCATAATTCTTATTAAGTCCAGTATTTTTCTTCTACTTTTTTAGAACAGGAGTTCTTATATAAGAATTATAATTTTTTAAATAGGTTATTTACGGTATTTAGGTAAATAGGTATATAACGTATTTACCTAAATAGGTTATATAGGTTCACATTTATATAATATTTTTTATTTTTGTTTTATTTTCTAAGTCTAGTATGATGATATTTCTCTATCATTTTCATTATTTCATGAATAATTATTTCATACATACGTACACTAAGTCAGGTACCCAAGTGGATGAGCACTCCTAATGTAATTTTAGGAACACCATCTTAACCATCAGAGTTGCCATTTCAGTTGTTCGGTGATGGTTTTGGGGAGCACGGTGATTTCAGCATTACTAACATTACTCCCCAGATATGTTTTGCCTTCCCAGATAATGTTACATCACTTGTTTTTCAGGACTAACTGATGTCTTTAAATTGTGTTTGGTTTTGTCTTTGATTGTTGGCTGCCCTCTTTAAGAGAATTGCATCCCTTTTGAAGAGCACATTCATCAGAAAATGGGACTTTGCACACATGTACAAAGACAAATCCAAAGTGCTTTCAAAGCAGTGCTGCAGAGGCAGATGAGGGACTGTAAGAAGTGGTTTGATTGAGTAGCGCTTTCCTGGGCAGACTCTCCTTTTGTGCTCCTTTAAGTGCTCCCAGCTCCCCTAATGCTCTTGTTTTGTTACACTGTTAAAATTCTGTTGAATAGAAAATATCTGTTGTTAACTATAGTAATAACTGTGTGGTATTCACAAAGAGTCGTGCTTATTCCCATGGAGTTGTTTCAGCTGAATTCTTTCTGTAATGAAGTATCATGTAAGTTGTTGGTGTATCATTAAGGTGAAAGAAGACAAGACTTTACTGGAATTCATTCAATAGATTTCACCTTTATGACAGAAAAGAACTTTTTCCCAAAAGCTTCATATTGCTTACAAATTAATGATTTCAGTAGACTGTAGGTTTTGCTGTATAATTACTGCAATTTCAAAAATCTACTTTAAAAATATAAAATAAAAAAAAAATGACTATTTGACTACAGTATCTTCCTTCTCCATAACTTGTCTCATCCTATTATGGGCAAGACTGAATTTTGTGTGCAGAGACTATCAAATGAAGCTATACCTTTTAGAAGCCCAGTGGTACAACGTCTAATGGTTGGTCAAGGTTTTCCATTGTCAGACATCTAGCTCCTCATCTTGATAAATTTAACGAATGGCTGACATTTTTCATGCTGATTGCCTGTTCTTGCATGAGTTTCCAAGGCTGAAGTGAGAACAGAAAATGTCCCCTTTTCCCATGTTTTAAACATTCTTTTATCAAAATTCTGGATCTGAATTAAGCCAAACTGTAGATACTGCAAAGTTACACTGTGTGCGTGTTCAGTGGCTGGCTATTTGTTTGGCTAACTGCCCCAGTCAGGCATGCCACACCAGAGCTAACTAGAACTTTGCCTTGTTGCCCGGGGAATTCCATAATTTTGGCCAGAGCAGCTGCTGTGTGCAGCGTGTTTGACCCTGCTAAGCCCCCTCCAGCTGCAGCACCAGGGCTGCCTGACTCCTCCGGGGTGAAGAACGAGGCTGAAATGCAGTAGGATGTAGCGGAGACAGGGAAGGAGCATACCTGGGGAAAATACTAGACAGGAGACTTAGAGGAAGGCTGAGCAAAAGGAGAGCTTGGGATTATGTCAAAGATGAAATTGTATTTTGGCATGGAACAAAAATGGAGAATGTAGGGAGGGAATGCATCATCTTTTACTGTCTTGCTCATATATATATATTTTTTTTGGCCATTAAGAAGCTTCAAGGACTTAAATCTTGAGAATCTTATAATTTATGGGTTGCTGTTTTAGCTGGAATGTCAAATGAATTTCTACCAGATTTATGGTTGGTAGAAATTACATAGTGGTTTATTCCATGGGCTGCCTTAAATGATGATTTGTCTATTTGTGAGATTTTGCCAATTTATAACAGCTTTTATGTCTCTTGACTTCTGGGACTGGCTACAGAACAGTAAACTACATTTGGTGATTTGACTTTTCAGAAGCGTTGGTTAACATGACTTTTGATTCTGACTGGCACAACTGCACATAGTTTTCATATTAATGTAATACTGAGTGCCCTTTTTAATCAAATAATCTCTATAATCTCAGATTTGATTGTGTTTGATTAAATCAGCAGCTCAAATGTAATTTAGAAAAGCCATTGTAAAAATGATACTTGTTTTAAAAACTTCATCTCTCTGATGTTTGTAATGGGTGTCTTTACTTAAAAAATTTGGCCCCTTCAAAACCAAGGTGTATTTAAAACTTTACTAGGCTACACTCTAAAAATATTAATTTCAGAGAATCACAGAATCTTAGTGGTTGGAAGGGACCTCCGAGATCGAGTCCAACCACATTAAAAACAAACAAACAAACAAAAAAACCCCACACACAACAAACCCAAAACCACCACCCACCAACTAAACCCCACACACAACACCCCACCACAAACCAATAATCTTGGGCACTAGGGCATGCCCTGAAATTTCTATAATTTCTATAGTAGCATGTCTGCAATGAAATTCTAAACATCTTTTCTCATCTACATTTTGGTAACTTGCAGATTCTTGCCATTTTCTTTCATTTAAATGAGAACATTCTCAGGAGGAAAGTTGTCCTGGTTTTTAGTTTCAGCAGCACTGGTCCTTCCTCTCAGTGCACTGAAAGCTGTGTTAGAAGAAAAACATGGGCGTTTATTAATTTAAAAATAAGGTTATTTATTATTTGTAATTTAAAAAGATTATGTGAAGATGGTTGTGAACTAAATTCATGTTAACCCTTCTGGCATTCCCAGTTATCCAGGCATTGCTTATAGGTCTAGGACCTCATGAAACCTTACAGGGACTGATGATGAGAAAAAGGGAGGGAAGGCTGCGTGCAGATCTTTGCTTGTAGCTGGCAGCAGTGGTGTCTGTGCAGCTTTATCTGATGCTTTTGTTTTAAAGTAAATGGCAGCTTAAACTAGAAACAATTTTAAGGTACGAGTGAGTTTGACTGGAAAGAAACATCAAATTTTTCTTTTGTGGTGATGCTCTAAAGTTAGTTGTTTCTAAACATCAAAATAGTTTTTAATCATATTTAAAAATTTAAAATTTAAATAAAAACTGAAGGGTCCAAGTGTATTATCCAGAACACTGTTTTTGAACATTTAATAGGCTTGAGTAGAATAATGATTTCCTGTCTTTTTAATACAACATTTTTATTGATCCATCATATCCAAAATTACACGTCTTATTTTGTAGTAGTGTTCCATTACTGTTATTGGAGTCTATATTAATGTTATTACTCTTACTATTCTTGGCCTACTTGGAACATTTTTTTTTTTAATCCAATAGTATAATCAATAATCAGGTATTTTGTTGGAGCATTCAGTCGTAACAAGAGTGAAGTTTAAAATATCTTACTAGTGTTTCAGGGTAGAAAACTATTACATTATTAATTACAGGAACTATTAAATTCCTATAATGTAAATGGAATAGGCAATTCACTACTCTTGAAAATAGTTCTTCCTAACTGTATTTTTATGCATATGATAGGATTTTGAAAGTGTTAATGTGCAACAAAAATAAAACTATTTTACATGCTAAAACTCATGCTTAGTGTCTACCAAAAATACATTAGGGTAGCAAGTCTTGTTATGGTGCTCTGCCTGTCTAGACTTCTTTTTTTTATATTTTTTAAATTTTTTTTTTAAACTGATACTTGCATCTCATGATACATCTCTTGCAAGCACAGTGATTAATTTAGGAAACAAAAAAAAACAGGCAAAAATCACATATGCATCTCAAAGATCATCTACCTTTCCTAGTGTGGTGAACCTGGAAGGTCATGCTCAGAGATAAAATTTGTAGGTAGTATCTTGATCTTCATATGAGATGGCTCCTGGCTACTTTCTTTACCTTCCAGTTTAGGTTAGAGATATCTATTGGGATTTTGGCCGTTTTTAGTTTTTGTAATAGGCATTGTGACAGTATCAAAGGTACAACCTTCTAAGCTATCTGTTCTTCTGCCTAGATATTAATGGATCATCAGAATTTATCAGAACATGTGCTTTGCATGGTTTTGTACTTGATTGAGCTGGGGTTGGAAAATTCTCCAGAACAAGAATCAGAGGAAGAGGTAAGAATAAATCCAGTCTTTTTCATGAAAGTACAAAAGTATTGTCTAATGATTCAATATTATTTAAAAATGTTTATTAAAATTATATTTACCATAGGAATGAGACTAAAACATCTATCTATTTACTTAAGCAGGGATCAACTAAACAAAAAAAAAAAGGAAATTGCATACTGTTGCAAAGAGGAATATGATATCTTGGTATTTTTTTCAATAGTTTCTGTATATATAACCTGACAACACAGTGCTTAGATCTTTACCAGTCTGTAAATTAGTACTTGACATTGGGTGCAAAAAAATTTTAAATTATTGAGTCTAAAAGTCACTTAAATTCCTAGATTTTCAACTGAAACCTTTATCACTGAGCATTTTATTGCTAAAGCATTCTATCTTTTAAAGTATGTGAATTAGCCAAAACTATTAGTTATGCTTTTGATGAGAATTTGAATGTTAAAAGGGCCATTATTTTCATGATTCCACATCCCCTTATGGTATGTGCCTTTCATAATTTTTCCTACTGTTCAGCATTGCTTATATGACTAAGGGTCTGCCATGGTTTTGTTTTGTTTTTTTCCCAGAGATTTACTTCTGTATAGTTTGGATTTTTATGTATTAATCTTAGTTCGTGCAACTTTGGATTACTTGAAGTAGTTCCTTGTACTTCTGCTAGACAGTATGTATTTGATTATATAGAAATCAAATGTATGGATTTATGTATCTATCAGACGTGTTATCCTCATGGTAGGCATTGTTGTATCATAATTTGAAGAGGTATATCAGCTTTAGTGAGGTACATACCATTCAACACATTGTTTCTGTCTCATGGAGAGACCATGGCCTCTCTAATACAGTTGTAAAATCAACACAAATTATTGTAACATATAAAACAAAGTATACTAATTTTTTGTTATTATTTTAGGAATCTGCAGGTGGACAAGAGCGTTGCCATGATAGTTGGTTTCCAGGAAGTAACTTGGTTTCTAACATGCGTCACTTCATTAACTATGTCCGAGTAAGAGTACCAGAAACTGCTCCAGAGGTGAAGAGGGAACCACCTGCAAGTACGAGTTCTGATGGTTTAGCTTCATCACAAGTAAGTATATACAAATACTGCTGCTTTTCCTAGATTAGTTTAAGTTATTGCCTGGTTTGCCTTTCTTTGTTAGGATTTTTTTTTTAAACTATTTTTATTAATTTCTTAGGATACTTCTTTTTTTTCCTCCAGTAATCTTAGGAAAGATAACAGAAATAAAAGTTATTTCAAATGGTATCTCCATCCAAATGATGTATTAAATGACTTTTTTTTGTCCTCAATCTACCAGAGTTCAAGGCGGAAGAGCCTCCAGAGAGAGGTAGATCTGTGTGCAGTTTGTTCTCCTAAGCAATTAACTAGCAACATGGCTTTAATTGTGCTCACCTTAACATTCAGTGAAATCCTCTAATTTTCCTGAATTTTCTTTTAATTTGTATTGCAAAGACTCATGCTTTTTTCATATTCTTGACTGTAATCTTAAGTAGTAGACTTTTAAGTGAAGAAATGCCTTACATTTTTAATACGTATTTTGAAATAAAAGCTTTCTATCAAATACAAAATGTCATTGATAGCTTACTGCTTGAGCTTTTTGTTTAGGCCTGGTTTGTCTTGCCAAGGTATTACTAACATTTAATAACGTAGAGTAGGCCTAGCTTTCTTGAATCTAGGTAGGTTTAACCTTATATTGAAAATGTATTTGAAATTATTAATGGCAAGTTTATTTGCATTTTTTGTGAAAACAGAATGAATATGTAAATGGTTGGATCCTGAAAGATTTATAGCAGGTAGATAATATAATCTCTGCATCAGGATTGCTTTTGTATACAGCACTTCAGATTATTGTATGCCAGATGTAGTGAAATACAGTTGATATTTTGCATGTTAATGTTAGAAAAACACATCAAAATTTAAGGTAGGTAGATGAAATAGTTCAAAACATAAGGTAGGTGAGATGATTGTCAGAATCCCTTTTATATTTGATCTCTGAAGTATTTGATATCTCTTGGTTGCCCATCCTTCTGAGAAGGAGAGGGTAAGAATTTCTGAACTGAATTTCATGTTCAAAATATTCAGGAAATGTCTCTCTGCTATGGAATCGGTATATGTGAGTTGTTTCCATGTATCTTTAGTTTGGGACAGAAATCAAGGGTAGCATAGAATAGAAACATCTGAGTGGGCTGTGTCATTAATGTAGTAACTGCACTCCTGTGCTCACGTCCTGAAGCTCTGCTTGCAAATATGGGTATGTGGCTTCTGGATCTCCACGCAAAATGGACAATGCCCATGGGATGTGTGGGCTCACCTGTGTTGTGAGATTGAGTTACACTGTACAGCAGTACTCAATAGACTGTAATAAAGACATTTAAATGACAAAAAGGTACTGAAATTATGAACAGTCCAGAAAAAGTAAGGAAATATTACTTCGGGAACAGAATTTTGACTAGAGCAGCACAAGCATTGGTTGTTTTGATGTGGGTGATATTTTCATTTTGTACTTGGCTTCTTATGCAGCTGTGTATAACAGGTTTATATGAAAATATGATACACAGGGTTAAGTATTTTGCTATACCAAATTTCAATACGTGTTGGAAGTGAAGAGGCAACTTCAAATATTTCATGGTTTTCCTCCTAGTTTAAAATACTTTCTATACTTTTATAAATATATGGTTTTTTATAGCTGTGTTTTTTTAAGTTAAACATTGTATTTTTTTTTCCCAAGAACTCGGGGACAGCTCAAGTGTTCAGCTTGGTGGCAGAACGTAGGAAGAAATTTCAGGAGATCATCAATCGGAACACCAGTGAGGCAAATCAAGTGGTTCGGCCCAAAACGTCAATGAAATGGTCAGCACCTGGTGCAACTCCACAGCTAACCACAGCCATTCTAGAAGTCAAGGAAAGTATACTGTCCTTGCTGATTAAACTGCATCACAAACTCTCAGGAAAACAAAACTCTTACTATCCTCCATGGTTGGATGATGTGGATGTTTTAATCCACCCAGAAATTCCAAGATACTCTCATGGTGATGGAATGACAGCTGTAGAAAGAATTTTATTGAAAGCTGCCGTACAGAGCAGATTAAATAAACGCATAATTGAAGAGATATGCAGAAAGGTGACACCACCTGTCCCGCCAAAAAAGATCAGTTCTGCAGAGAAGAAAACTTTGGATAAAGAAGAAAGGTAACTTTAATAACAAAGTAAAGGGGTGGTGAAAAGGCAGTGTGTGTTGTGCATCTATTGATTGATCTGTGTGTAAGTCTTTGCGTGGATTACTTATTCAAAGAATAGGTCTACAGCTCTGTTCTTTATCCATTCTGTATATATGTGATTTACATTGGTACTGAAAAAAACCCTGCATCTTGCTAATTTATATATTTAAATTAGAAAACTTTCATAGTAATTGTGATATACACTTTCATCCTTCATGTTGCCAAGTATTACACTCATATATACAAAGGTGCAGAATTAAGGTTGTATTAACTTTTAAGGCTTAACTGTGCAACCTCAGGATGAGTTATACTTTTTTTTTGGTTTGTATTGTCCATTCACATGCACACATCACACCATGATTATTTTTGTTTGGTTACTATATGTGGGTTAGTAATGCTGCCTTTTTTACGTTCAATTTTAAAATTCTGGGTTTAATTTTTTATAGCTTTTAATTTTTTAAAAGGTATATTCATATTTTCTTATAACATGGCCTGAAAACCTGCCTGCCAGATGTCTGTCTTGGGCTCTTTTTTTGGGAGAAAGCTCAGACAGTTTTGAGATTGAGGTTGGGGCATAATGAGTCCTGAGAGTCCCCAGACTACCAGCACTAGTGAAACCCAATGCAGAGAGCCTGCTGCTCTTCTGCTTTCATCAACTGCTCTGTTGGCATGCGAGTCCTATGGAGGAATCTTCCAGAGCTGAGAAATAGAGGTGAAAACAGACTGGCAGGGGCACAAAGAGTTGAGGACAGGATCTGGAAGGAGAAGCCTTGAGGTTGATGTACTAGTGAGCAAAGGGAAGATGCCAGGTGATGTAAATAGGTGATGTGGAAAAACAAGCTGGCAATTTGGGGATGTTGGGGAAGAACTGGATTGTCAGGACGGAAATACTCGGTGAAGAGTAGCACATGAAAGAACCAATTTTTAGTGAAAATCTCAGTAGGGGAGTACAGGGTCTTGGGAGCTGATAGAAGAACATGGAATAGGAATGCAAATGCCAGGAGGGCATGAGTGAGACAGAGGTTGGCATTTGGGAGATGTAATAGAGCCAGCCAGAAAGATGAGTTGTCTGGAGTGGGACAGTGGGAAGAGATTGGTAACTGCAAAAGACTGAAACATGGCATTTGAAGGGAGGGAACGGTGGATGGGGTTAGAAGGTTGGGGCATAGAGAGTGGGGTGGTCAGGTCAGAGAACTTACCACATTCACTGAAGTAGAGGCAGGGCACAGGCTGGAATGGACAAAAATACTCTTGAGTGCTTGTCCATGTGTTATTTTGATGTATTTATGGTTTATGTAACCAGGGTTTTTTATTATGGTTGTGGATATTTGGGTAAAAACATGCAACTATCTGAATCAGATGGATTACCTTTATTTATCTTACAGTTTTAATGTATTTGAAAAGAATTTTTTTACTAAATTCTCTCTGATATGTCTCAGACCTACACTGTACTAGAAAATTAAACATAAAAAAATACAAGTAGATTTAATACTTTGTTTATGTTACATAGTTTACAAAGTAAAATTAATTTTTTATTACGAGCAGTCAGTTAATGGTTTGATTTTCAACATCTCTTGTAATAGCTCAGTAAATGAGGGAAACAGTCAAGAGTTAGCATGTAAAATGGTCTTTCAGAAAATGACAGAGTGATTGAGTGCTTTAAATAAAACAGAGCTACAGCTTGGACACCTACTTTTTATTTTGGTACTTAGTGCTAGATTTATGTACAGGAGAAGCATGAGAATCAATAAATCAAGTAACTTTTCACATAGAAAAGGGTAAAGTCATTCCTTTCCCCCTACAAAGAATGTGATATTTTCAAGGATCTATTGTGGGCACTATAAGTTTTCAGTTAAAACTGAAACATAATAATGAAAACAAATGTTTCCGGTTCTTAGTTGTTCTGAGTGACTGTTTTCTTGTCCTCAAATCCATTGAGGACCCATGAGGTTTATTAATGAACAATGTGATGACTGAAATGACTAATCTTATAGACTGATAGGGCTCATATGTTCAGGCTGCAATTTTTACTTTCTTTTTTGATTGTTTTGTTTTTCTTTCTTCCCCCAGTTCAGCTTTGTATTAGTGAAGATCAAGCAGACTGTGAGCGTTTAGTGATCCCCCTTTTTGGTTACTTTGGTTACATACAATGACAAACTTGGCATCACTTAGGCAATGGGTTGTTGCCATAGAAACTGAAATACAGAGCTAGAAGAGAGCTTGAGCTGCTTGCAGTATTTTTTCAATTGCAGTGTCATACTCCCATGGGCCATCATGGAAAATTACTGAGCTGTACTGAATCTGTCAGAGTTTGTTTATGTCTTCTTATTAAAGGCCTCTATTTACAGTCACTCTGCTTTTAGTCAAGGCGTATACTGAGAAATTCACAGGCAGAAATAAATAAAAACAGGTTTAATGAATGTCCTGGTATGATCCTCAGAATAATGAATCTTAGGATTGTTGTAAATAGAAATTATTTAGAGAAATGGTGGCTGTGCAATGCGACAGATAAACGTGCAGAGATACTTGGGGTTTTAAGATGCCTTTAAGAAAACAAGTTAGAAGCATTGACTTACAAACAGATCACCTCAGGATAGCAGGTTACAGTAGATTAGCTGCTTTGGGCCTGTGCCAGGACAGCGATCATCAGACAGTGCTGGAGACTAAAGAGCAACCCATCAGCATATCAGATGCCAAGGGATGTTTTTAAGTCCCTTGTTAGTTATCTGAATCATCTCTGAGTGGAGGAAAAAATTCATTGTAAATGCTGGTGCACAGAGTTTGTAGCTCGGGTGGAGCTTCCCTGTCTGCACTGGGGAGGTGCTGCTGCAAGCCCTCATCCTTGGGGCACCTGCCATGCCACCAGCAGCTGTGGTGCGAGTTTTACTTGGTTTTCCTACTTGAACTCTCCCATTTCCTCTATTTGTAAACTCTTGTCTAAGTAAAGATCCTTCCTTGGTACCTCAGGAAGAAGAAAATCAATGTTTTTCTTGATATTTTTACATCCATCAGTATTCCTCTACCCATTGCAGTATATATATAAAAGGAGATATAGAGTAGCTGGTCAAATAGCCTTCTACATCACTAATACAGTTTAAATAGAAGGATAGACAAGAATGAGTTTCTAATGTCTTCCATTTGTAAATCCAGAGTGGTGTTACATTAAGAGGAAAAAGTTAGTGCAGTCAGCTTGGCTCCAGGGAGATAAAGGCCTTCAGTCTGGAAGCAACCCCCAGCTTCTTTAAGTCTAGGTATAAAAGCTCTGGGTGACCAGTATCTAGGGTGGAGGTGGGGGAGAAGGAACCAGTATGAGGAGCCTTAGCTGCAAAATAAATTATTCATAATTGTTTGCCTTGGCATCAAGCTTGATATCAAAAGTGCGTGAGGTAGGCTTATTATTTTTATTATTAACTTGTAAGCATTGGTTGCTCACAAGAGTACTTGCTTTTGTACAATGGTTGACTTCTCACTCTGTTAATGTCTCCTTACGTACCAGAAAAATAACTTTAAAGAATAAGATCTCAGGTTCTTTTTCTTATGATGCCATGTCCTAATCTGTTAAAGTATCCTTTGGTTTTCTGAAGGGCTATTTAGGACAGGAATTTATTTCTTTATTTCAGAATCAAAAGAAAATAACTCATTTATTAAAAAACTCTCTACTTCTAAAGTGAGCAATTAATTTTTTAGGCTTGAAAGTTAATCCTTTATTTAGAGAAAACTTGAATTTTGAATTATATTGTTGAAAGTAGTGACTGTAATGAGACTATAATTTTTCCTCCATTAGATGTGCTCTTTTTTTTTTTCTCCCCCTTTCACTCAGACGACAGAAGGCCAGAGAAAGGCAGCAGAAATTGTTGGCTGAATTCGCCTCAAGGCAGAAAAGCTTCATGGAAACTGCCATGGATGTTGGTAAGTTTTTGTGTGAGTGACTGTTTGCTTTTTTTAATTATTTTTAAAATTTTATTTCCATGTTAGTATTAAGGTTTTTACTCAAATAGCTTAAAAAAAGAACAAACCTCAAACAAAAACCCCACAGATTCTATTACTGTATCCACTTGTTCACCAAGTACTTCTTAAGAGGCTTATGGTTGTGTTTTTCTAGGACAGATAATACTGAATACATAATTGCTTAAGAGTAGATTAAATTATCTTGAAAATATTTAAAACAGAACACATTATCAGTAGGAGAATTTTATTCTTATTTTTCTTAATATGAAGTGAATGAAATGATTAAATGTGTGTAATGTGTTTTAAAGTATTTACATTTTAATATAAAATGTCCTAAAGTTATTTGTTTTTTAAAGATTGCAGTTTCTTTAATCTATAGTAATAAAATCTAGGATTATTTCTTTATAGAGCTTCAAATTTTGATAAGGTAAAATTTTTGCATTTTAAATTTATGTATAGAATTAAAGAGAACATAACTTTTTGGTCATCTCAGTTGCTAAAACTGATAACATTGTATTCTATTTCAAGTACAGGCTTTACAGCAGAATCAGCTTTTTTTCTTGTGGATAAGTTCTTTCAGGTTCTGCTGTGTATAAGCACATAATCTTGATTAGTTTGCTTGTGTTTAACTGAGGAATGGAAAATATTTTCATCATTTGGATTACTTCATTGAAAATTAGCACTTTTGAAAGATAAGACAAAGCAGGAAACTTTTTTCTTTTTTTTCCCCTCTTTCAGTCAAATATCATCTGCTAGTAGTTTTGATTTGAGTTTAAGCACTGGTTAGAAATATTTTGACAACTGTTTTTGCTGAAAAAGTCTGTTTTTTGAAATTGCTAAATTCCCTTCATAGGTTGCTGAAAAGATTTATTCCTTCATACTTACGAAGGTCTTGGATACAGCAATCATTTGAATTCATTTAGCAAATTAAAGACTATATATGGCATTATGTTTGGAGAGTGTGCAATACAACACAAAATTCACAGATGAAAATGAGTTTAAGTCATGCTTACTGAGTGGGTAGCTTGTTTGTTAAGTCAGGAAGAGGAAACAAGCAGTTCTACTTGTTAAAAATGTAATTTGTAATGAAAGTTCACTGCATTTGTATCATAGCCCAGTATTAACCAGCTTTTATGTTCTGATGGCATTAAAATTGCTCGCAGAAAGGAAGTATGTCTTCTGTTACAGTATGTAGAATTTATTTAAAAACCTAGATTTTGTTTGCCCAAAAATTGTTTGCAAGGAATATTTTCTTCACTTTGCTCCAATTTTATTTTATTTTTTTAAATTGAAGTCATTTGCTCAGCTATGACTGCAGTCTCTATATTTTACAGCAAATTATTGAAAAAGTTGCAAAAACTATTGTTACTCTAGTTTTAAAACACAAGACATGGGAAGAATTCCGAAACTAGTCTTTCTGGAGAGATTAAATTTAAAACTACTACTATAAATATATTCTAGTCTTACCCTGTAATAATACTATTTAATAAGTCTTATTTATTCAGGAATTGTATCGTAGCTACATTTGAAAAGCAAAAAAATCCTTTAATGCTAAAATCAGCCAGTTAAAATTTGTTCCCTTCTCAGACATTCAAACTCTGTTACTTGTTACTTTTATTATAGGTTGAAATTCAGCAGTTAGTTTATGTCATAATTTTGATTGATTGTTGTAACAGTAATAACACTCTCAGAACACAGGGATGGTAAGGCCTCAGCTCCCTGGCTTTGTCACTGATTCAGACGGTGTGATTTGGGCAAATCATCATCATCATCAATTTTTAAAACTTCTCTATGTATGACCAGGTAAAATATGACAACTGGTGTAATTGTGAGTGTAGCACTTCCAAAATTTCATGATAGCTTTCACAGAATCATAGAATGGTTTGGGTTGGAAAGGACATTAAAGATCATCTTGTTCCAACCCCCCTGCCATGAGCCACTCCCACTAGACCAGGTTGCTCAAAGCCCCATCCAGCCTGGCCTTGAACACTTCCAGGAGGGATGGGGCGTCTACCACCTCTCTGGGCAACCTGTGCCAGTGTCTCACCACCCTCAGCATAAAAAATTGGGATACTGCTATGAAACATGGCAACTGGAATTCACAAAATCATCTGAGAATCTGAAAGTAAAGGTTGGCATTTTCTTGCATATAATCACTGTAGAAAAAAACCTGACTATTTAGCCCTTTCCATTTGTGCCCCCTGTTACTTTCTATTTATATTCTGTGACATCTGCAGAAATGCATTGCTGTTCAAGCCTGCCTGGAAGTAATTAAGTGAAATTTAGAAACAGTTATGTTAATGAACTAGGATGGAGCAGAATCCAGTCTTTAGCTATTTGACTGCAGGTCAAGTGTAAAAAATAGAAAAATAAGCCAAGAAACAACATTCTAAGACAGCAGCCAGAGCTTTTGAAATACCTCAGGAGAATGAGTCAAAAATATGTTGTCACGTAGTCACATACAGGGTCAGCTCCATAGGCCTTCTAGTCTTCTAGTAATAGCTGCTTCTTCATCTTTGTTTTGAGAGCACTTCCCACAGTGTGAGGCTACAGTTTATCTGGCAGGATATGGAACCCTGTGCAAGAGATTTTTGAAACGTCACTGCCTTTCAGGCTGGACTTGATAAGAACAAAAATAAATCCTCCTGTTCCAGGTTAATAGTAGTCTTCAACAAATTACAGTGAAATTTCTACAGGTTTGTCTATCTAAGTTTTATAAACATGAAATAATATGACCCATTTGAGGCAAACTGCTGAACTAATTAATCAAAAGTATCTCAGAAAAAATTTGCAAATTGGTTTATTTGTGAATTATAAATATTAAGGTATCTTGCATTCCTTCAATAGTTTTGCTGACTCTGAACTGCCCAGTATGATTTTTTTTTTTTTTAATGCCTTGTGAAAAGTATGCAGTATTATTTTTGTGTTTATTTCTGGTGTTGTGAGTCTCAGTAGGATGTCATTTTGTCCTTCAAGTGAATGTTCCTTAGCTAGAGTTAAAAAGAAGTGCAGAGTTTTAATGCAAGGTGACATACATTTCCTAACGCTTGATCTTCTGAACCCAGATAGAAAAATAAATTAGGTACTGATCTCTTGAGAATATATATGCTGGGTCAGGGCAAAGAACATTAGCATGCTAATGGTTGCTTTGATGCTGAGGGGCCACTTTGACACACAATGTATACAGCAGGAAAAATGTTGACTACAGTCAACAGATTGTAAACTATATTTACTGTGTTTACAGAGCCCTTTTGGATCTGGGGTTTTGCTGGGTAGGGGAAAGAAGGGGACTGAATCTGTAACCCTGAAGACTACAAATGGAGTAAAATTTAGGCAGCAGTGGATTCTGTGATAAAAATGTGCTAAACTTTAGCAGGCTGATCAGTATTTGCTATGAGGTAGGAAATGCTAGGATTTTGTAACTTTGGGTCTCTCGCTTCTATTGGTACAAACCAAACAAAGATACCTAAACATTTTAAAAAACCCATGGGAATGATAGTTTGGCACTGTGCTAGGTTTCTGTCACAGTTTGTGTTTTCATTCTCCGTCAGTGTTTTTATCTTTGTTTTTAATGAGGTTCGTATTTATCCAGGTTACTGAAATAATTCACAAGTATTAAGTCCCAGAACTCGCTGTAAAGGGGTGGCATGTGTTACAACATGAGACAAACCTCATGTGACAAACTTGGTGAATTGATGCCAGTACCACGTGTCTTACCTTGTATTTCCCATTTGCTCCTCCTTCACACAAGCTGACATCATCAGGACAAGTCTCTGTGAAATCAATTAGGTAAAATCTTTGGAGATTCAGAATTTTAAACTTAGCATTTGTATTCCAAAGAAAGCTTGACATAAAATACAGTTGCTATCTTGTCTGACTGCTGCCTGGCTAGTAAAGCCATGCTTCAGCCTAACAACTGAAGCCTCCTTGGTCTCCTGTTGTCACTGCCTATTTTCTGAATCTGCAGTGAAGTGACGAGATGTCTTCTTTTGGGTGGTTTTCACACAAAATAAAACTGCAGGCTCCCACAAAACCTGTTTTTAAGATGGAGGAGTGATATGCCTCAAGATTTGTATCTTAGCAAATGGCTGGATTTCTTTGGCACTCAATAAGGCAACGTTGTTCTGGGACATAACGTGCTAGTGCTGTTTACGTGGAAATATCTTCCTAGTGTTGGAAAAAAAATGTTGGAGGTTTGTGCACCAGTGGAACCAAAATAAGGTGAAGAATAATCTAAATCTCCTTTACTTGCAACAGATGTGGCTTCATTCATGTGATGGATCTTGGTGGTGATTTGGGTGGGATTTTTAGCAAGAATAGAAGGAATTTTGTGTTATATTACAATCAACATTTAACTATGAAGATTTTTCATTTAACAATTTTTATTTAGCTGTCATTTTAATAATTGCGTTCTAGGAGCTAGGAAATGTTAGCTCATGCTTTAAAAATAGGAAAGAACCTGTATTTTCTAAATCAAATTAATAAAATAGCATTGCAACTCCAGTCATTTTAAAGAAATACTTCACAAGTTGCCATGGAAAACACACAGCAATTCTGTACTTCGGTTTATATGAAATGGAGAAAAAAGGGGGAGGGCGGGGGGAAGACCAAATGAAAAAAGATGTGAAGCTACAAGTTTCTGGACATCTTAAGCTTCCATATTGCAGTACAATGCAGTTTAGTTTTATTTTTCTTGATGTGAAATAGGAAATATATAATGGAAAGTGAAATAGAATGGAGACATGCCAGTTACTTTGTATTCAGAAGTATCAGTGCATTAATTTAATATTTTAGAATGAGGTTTGCAGTAAAGAGGCTGTTTCATTTTCAACAATATTTTGAGTCGAAACATGTTTGTCCTGGTCCTTGACAGCGTAGGTAGATCATGTAGCTGGTGAGGCAGGGTCTGTGGCTTCTGCAGGAGCTCCAGAAGCAGAACTCAGGAAGACAAGAAGGACAAGGTTGAGATCATTGCTACATGCACAGCTTGCTTTCTTTTTTCCAAACTGCCACTGATACATTTTCACCCCAGGAGTTATGCTGCCAAAATGTACCTTTTCAAACAAACCATAGCCCAAGTGTTACCTTCCAAAGAAGCTAACAACTATTTTAAGCCAGTAATCAAGGTTTATCATAGTCCATGCAAAAAGAATTGGGGTGGCTTTTTTAGTTTGTTTGGGGTTTTTTGGTCTGCTTAATTATTTGAGATTTTAAATCCCATACCAATGGATTTTGTGTAAGCTTGTTTTCTTTCACTAGCTCTGGGGGAAATTATTTTATTAGGAAGTCTTCCTTCATGCTAGAAGTTTAGTTCACTTGAAAATTTATTGCTTGCTGAAGTCGCCTAGCACTAGATCTAAGTAGTTGTGAAGGAAACATGCGTTTCATCATTGAGTTCTAAAATTAAATTAGCCTGACTTTTATGTGCCTGTTGTACATAGGCAATGGATGTATAGATTTGCATATATTGAATTGTTTGAAACACCTTTTAAATACTAAGATCTGTGGGTTTTTTCCTTCAGGTTTAAAATATGCAATTCATGATGAATGCTGTTTTGTAAATTAAGTTACTGATTTTGAGGACTTCCATTCAGTTGTTCAAAATCAGATTGACACATTATATTCTTTTCCTATACATCTTAAAAAATATTGAATGGATTCACATTTTATGTTTTATTGACAATATTTTGGAAAAAGATAAATAAGAAGGCTGGAACTCTAGTGATTCTCCTGTCACGTGCTCCTAATATACAGGTATACATGAGAGTGTGTTACACAATTATGAAGGCATATTAAATATAAAAAATAGCTCTAGTGTTTATTTCCTCCCTTCTGTGTTATAATTCCTTACAGGTTTTCTGGATGTTTCGACTTAAGAACATTTGCAGTTGATGCATTCTGCTTTTTCTTTTATTGTACATCTGACTGCCACTAGATGGTGATAGACGTGTGTACAATATTAAGAGCTGTATGTCAATGAAGATTTGAGTTCATTTTCATATGACCCTCAATAACTGACTGGAAAATCAATAGTTACTAAAACGATATAATTTTGATTCTTCTCCTTGAGTGAGAGCATTGCATGGAGCTTTTCATAGCAAAGAAAGATACTGCCTGGCATCCAACACACGTCTTCTTATAGGAACAGGCCTCCCCTGCAGAACTTTTAGTGGGTTTTCAGAAGAGAGCAGCTCTCCTTAAAGCAGTTCTGTGTGAGGACTGTTGCTGCCCTCAAGGTTTTTGGGTTCTGTATCCAGCACCTTGGCTTATTTAATCAAGGAGATAAAGGGCCTGGTTGAAGGTAGGGAGGAAGTGTTTTCCTTTGGAAAAATTATCTTCTAGGAAAGAAACAAAGCACCCTTATAGTCTAGGTCAAGTGGCTCACTGTACGTGTTCTGATCAGTCAAGAGAGGATCATTTAGTCTTAAGGTGCTTTTCTTTCAAGTCAATAAAGAATTCTTGCCTTTGATTGTAACATAACATAAAATTGCTTGCATTTTGGTTTGCTCCCTGCCCTGAAACCACCACCATCACATGAACAAAGCTTCATCAAGTGCAGTTGCTTCAGTACTTTGAAGCTGGTCCTTAGCCTTGAATGTTTCTGTTAGTGCACCTAGGAAGTAATAATGTCAAGCATTAGAAAATGAGGTCTCTGATATCTCTTGTATCCAGTAAATGTTTAAACATCTGTTGCATAGCAGCAGATTACTTTCTTAATGCACCCTGTATATTTAAATATTGTTCAAGCTTCATATTAAAAAGAAACTTTTGGTTTTAGTTGCATGTTTCGTTTGCCTTTATTAAGCATCTTAAAATTATTACTAAGGTCTCCAGATTAACTTTTTCCTTCTAATTGTTGTCAGAGTCAGTTCCAAGCACATATGGTTTTAGTAGAGGTTCATATTCATTGCTCTTCATCTTTCTATATTCAGAGTTTTCAATATAGTATCTAATGAAATAGAACTTAGATTTGTTTTGTGGATGTTTTAAAGAGATCAAGCTTAATACGAAACTTTAACTAAACATTTTATTGCGCTTAATATGTGAAAAATCATACTTCAGTGCGTAGGGGTCTTTTTGTGTGAAGCAGCAAGGTTAGTTCAAAGTAGCTGTCAATGTTTCAGATGTAGATAAACTAAAGAAAATATTTTGGATTTTTTTTTTTAAATTACTGCCTCAGCACAGATGCTATTGGATTTCTTTCCCTCTGTTTAATATCAATTTTCTTATCCTTTTTTAGAATCACCAGATGCTGATATCGCCATGGAGGTAGCTACATCAGAACAGCATGTTTCTGAGGCAATATATGATTGTGTTATTTGTGGACAAAGTGGTCCTTCTACTGAAGACAGACCTACAGGGCTAGTTGTATTATTACAAGCATCCTCAGGTATGAACGTGTGACTTCTTGGACAAGCAGTGTTTCTGCAGCTTTTAGTATGTGTGCTTAAATACTGTTGTGTCTCATGGAGCCTGGAAAGACAAGAATAACCTCTTTTTGTGTGTGTGCGTGGATGATCCTCCATGAGGCATGTGTGTACGTCTAACGGTACTAAGAAAACTTTTAAATGTTTGGCAAAAGAACGAAGAGTTTCATTGTCTCCTAGTTCCCAGTAATATATAATAGACCTGAAGGAAAGTAGATATTGAAAGAAAAAGAATAAAAAAATAGTCATCAGTGTGTCTATATGTATGTATGTATGTTCATGTATGTATATATACATAAAGTGCAAAAGCACAACTTTCAGTGTTCGGTTTCTTTAATATTTTATGTTTAACATCAACAAAGCACATTGTAGTTACAAAACAGAATTTCCTGATTTGTTCTTTTGATTCTTTAGTATATTGTTATCCATTGCATTCTTTATTGCTGATTTTCTTCATACAGTGTTGGGACAATGCCGCAATAGCACTGAGCCAAAGAAACTACCAACTACTGAAGAGGAGCAAATATACCCTTGGGATACCTGTGCAGCACTGCATGACGTGAGGCTTTCAACTTTACAGAGATACTTTAAAGATGTAAGTATTTCATACGAACAGTACTACTACTTAACAAAAAATTGTGTAAAAAGGTAAATAATATTACAACTTAGAGTCCTCCCAGTTTAATTTCTACATTTAGTGAACACATTGCAGTAGTTAGGAAGTGTGTACATTTGACAGGGTCCTTATTTTCAAATATCATCTGGCTTTCCCCTAATTACATTTTTAGCATAGCGTCCAGTATACCTATAGGCTGTATGGTCTATAATATCTGTGCAGATGGTCTCTAGAAGAAGATATTTCACAAGTGTGACTACACAACTGAGATGTGGTTTTGCTGTCTTAAGTATTACTTTCAAAACACCAGTTCTCTTGCAGCCATTCAAAGAACCTGATCAAGGAATTACTCTTAATCAGTTAAAAGTATTTTTGGCAATGTAGAGGAAGTTGAAAGAGTTGTTTCAACCTGTAACAGTTTTCTGAGCCATGACAGAGAAGGGGAGGATGAATGAATGGGAAGGAGGGACCAGCAGAAGACTTCACCCTCTTCTGCTGAATGCTGAACTCTGCACAACAATACTGAAGTTCAGTTTTATAGTAATTGTTATGTTATTACCTGTTTTGCAGTTCTGGTAGCTGTTCCAAACAGACTTTTGCATTGCTTCACAAAACCACGTTAAAGCTTTTCATATTTAATTTTGAGAGGCAGTTCTTGTTGCTTAACAGAACGTGTTCAGTTGTGGACCTCTGTGGAAGTGAGGTGCTGCCTGTGGCTTTCTTTGCTAGTGTATAAAACAGCTGTGTGAGATAATACGTAACTGTTCTCCCCAAGAACCATTTCATGGAAGAATATGTGGTCTGTGAAGCTAAATTAGCTCCTATAGACTAGTCTCAAGTGACATACCAGCTCTTAGACAGGTCTAACATAAAACCAGCATTTAGAAGCTTAAGTATTTGCTTTAAAGAGGAAAAACTGCAGCAATTCTTACTCTGACACGATGGTTAGCTTTCTCAGAATGTATCCATAGATAATTGAAATATGCCAACTGCAACCAAGCTTTTGTAGAGTAGATTAATTTAGAGTAAATTTCATACTTGTTTTGGTACAGTTTTAAAAATTAGGTGATGTTTTCATAAAAGCGCCTTCTACTGAGGTAAATATTACACACTTTATTGATAGAAAGTAAACCTTTTAAAGGTGTAAACAGGAAATTATTTCTGAACTAAAGGGTTTCTTAGTTCACAGAGAATCTGTGGACAAGCTTTTCTTCTTTTTTGATGTTGATGATGTTTGCTTAGTATTTCAAATACTTAATAAATATTTTTTCCTACTGAAATGATAAAGAACATTGAATCAATACTGTAGCTTTATTTTTACATGTTTGCAAACTATAAATGGAAGGGGTTCCAAGCAAAATGTTACTCAAAAACTTGATCTCACTGAAGTGTATCTTTCCCTTCCTGTACATTAACACTACCAACAGATTAGTCTGAAATGCTATGAACAATTGCATCCTCAAAAATTCCAATCCTGACTCAAGCATTAGTTGATTTAGCTATTTTTGCTTTCAAGTTTCCAGGTCACTACTGTGCTAAAAAAATATCTCTGCATGAAAGAACTAATCCTTAAATTTCTTTTGGCATAAAAATGGAAACATCTGTTAGTGTTTTGCGCATCTTGTTCAGCTGAGCTAAGCAATAAGAAGTCCTTTTGTTTGTCAACTGTGTCCTTCCCAGAAAGTGTCCTCCCCTAACAATAGATTTCAGGAGGCAAGAGAATAATTTCACTTAGATGTGAAAATTTTAAGTTATAAAACATTATCTAGCTTATTCTACTAGAAGAAAAAAATAATATTCAAAAACTGCGTCCTATACACAGATTGGGCAAAACAAGCCAATTCTTTCCATAGAGATGCCTTTAGTGCTTTCTTAGCTGAAATTTGGTGCTTGTCAGTCAGGGAGTTCTTGCCTGTTAAAGGAAAAATCACTAAAAGTGATTATTTTTAATATGGAGAGGTAGGACTAAGGATTAGGATATAAAATTTCACATATTAGATTGATAGGACTATTTTCAGAATCACATAGTACTCTGTAACCAGTAACTTTATATAGGTGTGCTCCATCCCAAGCCTGTGGCTTGCTTTGGAAGCTTGGAACTCAAGAGTAATAGAGTAAAGCCTTTCTGCAAAGACTTTGAGGTTTGTTTTTCTTCTTTTGCAACTGCTACCGAGTAGCCTCATTTAAATACGTGGAATAAATATTACTTTTCCTGAATGAAGTATCTGTCCTGTAGGACTTATCCAGGTGTATCATATGACCTTAGTAATAGTACAGTCTGCTAAATCATTTGGGAGCCAGCAGGCAAGAAAGTTACTCTAGTTCTATGGCCTGAGAGGGCCATAGCACATTTTGAATGTCAGGTTGAGGCAAAGTAAATAGGAGCATGTCTTGTAGCTAGAATTTGGATTTTTGTTTTGATTTCCTGCTCAGATGCAGGAGCGGGGGGGAATTCCTTAGGGAATGCATCGCTCAGAGTTGGTTATGCATAGTACTCTAATTTTGCATCATACATTAAGACCATTTTAGGGTGTGTCTGCACTAAAAATTGTTTTCCAATTGGTAGCCATAAATCTTATTCTGTTCTTTAAATGTGTAACCAGAATGTACATTTCAATCTATGTATGAAATTATTTCTTTGAGAAATGGAGATTTAATAATTAGAATTACTATAGCTAGGTGTTCTGCAAGAGAATTTTCTAGAATTCCTCATCATAAGTTTGCCAGTGGTGACACTTTTTTCAGTTTGTTATTTTCTGAGAACTAGTGGTGAGGTAGATTTATTGTTGACATGTGGGCTCCAAGTGCAGTCTTTGAATATGGCCAATGTTTTCAAAAAATCATAGTGTAAAACTCAATTCACTAAGCAATGATTTGCTCTCTCTTTCTTTTATGGTATGTTATATACAATACTGTTCAACAACTCATTAAAAACCCTAAGTGCTGCACTGAATTTTAATAACAGATTGGGGTTTAATTATATAACTGTGATCTTGTTATTTTGGTTATGTACAAAACTGGATTAAATGTTTTGGAGCACTATACTGCCCTTGTACATGGGGTAACTTGCGCTGTTGGAACAGATGGTAGCGTTAGAGCTGTCTTCATGCTGTAATAAGGAGGTTCTTTAAAGAAGTCATTATCTGAAGTGACAAGAACTGCAGAGGTTTAACTTAAGTGCCTGGCTTTTTGTTGGAAAGAGTAACCTAATGGCAGCCACTTAAGTTATCATAAGTAAATACTGTGGTGCTGGACTCGGCAGTGTTAATGGTTGGACTTGATGATCTTAAAGCTCTTTTCCCACCTAAATGATTCTGTGATTTTGTAAAATAAAACTTGTCTTTATTTTTACAGCATGTGTCTTTTAATTAGATAGCATACAAATAAAAAAATATCCTAAAATATGTTGTGGTAAATACCTTTATAACTACATATATTGTTGTTCTTTTTTTCCTGTTGTTTTTGCTTTGTTTTAGAGTTCCTGCCTGCAGGCAGTGTCAATAGGCTGGGAAGGAGGCGTTTATGTACAAACTTGTGGTCACACTTTACACATAGATTGTCACAAATCTTACATGGAATCTTTACGGGTAAGTAAAACTAGAGATAGTCTTTTTCATGTGTATCTGAGCTATTCTTAGTAAAATCAATTGGCTTTGTGCTGTTCCATTCAGAGAAAGATTTGGTTTACGTGAATGGACAAGATGTTTTTATCATGTTTCAAGAACTGTAGATAGCAAATCTCTTAATTACACCTTGACATTATTAACAAAAGTATTTTGTTTCCAGTTATTCTGATATATCAGAAAAAATACTTGACTAAATTAACCGTGTTGTTAAAAAATTAAATGACTGTGTTTTGGCTTTTCTTTTCTGGTGTTGCCTGTTTCATGTAAAGCATTTTTTATGCGTTTCATTTCTGTTTGCTGTTTAACATGTGTTAGAAATTACAGAGGAATAGAAGAAAAAATGAGAAGGGAATTTTACTAATATAAACTCTTGCTTTTGGTTAATTCTTAATATGAAAATTCAGATATAAACAGATTTTTATCTCTAGTTATTCTAGTTATGGTATATGTTATGTATTTACATGCAGTTTAGAGAAATGAATTAAAACAATTTAACTCTTGTGAATTATGGCCTTTTTTTTTCACCTTGGAAAAGACTATTGGGAAATTACTGCTATATATGGTTTTAAAATGCAGTTCATTAGTCAGCCCTCAGAAATTGTTGGCTAGAAAAGACATTCATTTATTTTCACATGGTTTCAGTAAAACAGGGCAGTATTCCATTGACGTGTCTGGCCTCCTCTACCCCTCTCAACCTATTGAAGCCCAATTGCAGATCTTCTGAAGAGTGTTACCACAAGCTCAGCAGTGGTAGAAGTCATCAGATTTTGAGCAATCATTTACTTCTGGATTATTTAGTGTAACAAAATAAAGACTAAATGATGACTTCTTGTTGCATATGAAAAGGATTTTTTTTTATTCAAGATTTCTTTGTGGTATTTCTTCAGTTATAGTTTTTCATCAGTTCTGTTGACTTGTTTCCATTTTGAGAAAAACTGTGCTCAACGCTTTGTACTTTTAATAACTGCATTGGTCATACTGTGAAACTTACTTCTAGAGAAATGGGAAGCTGTGCCACCTTTATTGGATTCCATCATGGAATTGTTCTTTTCCATATACCTGTAAAGATGCTTTCGGGATAATTGTGTCATCAAGATAATGAATTAAAATCTGGGCTTTCATGGTAGACTCTCATTTTGCAGGTTTTTGAACAAGTAATCTTTTGCATCATATAGACACTGAAGTCCCTTTTCTGGTGGATTCTCACTGAAACTCAAAATAAACTGTAATTCCATCTCATTGTATTCCTGAAGATCTCTAGATTATTTAAGCGAACTTTTGATCTTAGCATGTATTACTACTACCTAAATGAGTACATAATAATTTTGATTATTCCTAGCATTCTTAATATTGAAATAATTTATACAGACTTGTATTCATCTGGAGAAAACATTTATTTTTACATAATACAATCAGAGATCAACATCCAGAAAGGTGTGTAAAAGTAGGCTCACCAGAATGCCTCAGAGTTCTGGGCTGGTTGCTTGAAGTTTAAATTATAGTCACTATTAACTTTGCAGTTCTCTTCTCTCGGGAGTGAGAAACCATTGAGGCAATTCACAAAGCCGAAGCAAGGTTGCTTGCCAAGAACAGGAGTGCTTGGGAGATGTCCCCGCTTCCCAAACACGTACTTCTGTGTCCATTTTTTGATCCTTCATGATAAAGAAGAAATAATCAGGGTTTTTATGATGTCCTCCAATGGCTACCTGATTAGGTCTTTCAGCCTGTACTATTTCAGTGAAATATCTTCAAATGTTTTTCATTACTGAAAACAAAATTGCCTTTCTATAAATTAAAAGATCTTATCAAAAAAGTCTCAAGCTTTATGGGAAATCCTAGAAAGAGACAACATGTGAAATGTTCAAAATACTCCATTGAAGCATTTCTAGTTTATTATGGGGATACTGTTGACAGTGAAGAGTACTTAAAAATTAGGAAAACTAGTTGAACTGGAGGGTTGTAAGACAGTCTGTAGTAGTTAAGACCTTTTTCACTAAAATGAGAAGCCATTCCAATTATTCTTTCTTTACAGTTGTTTGGTTTTAGCCTTAGTTCTTTAGCTATACACCTGAAACATCAAACTAAAAACTACAATCTTTTCAGCTACATCTTCTTTATTTTCTTTTAGAATGACCAGGTCCTCCAGGGGTTTTCGGTGGACAAAGGAGAATTTACCTGTCCCCTCTGTAGGCAGTTTGCTAACAGTGTTCTTCCTTGTTATCCTGGAAACAACGTGGAAAGAAGCCTTTGGCAAAGTCATAGTAACAAGTGTATGCAAGACCTTGTACAAGAGGTGGAAGATCTTCAAGAACAGCTGGGAACTTTCCCAGTAAGCATCAGTGTAAGGCAGAAAGATCCTTGTTAATTTGCCTCTACCTTTCAGTTTTTACATTATGTTGCATTTGTGGCCTGTTAAAAACTCGACAACCTGGGAAACTTCATTTTCTTCTGATATGGAAGATAGCATACTTTTTTTTTTTTTTAAATCAAGAAATTGTAAATATTTACAGCACTTACTGCATTGCCTACTAAAACAATTAAAAAGCTATGAAAAAATGTAATTAGTACCTTTTTTATGGGGTAGATTTTCACTTCTCTCCCTAGTAATTTGTATAGAATTGAGTCATGTAATGTGAAATTCATTTATCACTTCTTTACAATGTAAAAGCACCAATATCTTTGTAACTGGAAGCTATTTAGAGAATGTCTATTAAGAACATTTTAAGGTATGGATTATTTGTTCTACAGAAAGAACGGTTTGCAGATGCTCATGTATTACAAAGCTTCATGAGGTCTTTCTGAATGGTAGAGTTAATTCTATTACAATCTGGTAGCCTTTGAGTCTTGATGGAGATACTTTGTTGTTTTCATATACTTGTGCAATGCAAATATACTTTAAAATAATGCAGTGAGATTCTTCAATTCAGGAGACAAAACAGTGATGTTTACATATTCAGAACAACTTTCAGAATATTATAACGCTTCTGTGAGACAGAATATGGCTTTTAGTGCATATTTTTTTATAACCTGCAAATTTGTTTTTATAAATATGAAAGTGCTACACTTTGCAATCAGCTATTGCATTTCTTCAGGTAAAATTAATCTTCTTTTGTGTCTTTGTTCATAGTCTGAAACCAATCTCAGTAAAGAAATGGAATCTGTAATGAAGGATATAAAAAGTACCACACAGAAGAAGTATACAGATTATAGTAAGAGTCCTGGATCACCTGACAATGATTTTCTATTCATGTATTCGGTAGCCAGGTGGGTATGTTTTCCTTTTGTGTTTCTCACTAATGGTATTACTCTTCAGAGAGTTTTCTTCTTTAAAAAAAAAATTAAAAATATTCCTTCCTTTTCAAAATGTACTCTTTGAGTAGTTAGTATGTCAGGGTTACATTTTCTGATTTTTCATGTGCAGGCGGATTTTCATGTGCAAGGTGGAAGGATGCGCCTCTCAGTTCATTTTTACTGTGTGCAGCAGTGGTGGAAAACCCGGAGAACATTTTGTCTTCTACTTGTATAGTTTTCTTCTTTATTCAAGGTTTTGCTTTCCATATATCAAAATTTTGTTTAATTTCTTTTTCTACTTTATTTTCCCAAACTGTCGAATCTTCTCTACTACTATGTAGCAGAATTAGAGTATTTCTATATCACTGCTATACTGGTGTTTTTTAAATCACAGGGTGGTTTTAATTTCTCCATCAGACATCAGTTTTATTTACTTAAATTGGGATCGCAGAAGGAGCCTCGTCTACATCGGCAACCAGGAATGTGAATAGGGCTTGTAAAAAAGTGTCAGAACTACCAGCATTTTCTCTGTGCTGTTTGATTCCAGCTTTTGATTCCAGCTTTTGATTCCAGCTTGTCACAGACACCATCTCCAAGAAAATCAGATGTCACTGGTAGCAGAGAAAAGAAATTACAAGCAAGTTCTCTAGCACTTAGTGGGAGAGCTAACCCCTGCCTCTTTTCCTAGCAAGAGAGGCGCTCAGGGTCTGTCCTGATTTGCACGCACAGCTGGAAGACCAGCTCCATGGCTACCTCCCTATTTCCCTACAGTCTTACCTTGTTAAATTTATGCCCTTCTCATATGCATCCCTCCTTGTCTTTGCTGACGTGTATGAAATTAGTATAGTGTGTCAATCACAACTCATGTGTGCTTCCCTTTAATTCTAATGGCTCCACATTCATAGCATTGATGACTCTCATTTGTGGCAGTATCTTGGAGGACTGTTTCTGCATTGGGTAGCAATAGTTCTCCTAGCTTCTTTGGCTGTGTAAACAAAGCTTTTGGTTTTGCTGTCCACTATGTATAGACTGATATAAGAACCTTGTGTTCTTTCCTTCCAATTTGTGTCGCAGTATCTGGGTTTTTTCATATACGTGTTGTTTTTGTAAAGTGAAGTAGAAAAAATTGTGATGATTAACTTTAATTCCTTTGTCCCAATAGAAAGAGGAGATCTGTCCAAATGTGTTCACTTTCTGGAAAGGGCATTGTATTTTTACTTCCACCTGCTCTGATCTGACAGGAATTCTGAGAAATATGCAGTCACCCTGCCCACCCCCAATATGTTCCTTTAGTGAAAGCCCACAAGAAGGGGGGCAGTAGGGCCGTTTTTTAATCAGGAGTCTGTACAGCTGAGCAAAATCCATCTTCTCAGTCTTTTTTTCTGTGAGTGACGAAGATAAAGCCAGTGTTCTACAAAATGTGTTGCTCCAATGAATGACACAAAGATTTCTAGATAGAAAAAGCAGTCACTCGTATCGATTTTCTTTCTTCGTCTCTTTGCTGCATGTTGAGGGTGCTGAGATAGCAAAGGATGCTTTCAGAGACCACTCTGTGTTTCACTCTTGTATTGGATTCCCCAGGTTTTTCTTCACTGATGAGAAAATAGGCACAGAGAGCTCTGCGTTTCTTCAGTAGAGGGCAGAAGGTTCTCAGATCCTCAAGGTAGAAGGGAGATTGAATAAGTGAGGAGATACACTAGTCTCTTTCAAAAATGATTTGAGGCCATGCGTGTTGTAGAACATCCTATAAAGGAGAAGTGTTCAGTTTCACAGAAGATGCTTTCTCTACTGTGCACGTCAATGCCAAAGTTTAGGTATGTCTTGAAAGAGATGTCTTAGAGGAGAAGGCTAATATTTACATTTCCAAGAAGGCTGAACTGTAAGCCCTTTGAGGAGCTGGGGGCAATGAAAAAGCATGGGAGGTGAGAGTTACTATGATATGTTTGATGGAGCGTATGTTTCCCGAGATCTCCCTCCTTACATTCCATATAGCAAAAAGTACTATATAACACCTCATACATATCAAGAAGAATTTTTTTCAGAATCGTCTTTGAGGTTTGTTTTGTAAACTAGTATGTATTTCTGGGTGAAAGGGAAATTTAAAATTCTAAATCTAGAAAGTTTTTCTTAGATATTCAGGTAGTGGTTTTGATTTAAATCTTAATTGTCTTGGTTTTAATGAAAGGCTGCCATTAACTTTGTTCTACAAATTGGTTATCAGGAGATTCGTAGAAATAAAACACACTGGTTTCCTTTATATTCCCATGATGAACTAGCACATGCTAATCTACAGTTGCTATTTTGTCCCTGCTTGAAATGTCCCTATGAAATCCCTGTCCCCGCTTCCTTGCTGGTGGATTTTAGAAGTTCAGTGAGCACTGCAAATCGCCTGAAGAGTGGAAAATTCCCCTGTCACACAGATGCCCTTATCAGCAGCAACCAGATGGAGCTCTGAGCAGGCACATTATCAATGTTAAATTGCCTTTTCTGAGTAGAGAGGATTAAAGCATTCCTTCAGAAACGGGTGGCATAAGCTGCAAACTTAGGGATAGTAATATTCTGAAATGTTACTATTTTAAAAACATATGAAAGTATCTTAACAAACACTGCTTATCAAAAATGTATTATTCTTTCAAGCTGATGGAGCTGAAACTCTTAAAAAATAATTTGTTTTGAATAAAATGGTCATCCTGTAACTTTTTCTTAAGTGTGTGTGGGTGTGTGTTTTAGCTTAGATATATGATGTGCCTAAAATTCTAGAATAGATTTTATTATCTATTTAGTTGCATTATATGGAACCTAAAATTGTTTGATTTTTAGTTAAAGGTCAACTAGCTCAGTGTTTAGACTGAGCTTTGCAATTTAGATTAAATTAGCAAAATAACGTTTCAGAGTAATAGAATTATATTCCTTTATTTTAATTAAAGGAATGTATGTTGACTTATTAAAACAAACTCTTAGAGAATGTAATGTAAATTGTTTGCACCAAGTCTTGGGGGTAAAAGATAATGCAGTACTGAAACATCCAATTCCAAAATTAAACAAAGCTATCGAATTTGGCTTAAATTGGTGCCCAAGTATCAGACTACAATAATACTAAGAAAGAAAGCTTCAATGTGACATGCAGAGATTTGGTGACATGACTCCTGTTTCATACTAATGAGCTACAGCGAATAACAATGTTTCATTCAGAATTAACCTCCAAGGCTTTTATTAACTAACTTATCTAAAAAGGTCAGTGCTTACATTATAATTTAGACTGTTTTCATACTTAGTTACTTGACGGCATATCCATTGTACTGACTGTTTGTTTAAAGCAAAACAAAAACCCTGCCTTTAATAGACATATCTGATGGATTGAAATTTAGCCAATCTGTATATTTTCTTTTTAGATTTGCACATAAAGTCCTTTATTATCAAGGAGTTGTGTGTGCATACAGAAAAAAGCCTCAGAATTAAAATTTATTTATTCTTCATTCACAACTATAGCAGCTGTTTTAATATAGTACTTGCTAATCAAACCACTTAAAATCACATATGGCAATATCTTGATAAAGTTTGCTTTATTCTGAGTCATATTTTGGCAGTATTTCACACTAAAGATTAGTACTCTTTTATTTAGTGTACTCTGGGAGTTTGTGGTGACTCTTTTGTGCCCTTAGAAGCTTGAATAATACTGTTTCATTCAACACTATTTTGTTTTTCTTGCAGAACAAACTTGGAACTTGAGCTGGTCCATCGAGGAGGTAACTTATGTTCAGGAGGTGCAAGCACAGCTGGGAAAAGATCGTGTTTAAGTAAGTTTTATGTAATGAAGTGCAATATAAATTACTAGAATATTGAATAAAGCTGTCTAACACTTTCTAGATTTTGTCAACTTCTTTTCTTTTAAAAATCTTTTTTTTCCCTGTCCTAATGAGTCTTTTGTGTTTTGTTGCATTTTGAGAAATCTGAAATCTAATTTGCACAAATTATTCATTAGAGCTGTTAATGTGTCGTGAGTATAATCTATTTAGGAATCAATTGTCCATGTAATATTTCCCATTTTTATGGGTAGAACTAGAAGTATTTTTAAGGTAAAGCAGGAAAGCTTTGTTTCACCCTGGCTGTTACTCGTAATAGTAAAGAAATTTGTTTCTCTGAGTGCTAATGTAGCTCATGACTAGGTCTTATACTTAGAAATCTGCAACTACCATTTCCCTAGTTCTTCCTCTGATAGAGTTTTTCAAATTTTATTTGGTAGAAACTCGATCTTCATTGTTCTTAAACCTTTGTTATTTGGCAAATAAAGCACTTCTGGTTGACAGAAGTGATTTTTTTCTTAACATCTTAATGTTTTAATATCTACTGGAATATAAACTGTTAAGAATGGACTTTTTTATTTTTTTGTCAGCAAAAATTGAAAAGCCTTCCAGAATGCTACTAATGCTTGTTTAAATCAAGCTTATGCAGCAGTAGGAGCAAATTTGGTAGCAAAAATGTCAGAAAACTTGGGCCCACTTCTGCCTTTTGGTACATGATTTGTGGGTGATGCTTTCCTCATCATTTGAGATGATGAGCCACCAAAGAAATCCCATCACATGCCATGCTGTCCATGTCCTCTCTAGGATAAGAGCTTCCTATTACTGCCAGGAAATGGAATTTAATTGATTTCATTCACGTGTTTTGGTTTGTGAAAAGCAGTTTTAAACCCTACTGCACATTGTCTCCTCCCACCATCATTACCTCCCTTTCCCAGCAGGGCAAAGTAATCAAAAATGCAAGTGTTACAAGAACATTGATAGACCACTGTTTTAAAATTTGAGGCATTTAATAGAGTCAAGGCTCTACAGATAATGTCTTCTTGGATTACAACATATTTTTAACTGTATACCCGCCTAGTAAGATGAACGCTTTCTCTCTGAATTTTAGCAAGTTGCTGGATGTGTTACCTATTTCACAGGCGTGTTATTTGGAAGACCGCGATGAGCAGCTTAGGGCAGAGATTTCAGCTTAAAATTGAAAAGCTTTTGAAATATTTAAAGTGAAAAAATTTATAATGATGTTAAACATAATGTGAGTGTACCCCTGTTTTCACATGGTTTTACTAGTCATATGAGATCTTTATAAGTCTTGACATTTTAAATTTTAGAAGAATGTACATGGGGAAAGTGGCCTTTCTGTAAGGTCATATGTTTATCTTATTGATAGTTTTTCAAAGTCAGGGGATTTCAGCTTCTCTATATGACTTTTTAAAGATAAGAGAGGAGTGAAATACACTCATTACATCTTAAAACACTGTGAAATATTTGATGTCATATCAGTATCAAATTCATGCTGCATGTACCTGTTTAAAAGCCTAACATATATATAAAAAGGGTAATGGTTTTTCTCATGGAGCTTTATCACCAGCTGATGTCAGTAAGTGCTGGAAGATTATGATTTTCAGAGAATGGTTGAACCACCAGGATGCTGAGCAGCTTCCTCCATGTACATCTCTATAGCTCCATTGTTTCTATTTGAACTTTGTCAGTTGACACCAAGGGAAGAACTACCTTAAAGTTGATTTTATTAGTTTGGATTTTTTAAAGAAAA
Organism: Calidris pugnax; assembly: GCF_001431845.1. Lineage (NCBI taxonomy): Eukaryota > Metazoa > Chordata > Aves > Charadriiformes > Scolopacidae > Calidris > Calidris pugnax. The sequence goes on from NW_015090990.1 coordinate 7,724,654, forward strand.
AAGGAAAATACTCCACCAAGCTGAGGCCTGGTAGCTGACACTAAGTGGTTTGCATAATACAGTATTTAATTTTTTTCTTGTACTTACCACACCATCCCTTCAACCTCATCTTGCACAAATAAGGGCTCTTCCGTACTTAGGACCTGATTTAAAAGGTAGCACAGCTTTTGTTGACAGCCAGGGAGAAGGCCAGTCAGGATTTCAAATATGTATTTGTCAAATCTTGAAATGCATAGATAATACTGTAATCATTGAAGAACATTTGAGAACTACAAAATTGGAAGTCATACGTGGGGAGTATCTCCACTGGAGAATTGTCTTCTACTAGATTTTTACTTCAGCGGGACAAGACAAACTTGAGTCCTGTTTAAATTCATATATCATACTTAACTATTTTTCCAGCACTTCTACTATTTTGCCATTAACTCTGTATATCTCAGAAAATGAACAACGAATGTTGTCTGTTCATCAGAATAGATTACTGGAACAAACTAAACTCATAGAAAGTTTCAATCAACTATTCAATCAAACTATTGCTTTTAAAAATACGTGTTAGTTTACAACTATTGCTTTTAAAAATAAGTATTAGTTTACAAAATTTAAAATGTTTAAGAAACACATCACTTTTTGGTAGCAGCAAATCCTCTGTTAAACTGTGTATTTGTTCTCTATATAAAAAATAAAATTGCCCAGTAAGGAAAACTCTGTTTTAAAGCCTTGTCCTCAAAATTGCATTTATATTTAGTGAGAAGAATTTTTTTTCCTCATGGTGTGATTTGGCTGTTTTTATTTACTTGCACACAAGGGCTTAATCTGAAATTATTAGAGTATTTCCTATAATTGAAAAATGTGTTGATGATGTTTTTTTTTTTTTAAATGTGGTAACATTTCTTAATATTTTTTCTTTTCTACTTAATACGTCACATTTTGTTTGTTTACTGTAGTATTTTTCTGTTCTTCCTTAAACTGCTGCGTAATTTTGCTTGAGTGGGATGCACATGGAAATAGTGCTTTTTCCTTTAGCAGTTGCATGATTTTAAGGATTCAAGTGCATATTTCTGAAGGGGTAGGGACAGCATTTAGACACAATGCACCTGCTTTTTCCACACTTTTGGGAGAATGGTAAATTTTCTTACTAAATCAGTCGTGTTGGTATTTTTAGTATCTGTCTTGCACTTCAGAAAAATAGAAGGTGGCCTTGAAAGCTTTCAGGTGAAAGGTGCTATAAATATGAACGTGTTGTTACTTTGAACAGGATGGAGACATAAATGTCATCAATTCATTGGTTGAAACATTCACATGCCCTTTATGTTCTGTGTTGGTACTTATTTTGTAAAATTGTTACGTAGCAAACCACTTATATTTAATCTTGCATTAAAATAGACTCATTTTTAATATAAGGTAATGGGGTTCTCCTGGAACAGACCTGTATGCTACTTACATTTAGTATTATTATATTGGACATTAGGCTAAATATGACTAGTAGGAGCAGAATCACTTTTCCATATATAGCAGGGTTTGTTTTCACTAAACCGTTACAGAATTATATGAGTTTTCTTCATTCCCTGTTCCATATTGGCACATTTAGAGATAAAAAATTGCAGTTCTTTAGGTACCCATTCCATAATATATTTTATTATTTTTCCATACTCATTTTTCCAAGAGGTAATCCTGTTTTTAAAACTTCATTTTAAATATACCTTCAACTTCTTCGTTGTCTTATGCAGTGAGGAAAGAAAGATTTTTAAAAATCCATGCCCTATCTGGAACTTGAGTACTGTTTTGTTACAGTCTTGCTTCTACAGTATTGAGACTGCCCTTGTTTTTCAAACGTCATTCATGTCAGGTCCAGCAGAAGTAATCTAAAATGTAACCCGGGTTTGTTCTTCTTATGTGTGAGATAATGAGGTGTCTCTCTTGTGATTAAGCATACCACTCTCTATTACTCTTGTAACAACTGTAAAGTTTGGTGATTAGACATTGCAGAAAGCAGACTATGTTGTCCCAGGTGAGCTGTTACAGCAGCCAGCGTCAGGGAAGATGGTGGGAACAAATAGGTCAAGAGCTGCTTTAGTAGATTGCATCATGAGGGCAGCTGCTCTTGGGAAGTAAAATTAAGAATGATTAATGTAGCTGTTAGTGTCAGTGATTGAGTCTATGCGAGAAGAATGAGGAAGAAAGTCTGGCTGTAAAATTGCCATTTTAAAGTTGGAAGTTTTGTGTGTGTGTTTGCGTGAGTGTGTGTTACTAAAGAGTATGCAACCAAAAAATGCAAATAGAGTCTTATTTACTTACTACTTAAAAATCAAGGCCTATTTGAAGGGCCCTGTTACAGTTTTAGAGTCTATGGCATTGAAATTTCAGTTTAGGGCATAATTATGGTATATAACAATTGTACAGGTCTTATTTCCCTGTTTTATAGTTTGAGATCTGTGTGTTGCTTTTTGTTTTCATTATTTTAAATTTATAGAACAGCTTCACAACACAACGCTGAAGAGTTTGACTTCTGTATCTCTAACTTGAGTATACATGGGTGAACATAGTGCAATAGTGGGTGAACAATTCCATAAAGTTTAAGTTATCTATAAATGAATTTATAGTCTTGTCCTTTCTTCCCTTTAACTTTTTAAAAGTTGTTCTTTCTAGCTGCTTTCTTCCCTTTTTTGCCTTTGTAATAAGGACAGGATTAAGGGTTTTTTTGGGGGAAGGATTAAATATTCCATCACCTTGTCCTCTGGCTTCAGTTTCCCTGCGTAGGAGCTCTTTATCCATATGCTTCTCGCAGATAGCAGAGTGTGGCATTTCAGCATCAACTGCATTAATTGGAAAGAATATTAGTTTACAAGTGGACAATAAAAAACTATTTTAAACTTGTGTAAGCTACCCTTAAATGAAATATCCAGCATCTTCATAACTTCTGTGATGGTTCTAACCATTGAGAAACTGTATTGTTCCACCATTGTGTTTTTTGGGGTTTTTTTTAAAGTTCATTTAAAGCCTGTGTCTTGCATTTGTAGATGTCTTGGTGTCTTCTGTCTTGATTATGATGTTAGTATCAGTTTAATCAGTGCTTTTAGTGGTTTTGTGGATGGAAAGTCATCTTGACATGAAGCACTTTTGAAGCTCTTGTTCTTCATTATCAAATTTTTCAACCACATCTCCATTTTATCAATTATAGACAGTGATGCTTGGAACCACCAAGTATGGTTCATTCCTGTAGGAAGGAAAACAGGTTTTTTATGAATTGCTGAATTTCAACTATCTTTTTCCTGTAATCTGTCAATGTGTATATGGTTGCAAAGATTCCTACTCACCTCTCTGCAGCCACTAAAAATAAAAGGAATGAAAGTAGTTTTCTGAAATGCTTTCTGCTTTGGTACAATGGGTTTCTATGGTTGATAGGTTTGGTTTGGGCTTTTTGGTCTGGCTTTGTGGTGTTTTGTTTTGGTGCCTATCCATTCATGCTAACTTTGAAAAAGCAGTTTTTCTCACCAACAGATCATCCTAACTATTTCCTAAAAAGCTTGGTATGCCATTCATACTTAGCATGGGAGAGGCAAAGATAGATACCATTAGAATTCTATTGTTAAAGTTGATTTCATACACTGGCAGGTTTGGTGTTGAGGATAATTAACTGTTTCATCAGCAATTAAAGCTTAAGATTTTTAAAGACTGGTCATGACTTAATGCCTTAATAGGCTTTTCCTGACCTTCACATTTTTTTTTCTTCACTGATTCAAATCTCCTGGATCAGTGATGGATGGGAAGATGCTGTCAGCAGGTCTTTACAGCTGCTGTTGCTAAGTGGACTATATAAATCTTTGCAAGGAGAAAAAATACTTCAATCTCCTTATTAACAATCAAGTCCCATCTGGTTGTATCAAGTGGTTTTAGTTATAATCTACATTCTTCTTCATAGTCCCAGCAAACTTTGGGAGAAGAAGGGCATAATGTCTCTAGTCTGGTAAGATTTTCACACAGCAGCTGAAGCAAGGATGTTTTCAGTTCCACTTGGTGGTGAACTGCTGTGTCACTGTGTTCTGTGATCTTTTGACATTGTAAATATGAATACAAATTTAAAGAATGAAGGGAAGACTGGATCAAAACAGCAAAGTAGAGGTTTTCATGACAGCAGTATGTGTTATTTACGGCCTTCTAAAACATAAATATGAGAGAGACTGGGGAATAAATGCATGATCTAGACTTTTCAAGCAATAAAAGGCACCTAATTCCTCAGTTGTCTTTGTCATTATTATTACAGTGCATTGCTATGTGCTGTGGAAGTGGAATTTAAAACAGAAAAAATCCTCTCAACTTTGGTAATTTGAGAGTTCACTTTACAGTCAATAGACCAAAAAAAGAAAGAAGTAAAAAAGGCAGCAAAACTTGTGTAGAAATTTGGGATCACTTTGGCAAAGACCAAACCAAGATTATTAGTGGGAGCAAAACTTACATCTGCATGTAACTTCCTGAGTCACTCATTTTTGTCAGTTCAGCACAGCATTTTTCTAAGTTCTACCGTTCATCTATCAAATCCCTATCTGATCATCTGTCTGAGTTTAGTCTTCTTTTGTGCTGTGCCTACCACAGTAGATGTGAAAAGAGCTTTGAAATCACCTTCATAGGCTCCTGCTCGATGCATTTTGGCACAGCAGAATATTTTTAAGAGCTTTGTCAACATCTGTAAAGTCAGTATGCTTTAATACTAAAAATAATAAAAGAATGCAACTACAGGTGCTAGTGCAGGCAGCGTGGTTATGTGGACAAAATACTCATTATCTTTGTTTTTTCTGAGGAGCAGCATTAGAGCGCTTGCTCTAATAGCTCCAGTCTCATTGCGAAGACGGGGTCTTATCCTTTGAGCTGCTCTTCTGGAAGTACCGATTCCAGCTGAGTTTATTGCTCCTCTCACAACAGAATAACCCTGAGAAGCAGAGCTGGTATAGGAAGAGTTGAAAAGAATGTACCAAGAACAGCAGTGTATGGAACAATAGGTTTATTTTTGTAATTTTTAGAAATAGAATTAAGAAGGCTAATGTGAATCAAAGTTAAAGCTAATGTGTAACTGCTAATATAGATGATTTTATTAAGTGCTTTATATAAGCTTTACATGTATTCTGTGAAAACAAAGACCGTCTAAATAAGGTGGGAGAATTGAGACAGCGCTGCTTCAATGTAGGTAATATTTGAATCGTACAAATGGGTTTTGAACCCAGTTATAATCTTGCCCACTAAAATGTCTACATCTTGGAATACTGCCAAGCCACTGATGACTTGCAGCAATAAATTATATTGTACATTCAAATTTTGTGATTTTTATATTTATTCGATTTAACTGGATGCAGCCTCTCTCAAATATTAAGGAGTTATTAGGAAAAAGGGCCACATTCAAGTTCTTTTCACTCCTTACTTCTCATGATTTGTTATCTATAAACCTCGTATTTCATTGTGACTTCGTAATTATCATTCCCTAATTTTGTTGCTGCTATGCTTTCTAAAATTAATATTCTTCTACGAAAATTTGTTAAGAATGTTATTTTGGAGACTCTGAGCTACACCCAGATCCTGTCTTTCCCACTTAAAAAGGTGGGAGAGAAGTGGCCATAGGATCCACTGTGAGCAGTGAATACCCAGTGCGTTTATGGCCTTTCTTCACAAAAGTAGGCAAGGTGGTTGTTGTGTTATATTAATGTTTTGCTACTAAGAAAAAAAATAGGTGTATTTTAAAGCTTCTAAATAGTGTATTAAAAAGTGGAAAGTTATTCTGTAGTTTTACCTTTCCTTTTCGGAATGATGCAGTCACAGGAATATAGAGGGGAGAGAACCTCTGGCAGAAAATGTAACAAAAATAACCTCATATTCATTTGGCACAAGGCAGATTTCTCCCAGTCCATCGAGCATAAGGATGTGGTAAAACACCAAGCACTTTGTGCACAAAGAAGTTCTAGATCTTGCTGTTTTCCTTGTCTTTCTCCAGTACTCTGTAATCATAGTAAATTGGAGCTAAGCAGTTGGAGTCACAAACAGAAAAATGTTTGTGAAGAAATAAACCTTTGTACCTTCCTTTGGCTAGGCCTTAGCTTTTGCTAATTGTTAGAAATCTTCTCAGAAATGTGAATATGGACACAGTAGACAGACAGTAGACACTTTTGCCCGTAGGGAAGGTGTGTGCCATCGGGCCATGCCTGTGGTGGTGTTCCCTTAGGGGTCGTTGTTAGTCCTCGGCTGCCCTGGGGCTGGAGACCAGCAGGGCACTGCTGCGTTGCCCTAGAGGTGTCTTCATATTTTTAAGTCAATTCATAAAAAAAGGTCATTGTAACCATATCTTATTACCTACTTCCTTCTTTTACATTTATGTGCTGAAGACGCTTTCTTGTAAAGGAGCAACAGCTGCCTTAATCAAAACCAAAAAATACTGTCTTATAGGACTGCTACACTGCATGTTTCTGAACAGATTCAGTCGATGCCAGAATGTATCTTGATTCCATAAATGTTACACGCTTGGAGATGACAAGTAAATTCTCCAGTGGTAGAGCGTGATGCTTGCCTGCTTAATTTCATATTAGTGAAAGCTCAGGAAAATAGCTATTAAAGGAACAGAAGGTTAATTAATTATGCTAAGCATTTATCTTTTTTGCATATCCATTTCTGTTTGAGGCAAGGAGCAGTTCAGAAAAAAAAAAATTAATTTCCTTTTAGCAGTGGAGAGGCAAGAGGGAAGGAATGGATACTTTCATGGGTTTCATTCCAAACAAAACCATACTGGTTCTTTTGTTATTTTGATGAAATATCAGTATATTTTCAGGGTTTTGAAGTTTGTCACCAAAGCAATTTTTTTGCTAGAATCTCTTGCCAGGAGAAAAGATAACTTATTTTGTCCTCATTGACTGTTTTTATTCAGAAAGCAGGTGACAGCAATCAATTCCAATGCCATCTACATCTCCAATTATTTTACAAACCCCAGGAGCTAATTACAGCCTCAGGCTCTGGCAGTCAGCTGACTTCATCATGCGACTTTTTTGGCCATTGCGTACCTCTGAGTAATTGTCTATTTATGGAAAATAAATTAATAGCTGCTATTTCTACTTAAAAAAGAGGACCCGTGAGTGAGTGTGTAGGTTGAGCAAGTGGGTTGTGGAGAGAAGGGAGAGAGATTAACAGAGTAGGAGGCAAAGGGATCGATTGAAAGAATAAAAGGGGGAGGGGGGAAGGAAGGAGATGGCAAGATACTAACGGAAAAAGTTAAAATGAAAGGGAGGAAGGAAGCATAATCACAGAAAACTGAAGAGGAGGAGCAAACATGGCAGCAAATAGCAAGATACAGTGTGACAGGAGGAAAAAAATGAGCAAAATCATGGGAAATAGTATTTTAAAATATGATTTCAGTATAAACCTATGAAGATAAAAAAAGATGCATTTTTTTTTTCCAAACTCTTAACTGTATTATAAAAGCGGAGATAGAAGTGAAGTCTGAGTGTTATTGTACATACCTTTCTGAAAATGCTGTCAACATATAGGTAGTGCCTGCCTTCTTGGCTTGCTTAAGGGGAGAAGGATTAGATGTTATCTTTCTTTGTGTTGATCATATGATTCATAGAGAAATGAAACGTGTACATCTTAATATATGATACCGCAGTAATATGCATGAATAATGAACTAAGCATTCTTTGTTCAGAAGATCCCAGAAGTGTTTTGCGAATTATATTTTTAACACAGTGGGGAGGTACAGAGGGTTTCAGTTGGTGAATATCAGCAAACTCTGCCTGCAGGTTGTATAGACAAATCTCTGCAGTTATAAAGACCGTTGCTACTTTAGTGTCATTGTGGTGCGGTCAGAAGGTTGGGGTTTTTTCTCCTCCAAAAGTTACCTACAAAATAACCTTATGAAGGCAGAAAGAATAAGAACCTTTTACGGATAAAGAGCTGCAGTGATCCTGCTATAGGCCAGAACTTCTGTCAACTTAGTTTCAAGTATGTTGTGCATAGAACTTACCTGTGAGAGAGAGGAATAAAAGCTGTGTGTTAAAAGTCTCTGTTTAGAAAAGACGTTTAGGAAATCACAGCTTTTGGCATAAACTGGAGAGGGTAGTGAAGGGAGCGTGGAACCTTAGCAGCATAACAGCATATTAAACAGGATTTTTAAAAAGACCTGTCATTAAATTATGTGGAACTGTTTTTTTTTATGAGCGCTAAACCAACTGAGATCAGATCAAAGCTTTCCAAACAGCCTTTCTCTATTGCAGAATTTCGGAAGAGAAATCAAAATAATTTTGTCGCATACATGTATAAGTTAACTACCTTCTATTGAAATCCTACTTCTTTTCAAAACCTTTTAAAAAATATAAATAAAAAAAAAAATGTATGCTTGCTGGGTACCAGATTATTTGGAATGCAATGACAGACTTTTCAGAATCTTGTAAAATAAATGATGGCAACTTAGTGTAAAATACTTCATATTATTTACATAATAATCAGCAATCTATCTTCTTCTCCTTTCAGATCAACTGTTCCATGTGCTGGCCATGCACATGCGCCTCTACAGCATAGACTCGGCATACAATCCCTGGAGAAAACTAACACAGCCAATCCAGGATAAAAATTCAGAGCAAGTATTTTAATTTACCGGATATCAGTTTTATCTTGTGAAACAAACATCCTTATGCAGGGACTTTGGGTAACTTTGTGTCTTAATTTAAATTCTCTGTGAGGTAGGCTGATGAACTTAACATCTAAAAATTGCGTATACACGTTTGTAAAAAAAATTTCAGATTTCTTTTACATAAAATCTGACACATTCCAGTTTTGAGATAAAGTTTAAATACACCACTTGCAAGCTTAAGCACATGCAAATTTAATAGTACTGAGTCAGTGAATACTGCCATTCTTACTACAGATGCTAGACAAAATTTACATAGAGATTAAGTTCATAAACAGTTTTTCAAAAGTTGGGCAACAAATAATAGGTAATTAGCTATTAGCTAATATGTTACAGGAATAACATAAGTAGGCCTAATACATGTAAGAGGTAAATCTATTTGAAGCTAAAAATTTTCATATTATTTTAAATAAGTTATTTCCCTGAGTTTGCTTTTAAAATGGTAACCTTATGCATAGCTGTACAAGGATTAGCAACATAATAAATGAAGCCATGTATCTGTGTTCTACAAGGACTCATCTCTCTACTTGATTTAAGACCCTTCACCTTTCAGATTCTAACTTAATGGTGAGAAGAAAGATTTCCTGCCTAAAACCAGATGATTATTTTTCCTCATAAGAGGAAAGCAGTAAATTTTGTTTTTTCTCTTGTGCCAAGAGTATCTTCATAGCTAAGGTCTCCACTTTGCAGCTTGCAATAATCTTGAAGAGACTGTCTTTTTAGTGCCTATCCAGCTGTGTATTTGTCAGCGTGTTTCTAGGAGCCTGAGGTGGAAAACTTCACAGGATTTCAAAAATTGATCTGCGATAGCAATACCACAATCCTAATCTGCAAATTAGGAAATTATTAAAATGTTTGTGCTTGCTTCTAGTTTGAGATTTTACTCTTTGTTCTCTTGTTCTCAAGTTTGGGTTTTTGCAATCAACATTAGATTGCTGCAGTAAATAGACTAGATTAACAGATTAGTTTATAAACCATTAGCAGAACAAAGCATCAAGAATTTTATAACCTGAAAAGCTGTGTTATTCAGCATGCATTCAGACTGCTTCGAGAGTGTGCTTTTGTGTGATTCTGCCCTGACCTAGACTGAGCAGTGGAACGAGGTTAATAAATTAGGTGTATGGTTGACTGAGTTATACCTGGCAAAATTAAGATCACGTTTGATAGGCTGTTGACAGGCTGAACGGCTGTGGGACTGATCCTGCACTTCTCAGTTTGGTATCTGAAGAGCTTGCTGGCTTTAGAAGCAGCTATTTACAGAGGGGCTGCTTTTTCTGCATACACAGCTTTTTCTTGCCCTTACAGACTTGATGGAATTCACCACACGTTGGTCAAGGTTAGATTGCTCCAAGTTAGATTTCATTAGGCAATATTCCAAATCACTTAGAAATGAATGGTACCGTAGACCATCGTGGCTTGCTTTGCAGGAGGTGTTGCATGTTGGGAATGCATTTGAGCAGTTCTCTTGTTTCCTGCATGGGTTTTCAAGATGTCGACTTACTGATGTTGATTTGGCACTAAGTCCTAAATGGTTTAGGAAGCTGTAACTGAAAGATCATCCATTTTGCCATGAACTCGTTTACTGTTGAGATGTGCTAATATAATCAAGCTGCAATTTCTTTGCTCACTCCTTGGACCGTTTTTCCTACCTTAGTCTCCAGGCCCCACAAAGCTGCAGGGGAGGCAACTTGGGGACATGTTTTTAATGTGTAAATTAGAGTATAAGATGGATATGCGTAATTACGTTTTGGAAATTTGAAGTAGTAGCTTTACTTGAAGATGGCATTCAAGATTGGTGCATATGATCTAATTGCACACTTCTTGGAGTCACACAGCCTTTTGAGAAATCCAGAATAGAAATCTTTTTCAGGTACAGAAAAGAGTGCTCAGAGCAATTAGAAGGTGATGCACTGCTGTAAATTGAAGATTAAGAGGGTGGTGGAGAAATACCACTGCAGATTTAAAATGTGCATAGCACTCTGCCATTTTGAAGCTAACCAAGTAATCGGAATCGTCAGCCTGACCTGTACATGAGACTTGAAGTAAAAACTTGTAGGAAAAAAAAAAAGACAATGAGAGGAAAAGATCTATATTATCTGACTGTATTACTGTGAGACTGTTTCTCCTGTACATGAGAGAAAAACAACTTTAAACTACCATGCTATCTTTTTCTATTTAACTTTTACTGTAAATTATTATTTCAGTTGAAAACAGTTTTCCAGAGAAGTTAGTTGCATCTTTATTTAAAAAAATAATTTCCAAATCTGAAGAAGCATATTAATCAATGGGATACAAGTGCCATTGCATTATCTTTTCACCCTTATTTAATTGTAGTTACTTTATTTAAATACATAAATATTTACAATTAAAAAGACCCAGGTATAGAGCCCATAATTTTTAGCTTGATTTTCCACAACATAGCTATTGTTATTCATAAATCATGCCTTAGATGTCATGTGCCTGGGAGAACTGATCAAAGTAATTTGTAAAGACTCTCCAGAGTTGCTCCACTGCACTTCCCAAAGCTCCTGGTTTTGCCCGGTGTCATCTTCTACGACTGTACCTAGATTGCTCTGTAGTTGAAAATGGCAGCTGAGAGGAAGAATCAGAAGGAGCTCATGCAGCCACGCCAAGGTAGAGTAGAAATTAGGAAATTTTGAGCAAGAAGGTAACCTATCAGAAAGGGCTAAAATAATGTGAACTGTTTGAAGGAAGAGGGAGGAAAAAAGATAAAGCGAAGTCTGATAAACTTGGGAATCCATTTCAGTGGATTTTTTTCTCTTACGCAGTTCATATTGTCAAATTTAATATACACTTGGTCCCACAGGCTGTGCATAAGCAAATTGTTCTACTTGGGTCAGATCTGGTTTCAAGGGTGATCAAATAAACAATTATTGTGGTGTAAGCGGGGAATAATAGCTTCTGGCAGGGGGCAGAGAAGGAGCAGCTGGAGGCAATAATTACTAAACCCACATGTGAATTTAATGGACTAGTCCAAATAGCCAGAGTTTCAGGGAGGCCAAACCTGAAATAAAAGGATATGCTTTTTTTTTTTTTTTTTTAAATTTACATCTCTATGAAAGCTGACAATTTTGTGTCTGTCTTGACAGACAAAAAATGTCAGCAAAGAATGGTTTGGTAAAGCATTAAGGATCTTTGCAGTAGAGTACTTGTCCGTGGGGAAATGCATGATAAACTGAAATGCTGAAATACACTGGGTTATTTTTACTGAAGTGTTTAGCTGTTGTTTTGTTCTGAGCTAGATCACTTCATTGATTGTTTATGGTGTCATACTGGGGCAGCAAACCACAGCACAGGGATGGGAATAAGCAACTGCACGTGGGAACCTCTCAGGTCACATCTCCATTACAGAAACTGCTGTGAAATGGGAAAAATGAAACAGTTTTTATGAGATAGTCCAGACAGACAGAGAGTAGGATGATGGGACAGTGGGGTTTAATTAAGGTTTGTGCAAGAGGTGGTATATATATTCACGTGCTGCAACAGGACTTACATGATCTATTCAATGAACACACAAATCCTGCCTGAAACACCGGTCTCTTAGGACACGTCATGGTACGGAGGCTTCGGCAGTGATGCCAGCTTCAGGAGAACTTGGCTGTTTCTTGCTTCCCCTGGACTGTAGCTCACCATCTCCTCCAGCTGGGCTGATGCAACCTGGGCAGGCTGCATCATGACCAAAGTTAAGAAACTAATCCATGTTTTTAAAAAGATTAATTTGAATAATTTGGGAGCAGGTGGCAAAGGAGTGCTGAGGGCACAGTGGTGAGAGGGAGAACAGGAGATGCCTCATGTCAGTACTGCCAGAGAAATCCGCTGTTGTATAATGAGACAAACTGACCCGCTGTAAAATCTGCTCTGACACAATGAAGAGCAAATATGAAATTGTGATTATATCCTAGAGTGTGGCCAGAATAAATAGGAGAATTCTACTTTCTTATCATGAACATCAGAGGCTGTGTATTACTCTGACCTTTCTGCAGGCTGGTATTTGTGGGCTGTATTTCTTTCTCATCCTGCAAATACTGTAGAGAATATAAATTTGCCCTAGTTGATTAAGCCTTTGTTTAGCTGTACCCATATCCCTGTATCTCAAGTTTTCTGTGTCTAACAGTTCGAAGAGGTGTGAGGCTCAAAACTTCCACTTTAATTATTGACTTTATAATCAGTTGGAGTTAGCATTAAACAAAAATTTTAAGTGTCTCTAGCTGAGAGAAGATGCGGGGGCATATACGTAAGGAAAGGCCATAAGCAAATACTGCTTGTTTCAAAGTGGAACAGTATCCATTGCCAAATAAGTGATTCCCATATAAGCTCTGTCAGAGGAGGATGCAGAGCACAGAGCCAGGGTTGCTCAATGTCAGCTCATAGGCAGCTCTGGTATTGGCACAGGGAGAGGTGCAGCCCAATTACCTTGGGCTGGAGGAGAGGTCACTTCCATAGAGAAAATGGAGCAAAGCATGTTTCACTTTTCAGTTTGGTCCATGTTTATGTTGCACTGTGCAGTTTATCTTCACCTGCCCCTCCCCACCTCGTTTTTTTTTAATGGATACAGCCTACAGCTATAATACTTTTGAATCATTTTATATTACTTTGGTCCCATCTGAAATTGTACTTGGTTTCATTTTTTTCAGTGCTTCTGTGGCACAATTTTTTATAAAGTCAGATTTCTCAAGCTTTCACATATGCATTGGGGATTAATAGGATGGGCAATTTCCATAAAACACATTCCTAAGCACATATTATAAATTCAGTTTGTGTCATAATGAAGAAGTTCGTTAGGCTCTTAACAAATGACAGAGCAGTTTTTAAGTGCTTCATATGCTGCAGCACTTGACGTAAACGGAAGCTGCTTATCTAAAACCCTGACATTTAATGTAGCTTTCCTTATATGAAATGAATAAATTAGACAAAGAGTTCAGTTTGGACCTACATATGAAAATGAATTCATTTATTTGTGGTGTTGCCACTCAATCACGGTATTTTCTCTATATAAGAAAATGTCCTAATTTTGTCAGAACTGGTATTTGACCTAATTGTTACATGACTGTTAAATTGCAGTGATGTTGACACCCCCATCGGAAAGAGGTGTTCAACTAAATGTGACTAGAGGGATGTGTTTTTTTTTGTCTGAATGTTATTCCAAATTCATTTTTTCCCTAATTTATATATAAATTAAAAATTAAAGGTGAGAGGTAATTTAAGAGATGTCCATGGATTAAAAAATCATTATGTAATGACGGTTATTTTAAAACTTAGTGTCATAGATCATAAAATAGAACTAGCTGGAGGTAAAAGTAGAATTAGAGAGTCTTAGTGAGATTCGCATCTTCATTGCCTGTATAATTTTGAAAATGAGACTTGGTAGTGTGATACAAATTTTTGCTCCCTTGTCTTTAGATCTCAATTTACTGGTTTTTAGAATATTTGGGTTTTGTTTTAGAGGCTCAGTGTTCTAAAACAATCATTTTATTAAAAGATTGGTTTTAACAAAAGGTGTTATAGATAGGGTTTATTCTGTAGCTGTTTGCATTCATTAATTCAAAAGAACCAGTTAGACTGTGTTTTCTGTGACTTCATTTTATAAGAGCAATCAACCAAGCCATTTGTGCTCATTCTCACAATTGAGACCATTGCATAAAATGGCTGAAAACTTTAGCCATTTAATAAAATTATTGCTTCAGAATGTGCCTTATTGAGCTGGGAGAGAGGGGAGGAGAGTATTTAAAAACATGTATAGTTGCATAACAAACTTAATATGACCAAAGTGTTCTTTTAATCCTCCTCTTGCATGACTGCTTCAGCATGTTAAAATTAGTATCAGAGATGACTACTAGCAGCAACTTTTGTAGAGAGGTCTGCGTTTTTGTGAAATCCATGTAACTATGTGGGGGTCTTCTTCCAGAAGCAGCATCATGTTTATGTGCCTCAGAGATGATAAACTGCTGATAAATCCCCAATGCTATTAGAAGGCACAAAGGATCTTATGCGTGCATACAAATCCCACCGCATGTGGACAACCTCTTCCAGTACATGGTCTCCCCTGTGTGTGATAGATGGTACCAAGGGGACTTGGGGCCTGCATAAAGAGAGGCATCAACTAAGCCCATGGAGTAGCCAGTGCCAGCTGAGTGAGAATGACTAAAGAGGAGGAAAAGAAGATGAAAAAGCCTAAGGAGCGATAAAACAAAAACGCCCTGATAGGACAGCATCTCAGTCACATGGCGACTGAAGGGAACTCAGTAGCAGGGGGTGTTTTCCTTTGCAACATTTGCATTTGCATCCCTTTGTAGGAAGCTGCTGAGGGCTCTGTTTCCTATGGGAGACTCGGGGTCAGTTATACAAGGGCCTCAGTACAGCTCTTGTGGTGGTATCTCAAACAAACATCTCCTCCTTGGTTACTCCATTGGCATTCAACAGCCAACCAGGTAGCACCACCGCTGTTCAGGAATGGGAATAAGAACCCAAACAGCACTTTGTACTGTGCGTGTTGGGAAGGGGAAAGGTGACAATGGAGGCTGCGTATCCCATTGTACCAGCTGCACCTGCTGGAGGTCTCCTTCACACTCCATGTCAATTAAAGAGGAGTGAATGACTTTCTGACATTTTGATTTTTCGCTATTTTGACTCAGCTCTTGAACCTATAGAATATTGGTGGTTGGAATATTGTTGGATATTGCTACACCAAGCTAGAAAAGACTACCTCCTGTCTGCAAGCATTTTCTGCTTTGAAGTATGAGACTGCAAGGTGATGTTATGTCATTCAGTGAATCAGAAGTTTGCAGTGTCTATGTGCTTATTTGCTGTCCTTCTAGCCTAAGCCTAATAAAGACTGTGATTAAGATTGCATAATCCCACCTGTGGTGGCTGCTTGAGTCTTGATTTCCTTACATAAAGGAACAGGGTACCTTTTCTAAGGTCTCACTGTTTTCCAATAGGGGCAATCTCTGTAACATTCATGTAATTTGAGGATTCATTGCTATTACAGAATGGATATATGTATACTTGTGAAATGCTGTGCTTTGAACACCAATTTAATTTTTATGTTACCATGCAGTACATTTTCTTATTTTAGAACATAAGTTCTAAAAGTAAAATACTGAATGTTCCTTCAGTCCGTACATAGAAATAAATGGTTCAGGCAGTTTGGGAAGGTTTTAAAATACTTTAACAAGAATCAGGTACCCAAATGGTAACTTTCTGTGAGTTATTGCAATCCTTTATTAACATTAGGTAACATTACATTCCATTAGGTTTTAAAATCAAGATCATTTAGTTGAGTTGTCAGGTACTTGGCTTCTGTCAGCTTGATATCAAATGTAATACTATTTAAAATAAAATGCAAAATAAAATATGAAAAGGAAAACGGGTTTATAGTATCAGAAGTGATTTTCTTTGGGTTCCCTTTGCAGGCTGATAAGTGAAGAACTGCCAGAAGTTCCTGTGCTTTATAGAGATGTCTCATCCCTTTTGCTTATCCAGATTTTAACCATGCCTCAACCATTGCACAAAGGTATGTTACAAAAATGCGTCTATTTAGATGATTATGCATATGAGGCTGCATTCATGGTGATTTTCAGGATGGCATATCATAGCTTGTCTACTGTGTATGCTAAAATAATGCTTCTGCCTTATCTACAGAAGGTGGCATTGAACAGAAATTTTCGTTGTGGGTTGACAGGCTTATCTGTGTCCCCTGTCTTCTCACCTTATCAGTCAGCCTATTCAGGAAAGATACAAGAGCTGAGCAAAAACCATTAAGTACTTCTACTGAAGGAAAAGTGTCCTTTGTTTGACCTTCATCTCTTTGCTTAGAGGAGCAGCTCAATACTTCAAGTTGATCTGGGTGCCTAAGGGTGAAAGACTGTAATTTAGTTTGAATTTCAGGGTTTAAATTGCAGCAGTCTTACATAATAGGAGGTCAATTATGAAGACGATAATTGCTGTAATGCAGCAACTTCAATAGAGACAGCATATAGTATAATTTGGAATAAATACTAAATAGATATTTTAGAACTAAATTTTCTATTACTAAAATCAGAATTGCTTTAAAAACTAAATTTCTTTTTCTGTATAAAAGGAACAGCTGAAGGTCCTCCATCTTGCTAATAGGTACTGCGTGCTCCAGAAGATGGGGTAGTTCAGGCCCTGGGGTCTCTGGCTTGATTATTTGTAGCTACACCTTTATTTTAAAACGAGAACAAACAAACAAGTATCTTTTTACTATTTCACTGACAATGAACAGAGCATCTGCTGTGAGACCTGTGGGGCAATTTTGATACCTACTGAGTGTTGGTAATTTGTGAATAGGTAAATACAGGGGCTGTGCTGCTCTTGATGCATATGCCCAACTTCCGATGTATAGTAGAAATGGTTTCCACTTAAGAGGTGTTCAGTCCTCACTATTGATTGTCCAAATTCAGCTCAAGGCACTCTGCGTGCATCTGTTAACAATGTGGGTTGTGTTCATTTGATTCAATGTACATATTTATAGATTAAGTATGTCCAATAAATTACTAGAATTTGAATGAAAATACCAGGAGAATAAAATATTTTTAATAGGAAACCCATTGTCAAAAATATACTTTTTTTTTTTTTTTTTTTACTACAGTTTAGCTTCAATTAACTACTTCTGGAAGGAAAGAGCAGTAAAAAGTTAAGAGACTCATGTCTTCTGAAATTCAGGGAAGGGAGTGGTAAAGCCAAAGTACAAACACTGGCCTTTTTGTAGTTTGTATTCAAGAATTGAAAAACACCACTGAAAGTATACCTGATCCTAGCAAAGACAACGTTCAATTAGTAGTGAGGCATCCTGTGGAGAATTCTGTAAAATACCACGTATCAGCAGCACGTTTTGCCTTTGCTCCTGGGTTTAGTGTGTGTTGCAGTTGAAAGGGAAACGGGAAGTGGCAGGAAGATGAATGTAACCACTTCAAATCTATGAAGCATTAAATTGGAAATAAATTGCCATTTATCTTTTTAATTTTTGTTTCATCAAAATGGTTAAGCAGAATAAAGTCTTTCATGATTTCTTTGTTCTGAAGTATAGAATGCAGTTCAGAAAAATAGGTAATAACAGATTTGTTTAGAACTTTTTTAATGGGTGTGTAGGTGGCAGAGTTGAATTGGGTATCGTTAATTCTTGGTAGAGAGCTCGTCAGGGTCACACGGGGGGTCAGTGGTGGGGGTGAACAAAATCTGCATTTGACCCTGCTGCTTCCTGAGCTGCCTGTGCTCCCGTTTTCAGAGAAATCATATTTCTATCTTTACAGAAAATTAGAACTGTTCATCAAGTATTAAATTTTGATGTTCGTACTGAAAATCCTTTCTGTTTACACAGTGTTTTTTACAAACACTGAATGCTCTGTAAGGAAGACCCAAACTTCATCTCTTGCCCTTCAGATATAGCACTAGCAATCCCATTAACTACCCTATTAATAATTGGATGGGTGTTGGTATCTTTTTCAATCCAACATCAATTAAAGCCATAAAAATGTCATTACTGTTCAGCCTCTTCATTCAGAAAGGAAAATTGATCTGAACACATCGCAAAGAAAGAGCACTACAAATTAAATCTTTTTTTTTTTTTTTTTACGGAAGAAACTTTGTGTTGGAGGTCAGAGCATTTACAAGCACTTACCAATTTACAAAGAAGGGAATGAAGATGATAGTGTGTACCTCCTGTGTATTGTAACCAGCAAACTAAACACAGTGTTCAAGATACTAAAACCATTTGTGAAATTTTGGTTTTGTTTAACACTAGCACATGGGCAGAGCTTTTATAGCCTTCATCTGCTCAGCATTTCGAAATTGTACAAGACTAAATACATAATAATCCATATAGGTGCTTCTGGTTTAATTCTGTGGCAGTTGTACAGAGGATGGACAGTGTTCACCATGTTGTGAACTGACGCAGGATTTTGTTTCTAGAACCTCTAGCTCCTTTCTTACAAAGGTAGGAAATGGTGCTTCATATGAAGAAAGGTAGTACAGAAATGGAGACCGTGTCTTGGTGGTTCACAAAACTGAAGTCTGTCCTTGTAAAATGAAATCAACAACCCCCACTACCCCTTTCTGCAATACAATTTCTATATGTTGAGCAAGTAATTTAATTCAAATTGGACATCGTCAGTTGTAAAAAAATGTGTTTTTCCAGTACCTGACTTGGGACTCCCTAGGAGCACAAAGGGCTTGGAGCTTCCAGTGATTGCAGGTTCTGCTTTGCTCTGAATGTAAGAAATACCATACTGCTGCAAAGGATTTAAAAACTGAGGTCTGGGTGAGCAGGGGTGAGCCTGAGGCCAGTAGGAGCATGGACGTGGTGGTCAGCTGGCCAGCAGTGGCCCGGTGCTGTGTTTGATGCCACACGTGCCAGGAGGGTCGTGCAGAGCGCGGGGTTTGCCAGCCTGAGCTCCCACAGCCCAGCACCGCTCTGGCACAGCCCACAGGGCGGCTTTTGTGAGAGCTGTGGATTTCCTCCAGCTTGGTTTGGAGAGTTCAGCCGAACCTCTGTGGGCTTCTGGGGAAGGTTTTCTGCTCTGGTGTGTAACACCTAAATTCAGCCCCTTTTTTTTGTACTTCTGACAACGCCCAGATGCTCTCACACATTCTTTTTCCATAAAATTTCAATGACATGCAACAAAAACACAGCAAGCAGCACTCAGGCAAACACTAGCACTTTTCTTTAATGAGTGAATAAAGATCTGACTAAATATAGAATGAATGTAATCAACTTAAATAGTGTCCAATTTCAATGCGGAAACTGAAATATTTATCTGTGTCCTGGGACTTTCAATATACCTTTCATGGATTATCTGATGTTCAGTGCTGTCTCCCTTTGTTCTGAAATTATTTTTTCAAATATTTTTTTCAAGCTTTAGATCAAGAAGAATATTTTCAAAGGTTATTTATAAAAAGATGCCCTTCTGAATTCACCAAAAAGGTCCTAGGTCCTTAATTTTGCATTTGGTTTGCTTTGTGGATTCTTTCTGTAGTCATTGCCTGCCAGCAGATATCATCTAATTTGATACTGAAATTAAAAGATGCGTACTGTTAGTAATACACTTACTCACCTGCACATTTCTTGCATTAATGTTAAAATTAGAGGAAACACTTCTAGAACTCTATAAACATTGTTTTTAAGGGGGTTTGTCTAATGCATACAATGGGATGGGATGATGTGAATTAATTTGGTTCAAAAAACGTGTTGTTTAAAAAAGTTTTTAAAATAGGATCATAAAATTATTTCTGAATATTATTCAAAAATAAGTACAAAAATTCTGCATTAACCTCTGTTTTGATTATAATGGCTTAGCCATAATAACATAACAGTCTGTCAGAATATCAGATTAGGTTGTTTATGTACAAACACAGAAGTTCTAACTGCATTTGAGTTGCAGAACGTGTTGCGCAGTATGTCATCTGCAGCAGAAGGGACTGACAGCATTTACATAGTTTACTCCACAGCATACAAATATACTAGCAATCTTTAGAATTATTAAATCAAAAAGGTGATGTAGCAAAACCACAGGCTCCACCAGGAAAGCAGCAGGCAGCCCCGACACGCGTGTTGCAGAAAGACAAATAAAATCGCTTTTTGCAGTAGATAAGAACGTAACTGCTCTAACATTATGGATACCTACAGCTGTCAAATATCTTTTATTTGTAAAATGCAAAATAACACATAGTAATGAAATGATAATTGATCCTCTGACTGGTGTTTTTAGTATGTCTCCCATGGGATGCTTTTGTGACTATAAAATACTTGTTTTCAAAGCCTTGGTGCTCATTACACAGCATGCTGCCTCTGAGCTGCTCCTGTGATAGTTTCCTTAAAAAAAAAAAAAAAAAAAAAAAAAAAAAAAAAAAAATGAAGTTTTACAGTGATACACCAACAGGGCATCAACCTGGCCACAAACTACTCCAAGCTGCAGTTACATCAGGCCTTTCCATGTCCTCAGTCCACTAGGTCTCACGTCTATCTGCATAGCTGAGGAATTACTGTTTCAAATGTTCTTTCTGGTATCTTGATTTAAAGCAAATATAAAATAATCCGCAGTTTGTGCAGGAGTCAGGACTTCTTAAGAGTGACCCAGATGTGGGAAAGTGTGGTTTTTGTCCAATTCTGGATTCTCCAGAAACATAATTTATTGTGATTTGAGTCACATACATGTAAATAAATACAAGAACATAAATTTATTTTAAAAAATGTAATGTACACTATATATAATATTTCTAGTGAATTGACCAATTAGTATTAAGGTGGGGATAGGGACAAGGAGTAATTATATTTAACAAAAACCAGGTTTTAAAAAATGTAATCATTCTAGAGGGTGCTAAGACACCCAGTGATGAGCACCATGTGATCCCCTCAGCAGAACAGAGTGACAGCTAGAAGGTGGCGTGGGCTGTGGCAGATGGGTGGATGGTGACCAGTGGTCAAGTTTTGCTGCTGGAAGTGCAGTGTTTTTCATTCATGCTTTCACAGTGTAGAATTGATCTCTATTGCTTGTACCTGCTATTGATGGAGATAGAGCTCGCGACTCGAGTTCAGTTCTAGCTGCAATTATAGACTGTAGCTCAGGCCAAAGAGGCATCTTCTACAGTTCTGTGAGTGCATGTGGTTTAATCTTGTAGATCTCAGTCCCAGAAAATTACTGAAAGCTTGCCAGCTATTATTCCTCAGGAGGAGGATTGCTAAGAAAATTGAGATTTCAGCAGAGGAAAAAAGTAGGCCTAGAGGGATCTGGTGAATTCTCCTTGAGAGGAAGTGTGGAGAGGAAAAACCATTATAATGCTCCCTGCTGTGGAATGGAGCCGATGAAGTTTGGCAACGTTCATTGTCATGTTTAACATAAGCTCCATAGGAAGATAATACAGAAAAAAGTACACTTTTAATTACATAGTTACAAATACAAATGATAATTTGGGTGCTTACATTGGCACCTATTGTATATACTTAGTGAACTTTAAAAGTTTCAAAATCCATGTCTGCGTTGATTTGTAAACATTTGTTACATAAAAAAAGAATTGTTATTTCACAAATTTAATTATGTACTCAAGTCCTGGCTGGGCTTGTTTTAGAACCCAGTAGTGGTTTTGATATTAGATACAAGAGAGGGGAAGCAAGGAGTTTCCTCTCCCTCACCTCCTTTTCATTTTCACATACAAAGCTTGTTTAAATCCTTGGGGAAGAAAGAATGAATTTAACCCAATTTTTATGAGGTGCTTATGTAAATAAAATTGTTTTGCTTGACTTCAAAGCCTGAGAGGATTTTTAAGCCCCTCATTTTTGTATACATTGTTTTAGATATATATTATCATTATGTGGTGTTTCAGGAGTGGTGTAAGCAATGATAGAAAATTCTTTGATCTGCCTAGATTTAAAAAAAATAATCAGATTATTTGAATGGGAAATGCAACCTAAAGTAAAAAGAGAAAAAAGGACTGCTGCAATATCTTCATTTCAGAGAACGGTCACATTCACCTTTTTTCCTGTTCCAATTTTAAGAAGTCTTATTTTGCCTCTGTTGCTACCTTCCCCAGAAAGATTTCAAAGCCTTTCTCCTGCAGCCTGTATGTAGGAGATAATAGTCCTTTAAATATTACCAAAAAATTGTAAACACATCAAGGTCTTTCAGCAGAAGGTAAGATCTAAAATGGTGGTCTGTCTTTTGTCCTCCTCCTGTATTCACGTGAGGTCCAGTAAATAGGTACTCACTAAAGAGTGATCTGCAGCAAGTCTTGTGTGGCTGGATCCATAGCTGGAAGCGAAGGAATAGAAACAAACATATGCAAAATGTCCTTCTTTTGGAACTTAACTTTTCCAGTATTTGTATGAATGTCACTTACCTCAGATCATTTAATTATTGCCAGAAGAGCTGGTAGGATATGCATTTGCTTACATCTACAGCACAGAATTAGTTGTAGCTATCAGTAATCAGTAGCTTAACTTAATGGTATGTTTGGATGAAATAGAATTTTGTAATATTGCCAGGTCCCGTGGAGGGAGTCACTGCTGATCAGGATTAAGAGGAACATAAGGAGTAGTGGAAAACTACTTGCCCTGTAGTTGTTCTATTCACTATGGCTGCCAAGCCATTTTTGAAAGCCAGCAAATATATTTATGTTGTTTTGTATGTTCTGGGAGTTTGTACTTTTGTATAGCACTTGCTTTTCATTTGAGAAGCATCATTTCCGTAACTAGAGACTCTGTAATGAGTGTATTTGCTAAAAATACCAAGTGTTTAAAAATTACTTTCTTTGTTTTACAGAGCACTTCACCTGCATTGTAAAAGTGCTGTTCACTTTATTGTATACTCAAGCCTTGGCAGCACTTTCTGTTAAGTGCAGCGCTGAAGATCGGATGGCATGGAAAGAGTCAGAAGCTCTCAAAAAGGTTGGTTAATTTATTAAAACATTTATGAATTTTTGCTTATGTGTTTCTGGTGGAAATATAAAAGATGCTTCTACTTTGCGTATAATGGTTTGCTTCTGCTTCACAAAAATCCTGCATTTTGTTTCTGCATGTGCAATTTTTACAGGGTTTGGTATGTGATGAGACTTAGAAGCTTCACAGTTAATATCTAGTTCCAAAACTGAGCTCCAGATTTGAGGCTGTATCTCTGTAGTTTCAGTCTTGAATTTGTTGCAGTGAGATTGAGTAAATGCAGCTTTCCTTCCTTTACAGGAAAAGCAGGAAAACTTGGTGGTGAGGGAAAAAAACCACCACTGTCTTTCTCTTATTTGTTCATGCTATTCGTGGCTGGCCATATAAATTTCTCTCAAAATGTGGCCTAGAGTGCTCATGTGATGAAGAGGCAGAGAAGGAAATTTGTAGACCAGGCAGGTAGATAATTCACTGTCGTTTCCTTGCTTTTTGAAAGTATTTACAAGTAAAGCGAAGGTGCATCTTGCTGTTTGAGTTCAGCTGATTGAAAGGCAGTTCCCACCACAAGATGCAGTTCCCTTCACTGCCATCCACTTAATCCTTCAGCTCACTTTGTGTTTGATTTGATTCCCCCGAAGGTCGGAGGAGTGCCGGTGCCAGACCACGGGAAAGGACGGGAGTGTTGGGGCCAGGGGAGGAAGAGGGAGTAGGAATCCCCCTTTATGCTACAGCTGGGCCTCAGAGTGCGTTGGCTGTAGAACGGCGTGCACGCTGAGAAGCATGGCCTGCTTTTCACATCTAATTTCCATTCGTCATAGTGGTCAGTCGCAGCTCCAAGGTATTAAGGACAAATTATCTACTGGCCAAGCTGTACTATGCAGGACTTATTTTTTTTTCCCTGGACTTGGATTAAGCATCTGAGATCACTGGGCCCTACTGCATTTTGTTAGTTCTCTCTCCACCCACTTCTTCCAATTTATTGTCATTTTCTTAGAATTTCAAGAGTGTTGCTGGTGAGGGGTTTTTTTCCATTTTTCTCTTTACTGACGTAATTCCCAAGTGATAGATAATTTTGCAGTTTAAAGGTTGCGGTAGAAAGCATATAAATAGATTGAAGTGTTACCACCTTATATTCTTTCTATACTGCCTTTCTCTTGATAGCAGAGGTTGGAGTTTACCTGAGCATATATTTACAATGCTTCATTTTCCGTCTGCAGTGAGAGATTTTATTGTATGAAGGCAGACTTAGAGCACGTTGTAGGTGGGCTTGCTACCTATTAATACTAAGGTGTTTTCTTACAGAAGCATGTGAAAGCATTTGCTTCGCATAAAGCACTTTGTACCTGGGGCTTGCAAATTATGATAATGGCTCAGATGATGGATTTATGAAGTAGCCATCTCTCTCTTGATATTAAGGACAGTCCATTTTAGTGGAATTCTCACTAGTGTGCTTGTCTTTGATGGATTATAAGGCCAAGTGGGAAATAGTAATACATTAAACAGTATGTTACTGTGAATGGATGTTGTGATTTAGTAGAATTCAAATAACACAATGGATTAACTTCTGTCAATTTGAGAGTTTTGACTTTTCTTCTGTGAGGAGCCCATTGCAAGCCGACAGTTTTCCAAGTGGGAGAACAAAAGAAGTAGAAGGGTAGATATGAACACTGCCTATGTGCTGTGCTGACAGTATCGCTCTCCCTTGAAAACATCCTCCTCCTGTCTCGTGTAGATCAGCTGTGTGCAGAGGTCCAGCTTCTGACAGCAGCCTGGCAGTACACGCTCAGGGTGAGCTCTGTGGGATCCTCAGGGACTCCTACGCTTAGTTCCTTCTTGGCTTCCATCCCTCCCCAGTGACAATCCACCCCAACTACACATGCTTTGCAAAAGTCCCACATGCAAGTTTGCCCTTCCCCAGATGCCCTTCCAGTTTCCTGCTGTTTCTCCTGCATAACGTTGCTGCCTGGACACCGTGTGTGTGCAAGAGACCTCTGAGCACTGAGGATCTGCCAGTGGTCATTGCCCAGCTCCTTGTTCCTTTCTCCCAGCCCTTTGGCAGCCCTTCTCTTCTTGAACCTGGCCACAGTCCTGAGATGACTTCTTTCTCTTTGCCCATCACAAGGGAAGTTTAGGAATCCGAGTTCTTTCTTTAAAGTTTCTTGAGGTCCAAATGGTTTAAAATGTGTGGTTCAGGCTGGATTTTTCTTATGTGCTGATAATATGGACATTTTTATCCCGGGATTACTGCACAGATCACACCTTACTTAACTTTTGTCTTTGTGTAATGCCAAGTGAATCTATTTCAGTTTAGTATTCCAGACGTTAAACACGGGCTGAAATCTTTCCTCTGTGTTCATGCCGAATCATCAAACAACATTAAGAGTTGAATTTCTCAGCAGGGCTGAGGTGGATATTCTACTTTTGATTCCCACCTTCACTCTCATTATCTTTGCAAGGTGTCTTATGTTGTTGTAAGCAGCACACTTTAAGTGCCTGTGGAGTAAAGTTCCAGGAATAATGTAGATACAAGGTTTGTCGTAACTGCTGATTGAAATATGTGTTGCCTTCTGGCTCTTAGACTATGAGCACAGACAGCAAGTCTGCCTTCCTGATGCTGGGAGGTGAAGACCCCATCTCAAACTAACAATTACAATGGATGTCCAAAGGCACTGAAGAAACCAACTGATGAATTGCATACATTGTTATGTACTGAAATCTTTATATATTTAATCTCACCTATGCTTTGGCATTTTTTTCAAGAACCCCAGTAATGTTCTACTTCCTCATTGTTATGCTGATGATTTACTGACAGATCTCAAAATTCACATCCAGTCATTTTTCCTGAATAGAATTTATTGTGCCTTAGAAGAAAAATATTTATGGGAATACTGCTTTCTATTTCTGATGGCTTTCTATAATCACTGCCTTCACGTGTAAATGCCATGGCACGAAGCTAAGCAGCCCTTTATTCTTTCCACTAAATATTTTTTCTCATCTGTAGTAGATATTGTTCATCCCAAGCACAACTTTCCACTTTCTGATAGACTGATTTCAAATTAAAATACATAGCAAGCATTTTGTAACTCATTCTGATTGGTACATATTAGAACATTACTAATTTTTTTAAATTAGTTGTATTAGAATTCAAATTCTGTCAAAACACGACATATCCATGAAGTCATTCTTCCTAATTGTAAAGCAAGCATTTTTATGCTTACAGAAAAAAGATGGGAATTGCAACATTATAGAAGTGTTTTCATATAACACTCAGTTTAGAACATATGTAATTGAAGTAGCAATTTACATTTCATTCAATGAGCTAAATGCATTCCTTTTCCATAGAATTACATATATTTTTTTTTAAAGCAATGTGTACCTTTTTAGGTCAAAATTTGTGTGTTGATCAAAAAGAAATGTACTTCATGCTGTTACTTCTACAGAAACTTTTTTTTCCTTTTCATGACCGGTACATTTTGGTTTTCTTTCGTTCTTATTTGCAGAATACACCCAGTGGAGAAAAATCTTGGGAAGTCTTGCTGGGTCACGTGATCACCGAGCTGTCTAAGGGGAAGATCTATGAAGAAGGAGAGACTGAAGAATTAACAGTGGTATTGGCAAAGCTCTTGAGGATTTATCCAGCATGTCCCCTTTCTGTCTCTTATTCAAGCGTTTCAGCCTCGTTGCCGTAATGATTTTTCTCTGATCTTGCTAAAGACTGCAGTACAACTCTATTTTCTAGATCAAAGCACATCCCTTTGGGACAGTTTGCCTGTGCAAATCTTTCTTTCACTAATATCATACATGGCCAGTGCTTTGTTGAGAAAGTTATTGACAAATACTTCTTACAATTGTGGGGTTTATTCATATGTGTGAAAGACCTTTCAGAAATTTGGAAAACTGAAGGTTTAAGTAGAAAAAGCATTTGTCAAGGGGGGAAGAAAACGCACAGGATTTTTTCAGATTATTTGTGAAATGCTGGTCTTAGGAAAGTGTGATTGATGCAGTGCTTTATACAACATGCTTGAAAAACATTTGGTTCACGTTGGAGTTTCTTACCTGGGTGACAGCTTATCTGGGGCAGAACTGAGTAATTGCTTCCTTCCCCGGCAGGTAAATCCTGATTCTGTCGAGCGCTATCTGCAGCAGTTCTGCCTGCCTTTCCTCAGGATCACAAGCCTTCTGCAACACCATCTTTTTGGAGGGGATTTACCAAGTTGCCAGGTACAGATTGAGAGCGGCATGCTCAAATGTTTCCATTTAAAAGCTAGAGATCAAAAATTAGACTTTTCAGGTGTCTTTTTCATGATATGCGTTTTCTATCCTAAGATCGGATTTTTTAATCATATTTTATAGCATTGCTCTGCAGCATTGTTTCCTTGAAAAAATGGTACTATAGTCTTAAAATTCAGCAAATAGATACTTATTTTATCAGGTCATAGATGCCTGTTTTATAAAATACCAGCATACTTTTAAAACTTGTCTGGGATTTGCAGACATGGAGTAATTTCCACACAGACTGGAATTCAGTCCTGATTTTGCTTAATACCTGTTAATCCTTAAAATTCCTTCTCAGAGGTGTTGCATCAGCGGACAATTACGTTTAAGTTCCATGGCTGATTTAAGTAGAGTTTGCTGCAGATCAGCTCCCTGGTTTCTTTGTCTCAAAACCATCTCGTCTCTAAACAACCACAGGCCAGTTTGGGGTGCTAAACAGGAAGAAGATTACTGGGGAGTTTGGGGTTTTATTTTTTTGCTTGTGTTTTTTGAATATGGGGTTTTGTGGGGGTTTTGGGGTTTTTGTTTGGGTTTTTTCTGACCTTTTTTTTTTTGTATTTTGGGAAACCACTTTGAGGTAATATGGAAAAAATGGGAGCTTTTCTGTGTCTCTGAACATGACTATTAGCATCGTTGTACTAGAGCATCTTTTTCTGTTGGAATAGATATGTTTTTAATAAAGTATTTAAAAATCGAGAGTGTAGGTATTAATCTGAACCTCTCTGGTTTCACACCTAAAAGGAAGCTGAAGAATTCACAGTTCTTGCCAGCTGCCTGGGTCTGCTCCCACCTTTTCAATCGGCTCATCAGTTCACCAGTGCCTCTTGTCTCGATTGGCCAGTGCCAGCATTTGACATGATATCCCAGTGGTGCTCAGAGTTGGCTTCGTTTGCAGACAGACATCCAGATAAAGTAAAGGTAGGTAGCAAAATTACTTCTGCCAAAAATATAGTGCTGATGTGGAAGCAGCTATTTATTACTTGATTTGCTGTGCACATACAGTGTTGCTTTGGATAAGGATCTGAGAACCTGACTTGTAAATGACAGGGAAATTGTAATCGGAAATATTAGTTAGTGGATGCAGGTTGGATTGGCTAAAAAAAGGAGTAAGAAAACCTATCCTTTTTTCTTTTTTTTTTTTCTATGATTGCCGGAGACAGAAAATAGAAACACTGTCCTTAGATGATACTAAGTGTACCCGTATCTTCTGCACCTGAGGCCTGTCAAGGGCATGGAACAGAAACTTTGTGTTTTAAAGAAATACTTACCGGAATTTTTTCTTGCCTGTTAGACATCGATATATTTCAGCATCTTTGGTTGCAATACTGAAAAAGATCAAAAGAATAAAAGCTGTTTAATCATTGACTGATAAAAGATGGTACATCTTCTCTGAAGGTTAAAGAAACAATACCAAGACTTGAATCAGTGTAATTGGAATATCATTTATGAAATGGAAATGTTTCAGCATTATTGCATCATTTAATGAAGCAGCTGCATCTCAGCAATTCAAGTCCCCCCTCTCCTAAGTTTATGGTGTCAAAAAGGCAAGCTGGATGCGTTCTCCACTCTGCAATGTGATCTGCACCTGCCTTTGCATGTTTGCAGGCATGAATTAGGCTATTGTGAGTGAAAACTTGAGTACTCAATTAATCTCAAAGTAGAGTTGCTGCCAATCTGATAGGCATTTGAGAGAGAGTGCAGTGAAACCGGTAGCGTTCTTTCCATGATTGAAAAGGAACAGGTTACAAGTGCAATTTTAATTTTTTTTTTTTTTTGCAAGTTAGGTTTTGAGGCCATGCACTCCTCAAAAAATCCTACACCTTGCAAGAAAGATCTCATCTGACTCGTATGCCTATCAATTATAAAGCCAGTAAAAATGAGTAGGTTGAAGGAAAACATTACCATCTAAAAAAAAATAAAGCACAACAAAAAACCCCAAAACATAGACTTGGACAGTGTTTTTAAGAGCAACAATTTGTGGGTACTGCCAAGTTCCTAATGGCCTCAAAATTCATGTGTGCAACAGTTTTGGACGTCAGGCAGATGTCTTCGAATATAATTTACAGAGCCTAACTTCAGCTCTGGTTTTGAAAGTTTTAGTCTAAATTTCAGCTAGAAGATGGCTTTTGTAGTCAGTGCCAGGGTTTGGCAGCAGTGTGGTGATGTTGCCAGAAGAACTCAGCGTGGTGAGTGGGAGTCCTCCCTTTAGATCAGTCTTAATCCTCTTGTTTTAGCTATGAAGACTTTTGTGCTTAAAAAGTGTCAGATTTAGAAAATGTCCTTGGGTAAAGGCTCATGCCTATTTTGCACCCATTTCAGAAGATGAAACGTGACCACAGTTGGGGAGGGTGTTCACCCAGAGGCAGGTGACTTGCAAAGTGACTTGACTTCTCAATTTGTGAAATGCAGAAGTGAGAGATTTTTAAACTGCATGCTTCCTTTCTTTGGTAGTCTCTTTTCTTAGAAAATATAAGTGCATAAATGAATGTGGAGAACTGATGTATTGTTCTTATCTTATTTGTAGGCTTTGCTTATCCAGGAGCCTAAGTGGGACTTGCCACGCCTCCTTCAGCTGCCTGACAATTACAACACCATTTTTCAGTATTATCACAGAAAGACTTGTACTGTTTGTACCAAGGTTCCTAAAGATCCTGCTGTTTGTCTCGTTTGTGGTACTTTTGTATGCTTGAAAGGACTATGCTGCAAACAACAGAGTTACTGTGAATGTGTACTGGTAAGAGAGAGTTAATTCAAATTCTGTAATTAATTCTCATGCTCATGCATAGTTTTGAACTCCATTGCTCAGTTTGGGTGACTTTCTTTCCAAAACGTGTTTATATAATCATACAGAGACTAGTTTGGATTGGAAGGGACCTTTAAAGGTCACGTAGTCCAACCCCCACTAATAATGTTTAGTGCTCATTTCTGACAGTTGGAACTTACTGGATTCTAGAGAAGCAATTTTATTCACCTTTCTAAGCCCAGAGCCTATTTCATCTTTGAATGAGGTTTGAGAACCTCTTACAAAGCCATTGTGTCTAATGTTGACACGTGGTTTTGATTCATAAGGAACTGAAATTTGTCTACATTCTGATTGTTTGTATATTATTTTAATTTCCCTCTGCTTTGTTTCCTTGCTCTCTGCGTACATAACAGCATCAATGTATGGGGTGGGTGGTTTTCCTTTTGTAGAATACTTTCTGATATACCCGACCGTCTACTAGTAATCTACAGACTATAGCTAGATAAGCATCATTTTAAGGCCTTTGACTGTACTTGAGCAGCAAAGTTTTCTGGTCAGCTTATATGTAAGTTCTTTCAGGACCCCGAGTTGGACAGCATCTGGTATTGGTTTCCTCTCCATGATAAAGGCTGCCTTGGACACCTGTTCCGTTTCCTACCATAGAACACTTAGTAGGAGGCTCAAACTGCACGGGCTTTACAAAACTATGAGGAGAATTTGTTGGGGAGATATTTACAAATGGGACATAAAATCAAACCCAAAGAATTTTCAGAGGGATCTTGGACCTTTTTGAAATTGTTTGAACTCACCTTTCTCTCTCATACTGCTAGTATTGTGGGAGAAGGACGGGTGGGAAAAATTAAAAATAGAATTAACAGTTAATATTTAAGGTGTCAAGCTTAATGAAAACAGAAAGTTCTAAAAAAAAGTAATTAAAACTCTAAATTTACTATATTTTATTATAGTTGATGAGATTATAGTCTGTAATTGTAATAAAACTGCATAGCAAGAGCAAGTTTTTTAACTGTTATAAGTAATCGATTAATATAGATCATGCCATTTTAGAGATGAATGGCATATTCAAGCAAGCAAGAAATATCAAAAATTATTTTTTATTAGATTTGTAGACTAGATAGGCATAGACTAACTCTGTGAGCATGGAAAGAGAAGGCAAATGTTAGCAGTAGAGACTGTTATAAAAGAGGTAATGTTAAGTTTTACTGAATACTTTCTCTTGCCATCTATGAAAAGTGTTTGGTCGTACAGTACAGTTTGCTCTACAACAACAAATTTGAAATATTTTTGCGCATTTTTGTTAGGTAGTTCTGTTTTTACATGATAGCTCTTTTCTGAGTTAGGGAACCATTTTTGTATGCAAGTGTTATGGCAGCAGAAGACATGGAGCTCTAGTTTGCTTGGAGAATTTTGGGGCAGGCTGTCCTTTGTCAAACTCTTTCTTAGGAAATCATGTGTGTATGTTATTTCAAGCAAAACTAATTACTATTTTTCAAATCTTTTTTATTAGATAGTTGACAGACACTAACAGAATCATTGCATTCTTCCCTTTCTACATCCATAATATTACAGCATTCTCAAAACTGTGGAGCTGGGACAGGAATATTTCTTTTGATTAATGCATCTGTAATCATCATCATCCGAGGCCATCGTTTCTGCCTTTGGGGTTCTGTTTATCTAGATGCACATGGTGAAGAGGACAGAGATCTTAGGTAATGTTTTCATTACAAGTGTCTCATTGTTGCTGCTCTGTGTAGATGACTCTGTTATGCATGCAATAACCGGTAATAATAAATACATCTCTACCTGCCTTGAGTGGAAAATCCCCATTTACTGCAAGTTGGACTGAGTTGTTTTTTTTTCTTTTCCCCTTCTGAAGGGTGGTATAACCATGCCCATTGAGTTATCCACACCAGTCATCCAACGGGCAGATTCCTTTGTTGCCATTTCCACTGATGGTCAATTCTGAGTGTTACACTGGGAAACACTTCTCTCCTAAAGTCTGGCTTTTAATCAAATGAGGCAGTTGGATTCCAGCGTAGGAAAGGAGTGTAGCTTCCAAGCTGCACAAACCTGAGAGAACGAGATGTTTTCTGGGTTTTGCTGTCCAAGAGGGATTTCCCTTCCTCCCTCTTATTAATCTTAATAAAAGCAAAACCAGAAGCCCCACACCAATAAAAATACACGCTTCCTCTGGGAAAACAGCTGTATGACTATCACGTGTTGATTATATAATGAAGCAGTTTTCCATTTATTTGGCATATTAACCATTTTTTTTTTTCCTTTTTTCCCTACAGGCGTGGTAAACCTCTCTACATATGCAAGGAAAGATACAAAGTGCTTGAGCAGCAGTGGGTGTCTCATACTTTCGATCATATCAATAAAAGATGGGGGCCACATTATAATGGCTTGTAAATCATCATCATCATCATCTACACACCGTATCGTTGCTGTTACCATGAATGATTGCATCTTGACTGACAATAGCTTTAATTGTACGGGAGTTCAGCTCTTTGGCTCGGGGTGGAGTGGGGTATGGGTATAAAAGGGAAATGGAACTTTGTCAACATGTGAAATTTTTTGCAAAATTATCTGCTGTTGCTACTAAACAATGATACAGTAATTTGCAATTAAATCCTTAAAATGGTGTGAGCAATCTGATTGCACTCAGTAGTCCATTTTTCTTTCGTTTTATGAAGCCCGTTATTGTTAAGAAGCACAAATTTTACTTTCAGTTGTTTAGAGGCTCCAGGGATAGCTGTTAGGTTTTCATTTTTCTCTGTGTGGAGTTGAGTTTTTAGCAATTTTTGCTGAAACAATGTATATGTCTACTACATCTACTAAGTATGTTGGATAAAATTTCTTTGCCTTTTTTGTGTTGGTTTTGAGGTTTTTGCTTGATACATGCATTTGTAATTAGACAGTATTTGTAAAACGACTGTGAGTCTGCATGGTAACAATTGGTCTGAAAGTTGAATTTTAAAGAGTATTTCACTTATCATGAGAGGTCTATTGAAATATTTCAGGCATTACTGAAAACTTACGCATTCTCAGGAATTCCATGGGTTTTTTTCTCCATAAGTGAAATAGCTGTAAATTAGGTATCTTATTGTTCTTAATGTAATCCAGAACACATACTCTTCTTTTTTCTTTTTTTTTTCCATAAAGGAGATTCTTTTTTTCCATATCAATTGAATAAACTGTTAGTGATAACAGATACAGAAATTGCTGTATATAGAGAATTTGTATGGCACCAACATAGCAGATCCCAGTTACAAGCATAACAACCGTAAGCCTGCCTGTCATTTCAAACCAGCTGTATGTCTCAGAATGATTGGATTGGAAACGTGCAGGCTGTTCTGCAAATGAAACATAATTTTGTATCTTTCCTGTCATTTCAGGAGGTTCCTCTATATTGTATTTGTTTAGAGTAATCACTGTTCTTTCTGCTTGGTTTCCTAAAAAGGGAAAAAAAAAGTATCAACAGAGAGATAGCCTACATGAACAACCGATGCACGTGCAGCCTCGCTGAATGAAACGGTTTATGCTTACTTAGAGGGCTAAAAAATTCATGAGAACAGGCATGACTGGGCTAAACCCCATGGTGTAAGTAAGGAGGAAAGATTATAGTTAAAATACTGGTATGTAATATATTGCTACTAATGTTTTTCGCAAGTGTTGGACATTTGTTGGCTATTTCATACAGTACTACCAAGCAGTTCCTGGTAGTTTTGACTTTCATAGCTTGAGTGTAAAATAAAATTTATATGTGTAAAATAAAAAACATCTTATGATAAAACCCCATATACAAGGCAAACAGTTCCCCAGCGGAAGTCATTATCTAGTGAAAAGTGTATAGGGGAAATAAAATGACTGTATAGCAATCAAGGAGAACAGACAGAAGGAAAAGTAAATTAATACAATGAGTCTCTCTGGATACCTGCAATTCAAACCCCCGTCCCTCCCAATAAAGGATGCTGGTTTTTATACATACATATAAATGTATATAAATTTCAAAAGTATTACAGTACTTCCTGTAAGATTAGAATTACTCTGTTTCACCAACCAAATGGCTATGTCTTTTCCAAAATATTACTTTTTTGATACTGTATTATAAGTTCTGCCTGTAATATTTTTGCATTGCTCATTAGGAATATCAGGCCATTTTGTAAGTGTGGTTAAAGAGCAAAAAGATTCTTTACATCTCCAGCATAACGTTATTACAGGGCTCATGAACTTGAGTAATCTGTAGTTTGAGGCTCCAGTGCTATATTTACAAGAGACAATGTATCCAGAATTTGATTACTGTGTTTTATTTAAAATGGAATGTTCTCTGGTTGTGCATATGGATGTGAAGTAAAACTATTAGCCTTAACTTTAACATTTGGGTATTTCATAGTGTTTATTTTAGTACTGGTGAATTAGTCACCAGTCAATTTAAAAACAACAACAACAACAACAAAAATCACTTGGTTGAAAAATTGTACTTGAATATCCTTGCATGCTGCTAAACAAGAATTTTGATTTCCCCCATAACTTTTTTAATCCTACTTTATTAAGCTAACCTTGAAAAATAACAGGTCCAACTAGAGTGGTGTGTGCGTGTATTACTCAAATGTTCTGGTGTGATATCCTGTATGAATGATCATTTAAGTACAGTACATTACTGTAGAATCTAAATCTTTATAACACATCAGAAGAGTATACAACTAGGAATACAGTAATCGACATTGTAAGATATGTTAATAAAAGTCTACTGTCAACCTGTGTGTTCGTGACATTTTTTCTCTCCCCCGCCCCCCAGTCATCCAAAATGTATTTATTATTGAATTCTACCCAACAGCCAGCCAGTTGTTTAGGTGTCAGAAACTTAGGCATGCATTGCAGAAAGAGTAAATCTGGTATGTTGGGTTTTTTTTTGTTACTTACAGTCATGCATTTTGTATTATTAATTCGAACTATTTTACTCCTAACTATGCCACATAAAGTTGTGCTTAATTTTATGCCAGCTCTTACAGTGCTGCTGCTGCAAACTGCTGAAATTAAAATGCTGAGTTGAGAAACTGTACTTCTGGGAAAATTGCACTTGATCTTCTGTCAGTTCTGTTTCTGGAATAACTATTACTTCAACTCAACGAATGTATATATTTATGTATTAAATTTTTCCTCTTCTTTTGACCTTTGAGAAATTTGGTGAAACAGTCTTGCTTTGACCTTGACCTTTGGATAATATAATCTTTTTTTTTTTTTTGAGTGATGGCTTGAAATTTTCAATGAATATTTTCATCACCTCTGCAACAGGAATCTTGCATAACTCTCAGCATTTCACAGTGACATTTTTCCTTGACAAAGAGTCTGTTGCTACAGTATCCAATGAATGTTATTCTTTACTTTAGAATCCCATGAGGTCAGTTTGTGCTGCATGTATGGCTGCCAGACGACACAAAGAGTTTTGTGCTCATCTTGATAGGATTTAGATCCAATTTCATATTGCCCAGATCCTGCAGTTCTTCTTCACGTTCTTTTCTGAGAGGTGGGGGTAACCTGCCCTTCACGTTCTTTTCTGAGAGGTGGGGGTAATGATGAATGGAGCCCACCTGAGCATGAGCCTCCCTAAGAATGAAATGCCGTTTGCAAGGTAGCACAACCACGTAACCACGAGCTGACCTGGTGCGTGGAGCTCCACGGTTCGTTTACCACGGTGGGATGTGAGGGGGTGTGTGTCACACCAGGAGGCAGCACTACCTGACAGCTTCTCGGGGGGGATCACTGGCTTACACCAGTGCCTGCCTTTGGGAGGGCACCCCGAGCACCTCCTCTCACCTTCTCTCCCGGGGTGGTGGGCTGCCTCCCAGTGCTGCAAGACTGACCCTGCCTCTGCCGCCACTGCCACGTCCCCTCACTGCAGGTCTACAGCCCGTGAATGCTGGGAAATGGATGTCCTTAGGTAGGAAAAGCATATCCTTAGTCAAGTCAAACAACGGATTTTTAGCTGTGCAAATGGCCAGAGTGTTATAGTCATTCTTAAAAAATCCTTTAATTCATAGGGTTATAATTTTTTATTTACTGTATCATTGGTACCTTCTTACCACTAATACTATTCAGGGTATTTAATGCCACATGCTTCAGTGTTGTATTTCTTTGAACTACCACCAAGAAAGCAAAATTAAATCTTGTTAAATAAATGGTAGTTTTGAAAAAGCTAATTTTACTACCCTGAAATATGATTTTTGCAATGTATGGGTTTGGTACAGGAAGATGTGGAAAAAAAACCTCACTCATTTGAAAAGCATTTTAAATTTAGCTTTGAGTCCCAGTTAAAATGTCTCAAAATGAGTTTTCATGAAAGTACCATTATTTGTAAAAGCCATTTCCTCTAATTCTGTCACTTGATGTAGAGCAGGCTGGTCTCTTCCTGAAAAGGGGAGCTGGTTCCATGGAAACCCCTCACATCATTGAATGATTTACTGCCCAATAAACAACATACTATTCCTTCTGCCTTTTATGTACCACATGGATGGTAAGCCTTTCCATTTCCACTGAGTATGGAAACAAATGTT
This sequence comes from Calidris pugnax, assembly GCF_001431845.1. NCBI lineage: Eukaryota > Metazoa > Chordata > Aves > Charadriiformes > Scolopacidae > Calidris > Calidris pugnax. The sequence goes on from NW_015090990.1 coordinate 7,761,313, forward strand.
TTAAGGACAAGCTAAAATAGATTTATTTTTTTTTCTTCTTCTTCCATTACCTTCTGTCATAGAGCAGGAATTTTCAGGGAGGAAACTCTGCTGTAAAATCAAACTCCCTCAGTCAATTTAGGCTGCCCATAATGTCTGTGTTATTTTAGCTACTGGAATTGCTTATATCTTGTTGCCTAATACACTTCCCATGGTAGGACTGCTTTCAGCTCATGACTACTAAACTTTTTAATAATTTTGACTGAAAACAATTATGCTGGGCTTATTCCTCAGGGTTGGATTTTTTTTCTTTCAGTGTTTCAACCCAAAAAGCAAGATATCTTTCAGAGATTAAAACAGAAAAAAACCCAAAACCCCAAGTGTATCATTTTGTATTATTTTAACAATAATTTATCTTCCTTCATTTTAACAATAATTTCTCTAAGTGTTGGGTGTATCTACTGTTTCTATGCTTCGGCCTTAGATGTGGTGACCAAACGTGTGTGGGTCCCATATTGAAGTAGCATGGAAGCGCATACGCAAGCACTTACTGAATCAGAACAACATGCTCCCGGGGATTAGAGGTAAGCACCGGCAAATACCTAAAGCAGATAATGAGCCTTTGTCTGGTTTCAGGTGTCAAGGAATATCCTTTGCACCTGGCCCTTGAAGCCACTGATACGTTTTGCTGTGACAAGTGTTTTCCTGTTGTTTTGTTGAAAAGCTGTGGCTCTCTCTAATGCAGGCGCTTTTTTCATGCCTTTGTTGTCTCCATACTGTATCTGCAACTACCTTGTCAGTGTAGTAGTCCACAACAAAAGAACCCTAAAACAGCTGAAAAGCTCCCCACAACTGTATAATGATACTTTGCAAATAAGATTAGGTTCTCTCAGAGCGCTTTATGCAGGAATGACTGGGGGGTTACAGCTGAAAAACTAGTTTGTGGTTGTTGTGGCTGTTTCTTGCTCTGTAGTGCTGGTCATTTTAGATTTATTACACATCGGCTTTGAAAACTTAAAACTCAGTTTGTTTTTTTTCAAGGTATCTTCTGCAGGCCCTAAAAGATACTGCCTGTATTCCAGGACAACTTCCTGTCACTCTTGAGAGCCCAGTAACAGAGCTGGTTTTAATCTGGGAGAGCTCTGTAACAAGGTGCGAAGTTAAGCATCACATAGACTGGCAGGTTTTGATAGACTAAGATTTTCATGGCAGCTGAAGGGACTGTTAAGTGTTGTTTGATGTAGGTTCTCTAGCTGTTTACTTGAGCTGTTGGTTCCATCTCACACTTGGCTTGTAAGCTCCTCTGAGGTGGGGAACCCCTCCTGTTTGGTTCAGTAAGTAAATCAAGTAAGCGCTGCTCCAGAATGGCAGATCAGCTGGTGTTACAGCAATCCAAGAAGGAGGATCTGCCACGATCAAAGAAACATAAATGTGCCCACAGGACTTAAGTGAGATGCTTCACTTTCATGCTTTCTGCTTGTCTTCATGCTTTGCTGCCTCCAACCTCAACCATCACTCCTTCCCACACAGGTATTTTGGCAGTAATCAATATCGCCAGGAAATTAAAATTAGTTTGTTTCCCATAGTCAGCCGTGATTCTGGACATAATATCTCTTTTTTTTTTTTTTTTCCTATATCTCTATTTTTTTTTTCCTGCCAGAAGTGCTATCTCAAGAAACAAATATATTCTGGGAGTCAAAGATGCTTATTGCCCTTCATGAGTCCGGTGCTTTATTCGTACAATTGATACTTTCCAGCAGGTGACTGATGCCATTCAAATAACCTTCAGATGCCTGGCTATTCAGAAATGGCTCATACTTTATCCCAGCTTGGATTGGATTTTAATTTTTTTTTCTAGTCACATAACTGATAATAACAAGATTTCATAGGGAAAATTTTCCTTATACAAGAGTATTAAAAAAAAAAAAAGGGTGCTATTTTAGTGACACTTATTTGACCAGAGTAGGATTCTTTGTGTTTAAATTGTGGGCAGAATTAGGGTTATTATTTTACATATATTTTACATATAATTTTACAATTTTTACCAATTTTTACCCGTCTAAAGAAATAAGTAAAAAATCCAAAACAATCTCAAGCTAAGGTATTACAGTAACGCTGCTCTTCTGTGCAAGTGCATTTCCAAGGTTGCTGCGATACATTTTTTCACTGAATACTGCACAGCTGCGTCATCTGGTCCTCAGAAACACATGTCAAAAGACATGTTCTGTTGGTGAATACCAACAAGGTGGTTCCCCTGGCAACAATAAATAGAAGAAAGCTCAGCCCATTCAAGTGATTTACCTTTGTAAGTGTGTGGCAGCAAAGATGGATTTTGAACACTAAGGGAACTCATTAGCTGTAAGAAAAGCAGCAAATGAAGAACTGTAGATTTCTGCTACCCAGCATTGCTATTTGTTAGAATTGTATACAGAACAATTATTGGGAATTTGCATAGGACACTCTTAACACAGAATATCATCTCATTTTACTTTTTCCTTCTGCAGCTTTTAATTTTCTGTACTATGGAATTAAAAAAAAATAAAGCTGTATGTGGGAACAGGAAAGGAGAAAGATCTTTTGAGAAATCCAAATAACCATTTTCCTAAGTTCGCCTTCCAAACTCATTAATAATGTCCTGCATACCTACTCAGGCCTAGCATTTGAGTGACATAGGTCACTCCAGTTCAGATGTTCATCCACTAGGGGTAAATTCAGACATTTAAACATAATAATTACGCCAGTCTGCCCAACAATAATTCTTAATGTAGCCCTGAGAGGTTGTGACGGCACTCCCAGTCACATTACTGCTGCCGTTGTGAAGAAAGCTGTACAAAAAAGACTAAGGATTACTCTTGGGAGCATCACGCTCCAGCTCTGCAGACAAAATTAAGGATAATTTTATGGTGTTTGGGTAACCTGACTCATGTTGTAGAACTACGCACTAGGTGTTGCTAACTGGGGTACGCATCACTTGTGAGAATCTGTGGGGATCCTTCTCTTGGCAATTGGTATCTAGAATTTGCAGCATGTAGTGTCATCTATGTGTATTGTTTGTTGTTGGCTTTTAAGTCCTCTGAGTCACCTTTCCTCTGGAGTTTGGAGCTGGGAATGAATCCAATATAATTCTAACTCACCATAGTTCAGCGATGCCATTTACATTTCAGTGCTACCTCTACATCAGGCATTCTATCTCCCCCCTTCTGTTCTTAAGTGTCTGCCTGAGGTCTGCAGTTTGTGCTTATGATTTGTAAGGGCTGGACTATGGGTATGTACCTTGCACTTCGGTCTTGGCTGGAATTGTCCTATTGTTGAACTGCTTCTCCTGCTCTTTCCCAATGCACGTGTAATTACTCTTTAATGCTGTGCTGCTACCTACAGAGTTTTGCTGCACTTCTGTAGCCCTTATCTGGGTATTCTGCAGCTGCTGGCTTCTGGTTTAAATCATCTTGGAATATATCTGTAAAGCTCCAATATTCTTCTCACTACTTCCACTGATTTCAGAGGCAGTGCAATCTGCTCTTATATTAACATTGCTGGTATTTCATTTCCTTCGTTGCTGAAGAATTTTTTAATTCTCTCTCCTTTTCAGTCCCCTTTGGTTTCTTTTTTTTGCTTTGAATCCATGTTGTGAAACTCCTTAGTTGCTTTGCCCTTGCTGTCCTCTGTGTTCAGGTAATGCAGTAGTTTTGTATTCAGGGTTTTTCTTTTACCAGTGCAAATGAGAACAAAAGTAGATGTCGCAGCTAAAGCAACCATCTTTGCATGCAAACATGCACAGATGTATTAAAGCTAGGAGCTGTTGTTTCAGATGGCCATCTAAATGAAAGCCCAAGTGCAATAAGACCTTGGCTAGCAGACCCCTTGGACACAGCTTACTGTGTCTGTATACCTGCAAACTTCCTGCTTTTCCTCTTTGGCAGCAAATGGAATGAGGGACACTCTAGGATGGGATGAAATTATGATGTAGAGACAAGAACTCTGAACTGAAACATTTTTCTTGCTCTGGGGATGGGCTCTGGGACTCTCCTGGGGAGCTGTCAGCACACCACGGGCGCTGCACACCTTACCCTTCCCTTTACATTATTCTTTTGCTCTCAGAAATACAGCAACCCGACTCTTAGGCAGAGATGCAGAGGGGGAAAGTAGCAGGCAGAATGGGGGAAGTTTCCATTTGAATAAAATACAACACGATTTGGAAAAGGAGGCAAGCACTGATGGAGGAAAGTCTTAATGCAAGTTCTCCCTATTAACGAAGCAGAAGGCTGATGAACTCCAGAGGTAAGAAAGGGACGTGTAAAGAACTGGTTGAACCACAGAGTTTTTTATGTTTGTTTTCTCCAAGATGGCAGCAATCCTTTTGAACAAGGTGTTCAAATTTGCATTTATTTAAAAGCTAAGAAGGGAAAGCACAAGCAGCACCCATGTCACCTGGTAGGACAAGACAATATGAACTCGGATGCTTACAGTTCAGAGCGCTGTATCCATATTTGCACAGCCAGAATTTAAAACTGCCTCAAGATTTTCACAAAAGTAATATGCATTTTGGCACTGTCCTTAAAGTCTTCAGCAACTGTTTTTTCCCTTCCAGCAAACCTGTTTAGTATTATTACATTAACTTCTGATTCTCCAGTGTTTATGATGTGTGTAGGTTAATGCAATCATGCATTCTGTTTGTAATCACAAGTCCATCTCCGGGCAAAGAAAAATGCACACAGAGATGAAGAGGTATTTAAAAAGGATGAAGTCCTCCTGACTTTCAAAGGGAAATAATGTAGTAAATAATGTTTGTGCATAACCATTTAAATAAGGAGATTTTAAGATTATAAATTGGATAAAACAGTGCATCTCAACTTTTTAATTATGGAAAGAGTAAGTTCCACTATAATGATATGTTTTACAATTGAAATACTTCAATTTGTAATTTGTTGGTTACATGTTTCACTGTAAGTAAGTCAGTACTGTATTTAAGTTTAAACGTTAAAAGACTCACCCAAAAAAAAGAACCTACTTAATGTTCAGCAACTGAATGCTTCCATAGAACACACTGGAAAAGCTCGTCAGTTAAATACTGTAGACTATTTAGTGCCTAAGAAATATTCCATTCTCATTCAATTCTTGAGGCTGTAGCATTTTATAACATTTCATTTAATAACAGCTTTTCACCTTTTGGTGTATAGCCATTTTCATACAAACGACAAATTATGTAATTTTCAAATATAGTTTAAAGAAAGGCTAGGAATGGCTTGATCTCCCACGAAGCTTGCATTAGTGGAGTCATTGACCCATTATACAATCATCACTGCACACGTAATCAGAAATATTACAATTATGAGTTCTTCTTTTCTACCTGAGATTTGCAAGCAACAACAAAAAATAATGGCTGCACTTAAATTTGGCTTGTTTTGGTTTGGCTGTAAATTGTAGTTTAGGATTGACAACTCTTCCTGTTACTGAAAACAGTAACGTAAAGAGTCTGACTGCTAACAAAGGCAAACCTTTGAAGTGCAGATGCCAGTAAAGAATATGACTAAAAATAAACCTATTACTTTAACCTGTATAACATTACAAAAAAGGAAGGGTTATGTGATCTAAAACTGATTCCAGCCTAAATAGTCGAGTTCAAATTAAGATAAGGCAGTTTCTTAGTTGTTTCTTATTTTTGTAGTTTTAAATCCTTACCTGCCTTTTCTGTATTATGGTATTTCTCTGATTCATGAATGACTGTATTGGCAAGTTGTGAATTCCAGTTATACTTACAAAGCCACTGCAAGACAACTGTCTGTTTGGAAAACCACCGTGGGATAGGAGGTCCTTAAGCCACGCATACCACTCATGTAGCTTCAGTGCAACGCAGTCACCCGCCGTGACTGTACCCTGACTGGGAACAGGTACGTTGAACAGGCTGGCAGTGTTTGGAAAAGCCGTTCTAGCTGTACTGTAAGGATCTAGTGAAAAACAAGTGAAAAAACACACCAGCATTAGAACAAAGCAAGCAGGTACAGGGAAATATAAACTCAATAAATTTAAATAAAGAAAGTTAAGATATAAATGGGCTTTTGTAACAGACCTCACAATGGTACAGATTGTATGAGCTGAAATTATTTAATGATAACTGAGGAAATTTCTGTGGTTCAAAAACCAACATATGAATCTGGGAAAAATTCAGCTTCTACATTTTGCTTATCAAAGAATTATTGAAAATACTGAAGGAAATTGTGCAGAATAGTGCATGTAGATGTTATTTTGCTTGAATCTAAAGAACAATGACATTTTAGAACTGCAACTGACAGGGATATTTTAAAGTATGTTATAACTTCTGTAAACATTTGGAACCCCCTTGGACAAGCTCATTGACTGTCCAACCGAGTCAGCTTGACCACATGTGTGTTTATTCATTTCACACCAGTGCAATACCTCAAAGAAATGAAGGGGTGTGCCTCTAAGAGTTACTTCCAGTTTTGATAAAGAATTACCTTGAATTTAAATAATTACTAGAATGGGGATGCTTGAAAAAAATGTGTATCTATAGGATTAAAAACACTGAGTCCACTGATCAAGAGAAAGCTCAAATTCCTGTACTCTGGTCAGGATGATGAGAATTCACTGTTACAAACTACTGCCTTGTTAAAAGAAAACTGGTACAGCCATGGATAAATGTGATGCTGGAAGAGTTTTGTGGAGAAATGCCACTGCTCCTCAAAGTTTGCATCTTAAATACTTATGAAAAGATATATGAATATAATGCTCTTCTCAATTTTTTTTTGTTATGAAGTTTACTTACAGACTACTTGTTACTTAAATATAGATAAGAACTGATCTAGTGCTTTCATATTTGCAGTGGTACTGGGTGCTGTGGAGTGAGTCAGACCTCACTGAAGCTGATGAATACAGCAGTTGCTCTTTATTTGTAAGAGTTTAAATTAGAATTATATGAATTGTCATCTAAAACACAGCCCCCGGGGCAAGGCTGATCAGAGCCCAACAGCGGCATGTTTCTGCCTACCAAAATAGAGGTCTGCTTATCTTACAGATCAGCATGTCTCATTGCATGAGACAGATACAAGTGGAAACTCTGTGGAAGAAGCCAAGGGTAGTCACGGTGAGCTGGCAAAAGGCTTATAGAGAGATTGCTGCAGGAAGCCGAGTGGGAAGGATTCCTGTGTGACAGTGCTCACTTGAAAAAGCCCTTGCTCACTTGAACAGCCTCACACTTGTTTCTCTGAGATTTTCTGTAAACAAAGAACAGTGTATCGGAGAAATACCTACCTGAATTTCTCATCGGGGAACCAGAAACAACCTGAAAAAGAGTTATGCCTGAGCTCAAATGTAAGACTAACACATACAAAAGGAGAAGGCCAAAGATAGTGAGACTCCTCCACACCCACTCCCAACGGGATAGATGTGCTTTGTAAAATAATTTCTTTCCCCAGGGCCCACTTCTCAGAGCACAGGTGGAGCTGCGCTCACAATTCATTGCTCTGGACAATGAACTGAATTTGCAGAGACAAGCGAGGCGTTTAGTAAGTCTCAGCGAAAGCTATTTAATACTAACTATGCATATATACTCATTAATTTTATTCATTTAAAAGTTCACTAAACATTACTCTTCTTTTACGGCGTTTAACCGACCTTTTCCAAGAGACCGCGGGCTTTCCCGCCGGGAGCTGGAGCAGCCGGGCCGCGCCACAGGGACGAGGCAGCGCCGCCTGAGAGGGCTCCGCACCGCCCCCGCTCCTCTGCTGTGCCTCGTCCACACCGTCCCGTCCCGCCCAGCATCCGTTCCCGTCGAGATCTCCGGCCCTGCGGGGTCGAGCCGCTGCTGTGTGTGGTGGAGGTCGCGCCTCAGCCGAGAGGGGCTTCGAAATGGCGGCCGCCATTTGCCTTCATGGCTGGCGCTCAGAGTGGAGCGGGGCTGTTACCTCTCTGAGGGGTTCGGCGCTGGCACGGCTCGTCACTGCCGCCGGGAACTCGTCTTTTCCCCGAGAGGCAGAGAAGTCTGATCTCGGCCGCGGAGGAGGGGAGGGATGGCGACCGCTGGCCCCGGACAGGCCGCGATGCTGAGGTGAAAGGCCCGGGGCGGCCTGGGCCGCGCTCGTGCAGCGGCGGGATGGGGCTGCCGCTGAGGCCCTGCCCGGCGGGGACCCTGCCTCAGCGGGGGGCGGCCTGCTGTGCCTGGTGTACCGAAACCTATAGGGAAGCAATACTCAAAAATAAAGAAAACCAACGTGGTTAAATGATGCAAAAAGGCAGAAGGTGGTACAAGGGAAGAAGTAAATAGGTGTGACACAGAAAAAGCCATGAATAACTGAAGAAAAATATATGTAAGGTTCTTAAATACCCAAATAGACCTGCGTCTAGTACATAATACTTATATAAGTGACCTACTAGTAGTTAGTGCACCATAATATACATTGCAAATACTGTAGTATTTGATAAATATATGCCCTTTTTTCCCTGGTACATGCAAGTATGCAGCAATTAACAAAGGAAAGGAAAGGGTACGGTTGTCTGTAGACAATGCTGCACACAAATCCAGAGGAAGAGATTAACTTAAAAAGTCTTTCTAGTTATTTCTCTGAAGCAGTGCGTTCAGTTCTATGTAAACGCAAAATGTTTTTTAATTTTCATATTTAAAAGCTACACTTTTTCACTTCATTCTCCCCTCCAAAGTCTGCACTCCAGTATTGCAGTTTCATTGCACTGTGAAAACCAAGGATTGGTGTTTTTTTCTGAGGTATTTTGAAATTAACTAACTGGGAAACTATGTTCTTGTACATAAATTTCTGTTAGTATGGAGATGTGTGATAATACTGGTTTGGTGTCAGGAAACTAGATGTAGTTATTGAATTTTTTTCTGGCAAAAGCAGTGAGTTGGTTATAGCTTAACCTGTTGCAGTCTTGTGGAATATATTCTGAAAATTTGTGGAATCCCTTTTTTGTGCTCCAAAGTGAAGTCCAGCTAAGTTCTTAATGTGCGATTTCAAACTGTAATGCATTTGGTTTTTTAGCATTATATGCTTTAATCCTCTAGTGTTTATCCAAGTTGGTGTAAATTATTGACATTGTACTACGTAAAGTAAAAATAGAAAGTTCGCCCAATTTTCATTCCAAAAATAATAATATGACTTGAATCAAGCAGAGGTATTTTTCTCCTGGGCTAAGATTTTCATATGATATTCTGGCTAGAAGAGAAGGTGGATATAGATTTCTAAAAGCCATTTTGGACCCTTCTAAAATGGAAGGTCAGTTTAAGTGCAAATAGATTGGTTTGGAAACACGGATAAACTTGTTCACTTTCCTGTGCTGGTACTCGCTGCTCCGTGGTGTTCCACACTTAAGAACCTTTGGGGACATTAGCTGCAGCAATACCTTTGTGTGTGTTGGAGAGTGAGGGACACAGTGTGTTTCCTTCCTTAGAATTATGGTGCTGCCCTGTTGATATATGTGCAGAGAAAGTGATTTGTCTAGTACCATCCAAAATCCTTGATTAGAAGAAAAAAAACCTGTTTTATTGACTTTTTAACTACAGGGAAGAGAGATATTGTACCTGTATTATTGACTTTTTAACTACAGGGAAGAGAGATTTAGTAAGCAGTGCAGTGGCTGGTTTGTTGCTTAAAAAGCTACCAGGACCAGTTTTGCAGTGCTTTTGCCAAACGCATTCAGCATAAAAAGTTCACTGGACAAAAACAATGATTCTTGCTGTGCTAATGTCTGGTGATGCCCACTAACAAAGGGCTCCTGAGTGCAGGCTTGTCTGAGGAAGAGAAACATTTTGTGTCACAAACCCAGAAGTTACTGTTTATCAGCCTTTTGTTGCAGAGGAAGCTGAGGAAAAGGGAATAATGGACCAAGTGCTGATACACACTGCAGTGCTATGAGGGTAATCAAAGAACATTCGTGTTCAGGAAGGTGTTTTGAAGTACTGAAAATTATGGTATTGGTTTGGTTTTGTTCTGCTTTGTTCTCTGTTTCATTACAAACTTCCCTTCCTTAGAAGTGAATTCTAGTGACCTAATCCCAAGAAATACAAGAGAGGAGAAAATGAGATGCAAGGAGAGACTACGGATCAGCAAGAGAAAAGGAGAAGGGGGAAAAAAGCCTCGTACAAACCCTCAGTATGACTGGCCAGGTGAGCACTCAACTTTTTACCAATCTATTCTGCAGCTGAACTTCAGTAATGGAGAGCCAGAGAACAGAATGGCACCTTTGGCTTGATTGTTTCAGGGAAGGTGGGAAAGCTCTGCACCTGCAGGAACAATCAGCACTTCATTCAGTAGGAATTTTGTGGTTGTGGTTGTTGTTTAATTCCTTTTCATGAGATTCAACTAAGCTGTACTGCAGCAGTATAAGCAAGCTGAAATGTAGCCGGCAATCATCCAGGACACAAGTTCAGAATGAACCTTTTTAGTAAAGACTCCTGCGTTACAGACTAAAATATGGAGCCATGGTCCTCATAGTGCTAACAGGAGGAATCAAATATGTAAACTCGTTTGCTGTGGTGGATTATCACTGTGCTGTTTGATAAAGCCCTGTAGCTCCTAAGATGGGGAGGGGTGATAGGAAGAAGGTAAGGGAGCTGCAGCAGGAGAATCTTAAGTTCAGAAGAGTGCATAATGAAGGTGGTGGTCACCCAAAGAGTTATAGTGTGCAGCTGAGGCAAGCACCTGTTCCGCTGCTTGTGGAAAGTAGGGGGAATGCTCTGCAGCTAGAAATGGAGACGAAAAAACTATTTAATGCATGAAATCAGTCTCCTACTAGTTCCCTCCTAGCTTGTCCTGCCTTTCACGCATCTTTCATGTCTCTGCACAGCTCTTGTTTTGGGAGTTAGACAAATGACATAAATAGTGGGGGAAGTGTAGCTTGTCAGGAGTGATGAGATGTGACTGATTTGTGTGGTGCTTCAGCAGAAGGAAACCCCGCAATGAACCTGATGCAGCATTAACAAAGCAAGGCCTTGGGATTGATGCGCCACACCAGAAACCTGAAAAATAATTAAAAAAAAAACTGCTGTTGTTTAATTGTGCAAAATTTCTGCAAGGAATTTTCCCTTCTCTGGAGAAGTTCTCTGAATAATGCATTGTGTAAGGCCATACATACTTGCCTTGTGTCAAACCTGGAAAGCTGAATGGCACTACTCTGAGATAAATGTCTGACAGTGTAAGGCTGAGGTTTCCCATCTGAATGGTGCCCAGCAGGCAAGAAGCTCTGCTGAACACAGCTGAGAATTGGCCTGTGGTAATGGCATATGAGGAGGGGGGAGGAAGCATGAGATTTTTCATTCTTTGCTGCTGCTTTGTACGGAACTAGGCATGTGAGTAGTCTCTTGCTGGCTCATCCTCTTTTTCTCCACCCCTCATCCAGTTGTTCCTTCCTCAGGCACTGACTGTACCCCACTGTGTGGAGAGAGAGTGCTGATACTGCATGTGGAAAAAGGAGATATTCTTAGGACTACATATCTAAAAACACTGGACTGAGTTAGTTTTACAATGTTTGTTATGAAATGGATGAAAATTCAGGAAAACGAATGCATCTCTTGACATAGCATGATATGAATTAATGAAAGGAGTACCTTTTAGTAGTAAAGTACATATAAGCTATAAATATCTCAGAAAAAGGGAAGAGTTAAAGCTAGCACATGTCCTTTTGTGTCTTTCATTATTCCTTTGCCTTTGTAGCCCCTACTTTCTCGGTCAGAATATCAAGAAAAAGTGTAAGGCTGTGGAAAGTGGATATTTGTTTGCCTGCTTATCCTAACAGTGTTATGGTTGATGACAATTAAAGTAGCTAGAGTCAATTTTCTTGTCTTCTTCCTGTGCTGATGGTGGCATATTGACTGTGGAGAGAGGTACGTTCAGAGCACTGGTGAATGTGTTCAGCCCACCTGAGATAATGGCATAATGACTGCAATCACTCTACTCAGGCAGCTGTTTGTCTAACGTTCTGCATGGACACTATATTTTTGGGGTTTGCATGGACCTTTCTCACCTTACGCACAGTTTCCATGATTCACAAGAAAATACCCTCTCCTTCAGTCTCCTGGGCACGCCACTACTGCAGTAGAAACAACAGGGGATCATTTACCCCTCTGATTCACAGAGCAAAGCTGGCCCTAACCCCCAGAGATTTCTGTGGTAAGCTACCTGAAACACTTAAATGGGATGTAATTTCCAAGGGGCCAGTGTTCATGGCTGAAAGCTTCAACAATATATTAAGCTGGGCATTTTGGTGAAAAAAAAAGATGTTGGTATTTAATCTGTGTTGAATTACTACTCCCACATTGTGTGCAATGACTGAAAATTATGTATTCAATAGCAAGGTCGACTCTGAAGCAGACAGCACCTCTGTTAATAAATATATACATCCTGCCTTGTATTTAGCTGTGTTTTATTCATGGAAGGCAGGAACTAACTGTCCATCTTCCTTTGTGTCTTCCTTGGCTGCCTGAGGTTGAAAACTGGAGGGAGTTCAGAGCAAGGTATAAGAAAGAAAGGTGAATTCCAAGTGGGGGGAGGTACTTAAGTGGAGTAAGCCAGTTAGGGCTCTCAGTCCCAGCTTTGCAGAGGCACCATGCAGACAAAGAGAGTTTCGGGTATGTCCTTTTCCTGACTGATGCCCCCCTCCCAGCTGCACATGCTGGTCCTACTTTCTCATTGTTGTGAATGTCAGTTTAAATGTCCGACTTCCATGTGGATATTCACATTTGAATACTTAATATGAGTCCTGTGTCTCCCATCCTTAGAACTAGGAACCTAGCTTTATGGGTGAAGTGTCCGAATAGATAATGTCATTTTCTGAATGCTGTCCTAATCATTAGTGTCTGCTGTATGGCATTGCAAGTAATAATAATAATTCTGCAGAACAGAATACAGAAGAACTAGAAAATTCTCTCTTGAGAGGAGAAATTGATGTCAATTTTTCCTTTCATCCTGGCAAGGTTTCTTATGTTGGTTGGTACTTTCTAATTGCTATCAGCAGTATCAAAAGACACAAAGTTATGTAAAAGAAGTTCCAGCCTTTGCCCAGAAATCCATAGATTTCATTCCTGCTGTGCTGTTCCGTATTCAAAGTTAATTGGATGACCCAATTTTAAACCTGAAATACTGTATGAACTTAGAGACTGTATCAGTGCAATTATAAGTTGCTTGAAGAGCACATTTACGGTCTTAGGTACAAAAAGCTGGAGGCCAAAACAGAGTGTTGGAAGCATATTAGCAGTTAATGGCTGAAAAGAGAGGTGACCAGTGGAATGCACTGGCGTGTATGCAACTACCATACCATAAAAGCCAGATATTTCTATTTTAGTCAAGTTCTACTTTGTAACAGACTGGTATGAAGGCAGTTTAAGGGACTGTGTTTGTCATTCCCCTTCATCGCAATGAAGCATCATCCTTCTTCTTCCCATATGCCACTTAGTGTTTGAAATAGATCAATTGAACAAGAGTTCGGGAAACTCTCTAAGTTCCCTTTACAAGGTAAATCAGACTGTAAGTTTTGAATTTCTGTTTCATTCATCATGTGCTTTTGAGACCTCCTCATGTTCTTGTTAATAATTCAGCCTTAACCTATTCTAGGTTTATTGCTCAGAGAGACGGTACCTTTGGCTGAGTCCAGCATATGGCCAACAGGAGCTATGTCAGGTGAGGAATGCAACCTTTAATTTTTCACCTTATTCTCTTTTGTCGTTAATCAGCTTTGGAACAGAACTATAATGCATGCAGTTGGGTTCGTGTATGTCAACAACTGTTACCTTGGGTAGTCTGTTACTTTGAAACAGCTGGAGAAATGCCAAAGATCTCAAGTGTCTTGAAGGCTGTCAAGCTTTTGCTTTTTATGTTTGTTGTTTGCAGCAGCTGAGAACACAGCAAGTCCTGAAGCAAACTGGATTAGGTAAGAAAGGATTTTTAAATGTCATCTTCTATGGCAGCCTGGAGAAAAAACAAATGTTTTGCTCTGACTCCCCTCAAAATGGGGAAGTCCTTGTTTCATTCTACTAACTTGTCGTAATTATATTACAAGTAGCTGTGAAGTGTTGCTCGGCTTGCAGCTGTATTTCTTAACCTTTTTCTTTTTTTCTCTCTCAAATAATGAAATTAAAGCTATCAAGCTAGGCAAAATAGCTGACTCCTGATTTCATCGTAACACTGAGAACATTGTGAAAGAAAGTTGCTCACTGAGAACATGTAATTAAAAATTGAAGTTACAGACTCTTGTTGCTTCTCAAGGTGGCCTTCATACACTTGCAGCAGTGCAGTTGTATTTGACTCGGGTTGCACTGGAAGTGTTAATTCCATTCACGAACATTCCCTAAGGGTAGAACTGCCCTTGCGATTGTGGGCTTGTTCAGCCACTTCTCTTTCTGCTGCCATTCAGAAACTACTTGCTGGAGAGAGACTTTTGAAGTGATTGGTGCATGGCATGATGAAATACAGATCTCTGTGACTGGTAAAATTCTTAGTTATATTTGTTAGGGAACTCTTCAGCCTCATCTCTGAAAGAAAATGCAGTGCTTAGTTTCTACAGGCCTTACCTGTTAGCTTCCTCCAAAAGAGCGATTATTATAAATCGTCCCTTAAAAGCAGCTAGTCTTGAGTTATGAGTTTGTAGTGTTGAAGTTTTGATGGTTTTGATGATGGGCAGTGCCTACAGTATTGGAAGAGAAATAAGCTTTTACAACCTTGATACTATACGAAAGAATGGATTGTGAAGAGTGCAGCCTGTACTGCTTTCATTATAACTCCTGTCTGAAGAATTGACTCATGGTATACTTTTTCCTGTTTGGGTTCTTCGCCAAAAAGATAAAATGGTAGCTCTCTTTCTCATCAGGATTCATGGCCCCATCAGTGTCAGCCTATTGTGAAACAAAACCCAGAGATTTCATTATCAAAAACTGTAAAAAGAAAAAGCAGTTCGCTAAGAATATTAATGCTGTGGGTAACACAGTTTCCAACTAAGGATTTACATATCTAAGTGTTAGCTTTTTTAAAAAAAAACAGTTCGTCCATGGGGTTCTTATGTATGTGTATAGTAACAGGAGTAGCTGTTTTTAAGTCATTGTGATAATGGAGCTAATGACAAGACAGTTGGCACTGTCGCGCTAAGGTGATCTTCACTCTTGCAAGACAAAATATAGTTAGATTAGCACATTTTTGCAGAGATACGCAGTTATCCATGTGTATAAAAGATTTGACTCCTATTAGCCAGCAGATGCCTGTGTCCTTGACGAAGCTGTCTTTGCAAGATAAATATATCCATAGGATGCACAGTGATCTGTACTATATGCCACGGTTTCCTCTCTAAAATGCTTTGTGACTTGCAAACATATAAAAGTTTTGGGGACTAGGAGGAGGATCTTAGGGTGTTGCAATCATACCTACTCTGGTAAGGCTGCCCTAAGGCCCAGGTGTATCAGATTGCCAAACCCTCTACTCTGTCCTTGACACAGTTCCAGCTGTACCACGGAGACCGTACTGAACTTGTAGGCATGCAGCTGCGCCTTGGTTTTGCTGCTTTCCCAGCCCTTTTTCTTTCTTGCACTTGGACCCAGGTGTGTGAGTCTCAAATAGAGCTTGCTAACTGCAGTCCTGCATCTCCTTCTTCCATGTCTGCCATTTTCTACATAGGGCTTTCAGGAGATAGAAGTTTTCCACAGAACAATTCTTTAGGAGGATTCTGTGTCTCTAATGAGCAGCACACTGTCAATGCTTCAGTAAAGACTTTATAATATCCTGCAGGGAGGGAGGGCACTTGAGCTGCTTGAGTCCAGCTGCAAGGCTGACCCTAAATGTAGATTTGAGATTCATATGGAAATGGTGTGTTGTATGCAAAAATAGACTGTGCTCTTATTAAGATATAAGAAGGTAGAGGCACCTCTGGCTTTTTTTTTTTTTTAATATATATATAATAAAAGAAAAGATAGGAATATCTAGGGAAAATTTTCTTCCTGGCATTGCAATCTGAAACAACAGAAAGTGCTGCTTAAAACTGTTTGAAAGAGTGCTGTCTCTGCTCTTTTTAATTTTTAGTTAAGTAGGCATAGAACTAGAAGAGTGATGCTGATCCTAAGGGGGATCTTGTCTTTACATTTGACTACTACTTGGAAAAAGAAAAATCCCATCCATTGTTTCATAAATATTTCCCTGTGCAAGCAGAATTTTACTAAACTCTGTCAGGTGGAGAGTTTCCCGATTCAGTGTTCTCTGCTGCTTCTACCCTCAGCTTAGGCATTGAACAAATGTCAGGGAAAGAGAGAAATGGTTTATGATAGTTCATCTGTAAGAATACTTTGTTCTACTATTCTTTGATCACCAGTAGTGTTGCCAGTTCTTGTCTCTTATATGGTCTCCCCGCTTCTACTCTTCTCTGGTATCCAGCCTAGCATGAACTGATGGGTAGAAGGGAGCTGTAGTTAATTTGGGCCTGAAAGACAGGCAGGGCTAGAGGTTTCAGAAACACTTCTTTCTTCAAGAGCTCTCCTTTCTTTTTTCCCCGAGTAAATGTACCCGAAATTATCTAATTGGCAGTAAATTTTAACATAAAGCATGAATTACCATACACAAAGAGAAAATGGAAATGGAGAAATAGCTTAGTGTGGTGCAATGATGGCCAGAGAAAGGGTTGCCCTGCAGGGTTAGGAAGGCCTGAGGGTCAGTCCACTGAACACACCAAGACGTTGGCTGGCAGAAAGTGGATTGCTTTCAAATGCTCAGCAGCTCACCACAGATTTTGCAGGATCTATCAACTTATTGAGGTATTTGTTTTAAAAACAACTTTTTAACTGTTGTTCTCCAGTATAGTTGCCCTTTGATTTAGAAAAAGGAGAAATTACTGGAAAGTTCCCTGTGCTGGTTATTGCATACTTTTTAATACATTAACTGAGCCAGCAAATTAATTAAATTTATTAATTAAATTAAATTAAAGCCAGCAAAATGTGGAGGTATAGGAAGAGCAGAAGCTGTCCTTCAGGTTCCTGATATCTAAATATGTCAGCTAGGCAGTACAGACATCACCTGTGTAACCAGTATCCAGTTACTTCACCTCTGCCATGGGACAATCCTGTCCTTTTATAGCATGTCCAAACAACCTGTCACAGAGCTATTTGTTACATGGTTGCATTTGGTCTAAGAATATGTACAAAATCTGTTCTAAAAGGAAAAGAAGAAAAAATACCAGAAGCTCAATTTCTGATATTAAAAGTATGTAATATCTCTGTTGCTAGCAGTTTGCCTGGATGTGTGGGGAATAAGCTCAGACTGAGTGCATTAAGCAGGAGGAGTAGTAAGAAGTGTAGAGTGGGATGGCAGCTTTCATGTCTCCTTGTATGTTTTTCACACTATATTTTAAACTTACTGGAGGGCTGAATGATAGATGTGATTAATTCCATCTCACTTGTAAGAAGAGGGCATGTTTGGTGCACATCTTGTTGTCTTCACTTGTTCTGTCGTCGTTTCTGTCAATAGTTACATGGATGATCTTTATACTCTGTGTGTAGCCTGTGAAATGGATATAAAGACCTGTCAGACTACCTTTTCTAATACGTTTTCTTCTGAGCAAACAAACCAAACATAAATGTCACCTGTGATATGAGCAGCTGTGGCAGATGGGGCATTGAATTAATGGGTCTGAGAGGCAAGCCAGGAAAGATTATGAAATGAAATAAATATGGTAGATAAGGTACATGATAAAAAATTTCCTGTGATTAAAAATTAGTTCAAGAAAGAAGAGTATATATTCAAAAGCTTACAGCGTATTTAAAAAATCTCCTACTTGTACTTTTGGAAAAATGTTAAAAATAATTTGTAATTATGTTCTTAGGGAAAATCTCCCATTAATTTAATTAAAAGGATATTTTTTCAGCTGTGGGTCTTAGCATTCGTTTTTAAAAAATATTTTGAATATGCTGAAAAGTAGGGAATATGCTTATAGAATGTATCTGATGTGATGCCTCATGTTTTGTGGCAAGATCACTGTCTCAGTGAAAAACAATTATGAAACTAAACTGAGTGCTGTGTTGAAAATGAAAGGTAGAAGAAGGACCAGTGTTAGTCAAAGAAAGTGACGAGTTGAGCAACTGATAATAAGTGGGAAGGTGATGTTAGTGCTGCTCCCTTGCTGGTGGTCCTTTCATAGGTCCGGGGAGTAGGAGCAATTTATATTCTGGCAGAAGGTGTGGAGGCTCTGCAGAAGTCAGCTAACGATAAAGTAAAGGACTGTGTCAGTGACTCATGTAAGTAGGGTCAGTTGCTTCTCACTAGTGGTAGTTTGGCCTCTTTCCACTTTCAAGAGCAAAGGACTGTCACAACTGGCTAATCATGTATATGTCATAACACAGAGAAACTAGATGGCTTAATAGCTGGACAAAAGGTAGTGGCACGGTGATTTGCGATGGCATAAGGTTGCTCATTTGAGAGCTTCACAGAGTTCAGCAGCACTGCTGAGAAATGTGCTTCGTTTCGCACTCCCTCATAGCAGCGAACTGGCTGCTGTGAAATGAACACCTTCTTTTGAACAATCTGTGAAAAGGCATTTGGAACAGAAAATTCATCTGCTCTCTGAGCTGGGAGGTGAGTGATCTTTGTGACAGGCTGAAAGGCTGAGGATGCAACATGTACGAGGAACAGCTAAGAATGCAATTTAGACTACGTGTTAAATCAGATGATGTCCTTTCAGCTGTAAACAGGTGTGGTGAAGAGTACACACCACTCCCCACCTGCGTAAATCTGGGTGATCTTTCCACATGTAAAAGTCTGTGTGTCGAGAGTCACATCCTTTGCAAACTGATTAGCTCCATGAGAATCAAAATGGGAAAAACAGTGTTTCAGCCTTCAGGGCTACGCTGTGGACAAGGAAGCTGCAATGTTGCCACTTCCTCAAGGTATGGGTTTTGGTACAGCTGTCTTAAGGTCTCCTCATATTTGCCTTTGCACACTGCAGTCATTCCTCCTGATTTCTGGCAAGGTGTTCATGAAGTGGGAAGTCACAGGTTGACTGTAGCTGCCAAATACTGGTAGGTTCCAGTTTTCAGAGTTCTTTGTAGAAAGTTGATCTGAGTTTCTCTTTTGTTGGCAGTGTTGGCTCTCTCTGATGTCTGATTAACCTGTCCGTACAGCTGATAACACATGCATAAACACAGGTATTGCAGCTGAGTTCTTGTTCAACTTTTCTTTGCATTTCACGGTGAGTTGACTGAAAGCGAATAAAGGGAATGTTACCCACTTGGGAAGGAAGGACTACAGACAGCTCCTCAGGGAGCAGTTGGTAGAAGCTCTGGTAAGAAGCACATGAGGCAGGAAACTGGTAGTATAATCTTAAACCAAAGTGAAACTGGAAACCCCCAGATTGCTGAGCACCAGCAATCAGCACCGCACGGTGAAGCGACAGAGGGCTGCAAATGGGGTGTTTGAAAGTGAGGAAGCTGGCGGTAGAGCGGGACCTGCTGAAGCAGCTGGAGAGGGAGGCAGGACTCAGCACCACAGTGCTGTGAGGGCTCAATAAATGATTTTGTTACTTGGTTGGGATCTAAAGGAGGTGTTTGCCTTAATTACTGTAGTCCCTCAGAGGCACAGAGAGAAAGAATTCACTGCACACAAGTCTATTTCTAGATCTGTAAAAAGTCACGCTATACTTTTCTTCTGAAAAAGATGTATCTGTCTCCACCCTCCTCTCCTCCTTTCCCCTTAGCAAGCTCTTACAGTAACATACCATTCCTGGGGTTTTCACCTTTCTCTTTCTTCTCATCATCCAGTTGGTTACTGTCTCCAGTAACCTTTCATCAAAGGACCATGTTCATTGGTGTGGTGTTGTCTGCACCCCCCACCCCTTACCTACATGCTCAGTGTACTTCTGAGTTGGATAACAAGTTTTGTCTTTTCCTCCGAGAACTCATTGGTTTTGGTCATTATTTTCTTGTCTGTGCTGAATGTGATCAGTTACAGATACATACTTTGCGTTTCCTAAACCAAATAATTAAGTAAAGATGAGAAAATTAATGGAAAAACTGCAGTCAGTTATGCTTCTGTCTATATATCAGTAAAAAGTGCATGGAGTGCTGCCGGAAAGTTACACCAATATCTTTGTAAAAAGAAGAGGCAAGAATTGCTGCTGCTGGGACTATTTCTTGTAAGCAATGTCATGAACGTTGTACTAGCACTGTGAGACACTTATTATAGTCTGGTTTCAATAGTTGTAAGGTGACTTATGTTGTAGATTTCTGTCTTTATTTAATCTGACTTTTCTGAGTCTTAACAATGGTACGTCTGGAGAGATGCAGGAAACATAGTAGTTTTGGGAACTTCAAATGATGAAAACTTCTGTAAACTTTGGATGGTGCAAATATATAAACCTTATTTGTCTACCTGAAATATGGAGTCATCTTTCTAAGTTAATTTTAAATATCTCCTGTACTGTGTTGTACAGGAAAGGGAAATGATTAGGAGTGTTTCAGGAGGCTTCTTACTCTAACATTCAAAATTAAATGAAGGAAGGATCTTTGCCAGTTCTCTACTGAACAAAAGTGAAAAGGCTTTATTCTTCCATAGTAAAGTCTTGATGACAAATGGGTATGAATATTTCATCAGCCAGAATAATACTTTGTTACTGTTCAAACTTGGACTTATGCTTTCATGAACTCCAGAGACTTAAGAATCAGAATAATTTTATAATCTGTGACAAAGACTGATTTTTTTGAATAACATATACTAGATTGCCAGAATTTTATAAGAGCTGTTTATTTAATAGAAGGAAGAAAATAATTAAGTTTGAAAATAGGTTTTGCAAGAGAGGATTTTTTTAAAGCAGGTCTTGAAATGCTGCTTTACAGTATGGGGGTGTTGTGTAATTAAATATTGGTTTTCTTAATAATTACTCAGTTAATTAAGAACACTATGTCCTTATGGCCTCAAAATGCTTGCTTAGTCTGTGTGAAGGAAGAAAAGAAAAAGAAAAAAAAAACAGACAAAAATATTTGCCTTACAAATTCCACACAATACCTCTTTTGATTTCAATGAAAGTTTTCTATGTAAACAGTATCTAGTGTAAGATACGGATTTAAAGTTTAGTTTAAGAGTCTGTGAACCCTTACTGTTATCACCAGGCATACTGTAGCATGTTTTCCTTCATCTGTTTTCCTTTAAGCAGGTGAAAATAGTGACCATGAGAAAAATGTACCTGGCTGATTTGTTAGTTGGACTGTTGGATATCTGCAACACTCTAAGTCTGGCCAGGAGATCAAGTCCATGGGTTAAGGTTTGGGTCTGGATGAATGGAGTACATGCTCAGGCAGAGACATGTCTGTAGGATGTCTCTGGCAGGGACCACGGGTGATGGTCCTCTCTGTTTAACCTCTGCCTCAGTTTAAATGCAGCTAGATGCCCTGAGAAGCAGATGCCCTGACATTGCAAACTTCTGCAAAATTGTGAATGTTGTCCTGCTGGTGTCTCTTTGCATGTGCTGGCTGTTGCAGTTGATAAGCAGTTTTACGTGCTGATCTTGCTTCAGTCAGAGCTCACGTGTCTGTCTGCAGCAGGTCTGTTTTCTTCTAATATTTTGGATTCCTGAACACCTTTGTTATGTCAGAGTACAGCCCACTCAAGATAAAAATCATTCTGGCATGGATGACTTCAGTTCCTGACACAACCTAATTGCCTTGTCAAGGACTAATTCTGGATTTTGCAGGTAGTTTCCTTTTGAGTGATTGTGATAAGATCTTTTATCAGGGACTTATTTAACTTGTAAATTTGCACAATTGTCTGTTCATCTTTTGACACCCACATCTTTAAAATGTTTTCTTTGCACACATAGAGAAAACCAAACCCCTAATGGATTTCATTACTTCCTTTCGACATCTGAATTAGCAAATACTTCAACTGCTTCAGAATCTGTCTATCATCTGACAGTTTTTCTTCCATTTTCACTGATGTGCAGTAGTTGAAGATACAGAAAGAACTGTAGTTTACAACTCCTCATTTTTCCTCCACCTTTTTTATTCCTGGAGCCCAGGAGGCCAGTGAATCATCTCTGAAATCACTATAGGTCTGAGGTCCTTGAAAGAGAGAGTTATTGTTCAGAGAATAAGTCCAGCAGAACATGACTTTCTCTAACCTATCTCTGTCAGATATTTTTTTTTTTGCCCTTGAAGCCAAGGTATATGAATTTGCAGTTTCAAAATCACCAGTCTTTGTACTTTGTGGCCTTTTGCTGGCTGACCTTTCTCAGTAGTGATGAGAGGAAATCAGTGTTCATAGTCTGTAACGTTATTTCCCAGTGTTTGCAGTGGTACCTCTGCTTCCAGACTCCTGAGAGCAGTTTTTCCCCTGTGTTCTGGACTGAACTAGACAAGGGATCTGGAAATGCTTTGTTACAGCATCTATCAAAAATAGGATTGCATGCTAAACCAGTTTCTAATTCCAGCAAAATTCATTATTATCACATGCAGCCTTGGTTAAAAATTAAAAGACTCAGTTAAATGAGACTCATGCCTTGATCCCCTTTATGTGTCTGCTTAAAGTATGTTTGTTAATTTGCAACATAGCAAATACATAAAATTCTAAATATTAACATACAGAGAAGCTTTGTCTCTGAGGTTTGAGCATTTTCCAGCCAGTGTTATGCCTCACAGTGGACTAACAGATCGTGAAAAGTTGAGCCAATTGTGAATAATCAGTGATTATTAAAGTGCGTTACAGGGCTAGTGAGACTCTTCACATCAAGCTAAAGCCATCAGCTGCTCCAGACGGTAGCAAGCAATAGTTTGATGGAGGAATAGGTTACTCTCTTCTTAGATGAATTATTAGTAGTTTGTGTTTTAGGGGAGCAGACAAAAGTGAATTGTCCCAGAGATGGGGATGGATTGAAAAGCAAAAATTGCTGCCAAAGTAGGATTCCTTTCTGTGAGGGGAATATGAGCTGAAAACGAACTGTGGGGAAAACCCTTCAAGGCTGATCTGACTCTAGATAGATGTAGACTTGTTTCTTTTAATTTCCATTCTCTTGTGACTTTATAAACCTTAGTTAACTGCATTGTCTATTGTCAATGTAGTAAATTAATCCTTTCATTAGCAGCAGCCTAAAACATATCTAAGGGGCTGTAAAGGACAGTGGAGTTACACAGGCCAATGCACAAGCCAGTAACTCAGTACCTAAGAAGAGATATTTCCATTGCTGAAGAGGATGCCTCTTTGGAATGCAAGTGAGAAGCTCAAGGACTGCAAAGGAGTCTAAGTGTAGAGGATGTTAATAGAAATTTTACAAGTTGGGAAATTAGAGATAGAAAAAAGTGAGATAATATGCTAGGGCACAAAATTCTTCTGTCCTGATACCTTAGCCTGTTCCTATACCATGTTTTCAAGATCAGGTTTCTTCCAGCTCCCGTTGGTTGCTTCCCATATGCTGGTTGCCTTCACTAATGTAAAGGTTGAACAGACTGTTAGGTCAGCATGCCTCTGAGATAACATCCCATTTTTAGAATTAGTTCAGTTTTCATTAGTGAATTAACTGGACACATAAATATTTATGACTATCTCAGATGTCTGATTACAACAGGAAATAAATAATTCATTATAGAAAATTACCTTTGTACAATTGATACCACAAGGATATAAATCAGATATGGCAATTTCCAGAATAGCAGCACAATATATTATTTTTGCTTCAACACTCTGAAATTAGTATCTTTCTGGTGCAACCATTGCTCTTCTAAGCTGGGTAACAAACCTTCCACTGCATGTGTAGTAGTGATGTGAGAAAGTCTATTTGCAGAAATGTGCATATAATACAAATATATTGACAGTTGGGACAATTTAGGGATTCTATACACAATGTATGATTTCTGTTTGACATTGGGAAGTTTCTGTGTGTACGTCTATCCGACTGGAAACATCATTTTGAATGAGGGTGTATTTGCCTTGTCTGTTGTACTTCTGCTTATGTAGGTTGTTTGAAATAAACTTTGCACCTGCCGAAAGCTAACAAAGAGGAAAAATTAAATTTTGATGAGTGAATGGCATTAAATAAAGGATTGAATACTCTGTGTGACAAGCCAGTTACCAAGCTTTAAACTTAAACTGGGAGGCTAGACTTCAGTGGGAGATTTTGGTCACATAGTGAGTCTGAAGAGCATCTAACAAGGAAGGCTGGAAGATTAGAGTCCTTTTAAAGGAAAATCAGCCTCTCTTTCCACAAAAAAGGTGCTTGCTCCAGCGATCAGGAGGAATGACTAAGAAAAGAGCAACTGTGTTTTGGAGTAAATGGCACAAGCTTGAAAGAAGAGATTGAGGACTCATGGTTCTGGTGAGTTAGAAGCTGAAAGAGTTTGAGATGTCAGGAAGCTGCTAATGA
Organism: Calidris pugnax; assembly: GCF_001431845.1. Classification (NCBI taxonomy): domain Eukaryota; kingdom Metazoa; phylum Chordata; class Aves; order Charadriiformes; family Scolopacidae; genus Calidris; species Calidris pugnax. Next base: position 7,785,625 of record NW_015090990.1, read on the forward strand.
ACTGGTAAGGGCTGGTTATTCGAGGTTGGTCCTAGTTACTCTATCCAGTGCAGTGTGTGGTACAGCATCCTTACCTGTCCTGCTTTCTCTTTGTAAATTAAGTTCAGGCACTCTCTTAACTTTCTTCAGGAGCATCTACAGCAGCCAAAGAGTTAATCTTGTTAAAGAGATCAATTTGTTGCTTTATTCTGTGTTTAAATTCTACTCTGAAAGTTTGTGGACAATTTTTTGTTGTTGTTATTATTAAATTGTTTTCTCTTCGAGATCACAGCTCTTGGAGGCATTAATCTCCCTCAAATCCCCTGATCAGTAGGAATTGAAATTGATTAATGTTTCTCAGTGTGAAATACCTGACAGGAGCAAGCTCTGAGAATTTTTGCTTGTGTCCATATTGGCATCTGTTGTTTCTCCTGGGGTGCTTGTACCTTTTCCTTCAATGGAAGAGCTGAGCACTTTGGTAATGTGTTTTTTTTATTAGTGGATATTAGGGATGTATGTAAATTATGTAGACTTTCAGGCATCTTCCCCTGTACAATAAAGACAAATCAAGTCTTTCTTATTGATGACCATGTATCAGAATGTATAGTTAAGTGTACCAAGGTCTAAATTACTCTTTGAAGTTGCAAAGCCGGACTTTTTAGCGGATAAATATCTGAGAGAATCAGAGTACTGCAGCAATGTTGTTTGCTATGCAAGTCAGAATATACAAATGCATAAGTCATGAAGATAAGGTCCATCAGTTATTATATTGTACTGTGGAAAGCTATTTTCTTTTTTTTTTTTTTTTTTTTCTTGGAATTATTTTCCCTTCAGACACTAAAAAGGAAGCTGCTAAAACTTTTCTGTGTTTTGAAAAAACAAGTATCCACAGTCAGTGGCAGTCAAAAGCCAGTAAGAGAGAAAAAAAAAAAAATTAAAAATCAACAAGTTTCAGTCTGTACCTTCCAAAGTAATAAAGTAACTAAACCCGATGAAAATTAAATGATGCTATCAAAAAGGTCGTAGTATGTTAGCTCTGAGAACAGCAGGCTAAAGGCAAACATTAGAAAGAACAAAAGCAGATTAAATGCCTCCTCTCTGCAAAATTATGCCAAGAGAGTCTAGTTTTGTTTTTCTTTTTTAAATTCAATGATACTGAATTGTGGAACAGTGTGTGATGAATAGATCCTCGCATAAAAGGCAATGCCAAAGTTAAAGCTCGTGGTACTGAATTCACCATTCTCAGGCATAGTTGTTCTTAAGCAAGATGTAGCTATAATGACAATACAGAGCCACTAATTAATTTCCTGCTTTTCTCCCTGAAAGAGACCTTCCACAGGCAGGCTCTCAGAGAATCACAGACTCTTTCCTAACCCTTTTTTTTTTTTTTTTTTTTTTTTTTTCCTGGAACTAGCTTCCCATCAGAGTTTGCTAACATATTAATCTTTCTGCTTGGCTTAAATATTAACAAATGGTAAGGTCTTTTTTGGGTTCAGATCATCAAAAAACAAAGTTGGTTTTGTTCCTCTCTGTAGATTAAGGCATTATTAAATAACATATACAAGTATTAACAGCTCTGAGTACCTTCTATGTGTATCACTGTCTCTCCATTTCTTTCACCTATCTGTACCCTGAAATCCCTAACTGATTTTCAAGTTCAATAATTAACTGTGAGCAGCAGTAGACATTGGCGTTGTCCTGCTGCTTTTTATCAGTCTTTTTGGCTGGGAAGATGTCAAGGCAATTGCTTGTGGATTTGCCTTGGTCTTTGTTACTGAACTCAACTTAGATGGTTATAGGCTCAGATAGCATAACCCGAATAATGCATTTATAATTTATTAAACTTAATTCTTTAAAGGTTCTTTTGATAACTGCTCCATGAAGATAGCTGCTGAAGGAACTTTCAAATTAATGGATTCTATCTTGTATGCCTATTATTATTTTTGAAGCCTGTTAGAGAAGAGAAATTATGCAAATTGGTGTCACGCTAGGCTACTGCACACATGCTGGTAATGCATAACAACTAGCTCACTGATGAAAATACTTCATCTTAAGCAAGAGTCATTGTCAGCACTAAGAGATGTTCTTTGTGGCATGGTTAACAGTTTATTATTATTTTTCTGATGGATAAAGGAGAGTGTCTGTTCTTATTAAAAATCCTCATTAGAATAAAACTGCTGTAAAAGTAATACTGGAGAACTATAGTGATGAATTATGATTGATTGCATTATGCTATTAAGGTATATTGAGAAACAATAGGAAAATCCCTTCAAAAAAATTAAGCAGTTGTTGCTCACTCTCTGAGAATGACTAAGTGGCTTTAATTCTTCAGCTCCTGCATGTAAAAGACTTGATAAATAGATCAGGCTCAGGATCAATTAGTGTCACAATGATCTCTGGTATTAATGAAGCGAAGCTGCTAGGATTGAACCAGTTTATCTGTACCCTTCGTTACAGCATCTTAAGCTAACACGCACTGCGTTGTCTGTCTAGTACCGAGCATGGGAATAAGTACACAGAACACACAGCTCTGTGCAGCACTGGCCCATACAGGCGCTCCCTGTGAGGCAGCTCTCTTAGTCCTGAAGAATTCCGATATCCTTAGCGGGACAAAAATCCAATATAAGATAAGCTGGTTTCAGAAAATAGGTCGCTAATGTAAGTTTGCAGTTATTTTCTTCCCGGGTTTATCCTATGTCTGTCTTAGATTTCTTTTTCCTGATCTGTACACAAAGCATATCGAGGTTTTTTTTTTATTTGACTGCAGTGAAGAGCCTGGTTTTGGTCTAAGGGTCATAATTCAGTTATAGCCCTTTATCCTTTCATTTTAACACTAACACATGCATTTTGTTTGCCCTGTTAAATTGCTGCCAAAGGAGGCCGAGAAAACCTTCTCAGGTATTGATTTTTCACACATGGGGACTGTAGCTTGTAGTCACTTGATTTGCCACCTGCAGTTTATAACTGAATGGGCTCATGGGATTATAAACTTCATTTTAGCGCTGAGTTCCCAGCCTGAGGTGAAATTGATGTGGTAGCTGTTAGTCATTTGTAACTGCTTTAATGTATTTTGCTCATTGGAATTCTATTTATATGGCTAATATAAACAGCACTTTAGCAATAGAAGTGCCACGGACCAGAACTTCCTGTTTCAGTTGTTGATCTTAACTGGCTTTCAAGTATTTAGGTCTTATTTTGGATAATAATTTCTGCTTAACATTTTTTAGGTCTTTCTGGTTTTCATTGTTACGTTTATAATGTAATAATTATGAACTATATCATGGTAACTGACTAGGCACATAATTTTATTCAGCATTTGGTCCTGGTACTCAGAGTTGTAGATGTGGACCTGATTAATTAGCAGTCAAACAAATGAAAGATCTTGTAGTTCCTCATGAATGATCAGGGGCTTTATTTTTCAGTGGTACTCGAAATTTCACTAGCAGTTTCTATTGATTTCTATGTAAGTAGCAAGGTACCCTTTACCTCACAGGATAAGACAGCTCAGCAAAAATATAAGATTTACCTTGTGAAGGAAGTGATTTTTTGCAATAATTTGAATCTCAGCAAAGCATTTAGTCTTTTCATCACTGAATACAATTTTCTCTGTTGGTCCCAGCTTACATTACAGGTTTTGTTAAATACACACCATCTCCCAGAAACCTTGGAAGTGTCATTTTTTCATTAATAATACATTTTGCTAATTTTGTGAAAAGAAAAATATATTTCTTGCATGCTAGTGAGAAGTGCAGGTTTGCTTTACTGGTTGTCTCTGAGAATTATGCAATCTTTATATGCCTTGGCTTGCCCATTTTTTTGCTTAACTTCCAATGTCAACACTGTTCTTAGGATATTTATGTTGAACCTTAGGGAAACAGTCTTTTGATGTTTTGTGAGAAAATCTTTTGTGAGAAGTTGCATCCAGATTTGACAGAGAAGTAGAAATCCCCCAAATAAGTAAGTTCCTACAGTTTTCATAAAAATCTGTGTCAGGCTAGAGGAAAGAACCATAAGCAGTGTCCCCTCTGAGGGGGATACAGGTTGAATTTTGTCCTTGATACATTCTGCTTTGGTTGATCCACCCATGTGCTAACAATTCCAGTTTAGCTATAGCAGATATTGTCTTTTGGGGGTGTCAGAGGAAAGAAATAATGATGATGATGATGATAGGAAATTAAAAAGATGCAGTTTTATGAAATTCAGTAGTTTCACTGCTCATGAAACAACTTGCTTTGTGGCTTTCTAAATTTTGTGAATTACTGTTTACAAATCTTTTCACTCTAGCTGCATTTCAGCTTTTGTGCATATTCAATTAGAGAAGTTCAGCTATGGTAGACTGGAATAAAGTATGTTATATCTATGAAATCCTATGGAAATGAGTGAGATTGAATGATTCTGACAGAAGGAAATTTGATTATTAGTATAATACCATTGACATCAATGAAGATTAGATAGAAGGATCAAAGCACCAAGAAACTTTTGGAAGTACTAGTGTTCATTTTTATTAAAAATGATAGAGACACTTGAGTTCACCCTCACCCTTAAGACCTTCCTACTGTAGAAAACCCCAGTGGTTGCTTGTTCTGTTCTTGATTATGCAGTAGGTTGAGGCAGTGTTTAATTAAACTTAAAGTGCATGACCCCATTTTGTGCATACTAAGCACATCTCTTTAAGGCTATCTTAATATGTCCATTCACTTATAAAGAGTGAATGGACACTCTTTATAAGTCCCATGCAACTAGAAAATGGCTTGAGGTGAAGCAAACTTGTATGACTGTTGTAGACAGCAAATGACACGAAGCCATGGGTCTGTGGTAAGAGAGAAGCAACTTCAGAATGAATTCTGGGAAGCAGAAGAAACCTGATTTTTGAGGGAGATGCAATTATGAAGGACCTGAGATGCCAGTAGCGTTACCTGGACCCCATGGAAGATGGAAGTCTATCAAAAGTGTTGTGGCACTTGCTTGGGAGTCCTAGGATGAGGTGCTAAATAGTTTTGGAGTAAAATAACTTCTTTGTGACTCATCAACAAGAGTAATCAGTGCCTCCTGATCTGACACAGGCCTTCAGGAAAGACTGAAAATGCAGCCCAGTAAGAAGAGCATTGGATTTGCAGGGGATCTGCTCACAGGCCAAGCTGTACTTTACCTTTGCCTACGTGCATCCTAGGTCTCTTTGTTTATGAAACTGGCTGATTGCAAGAATGTATTTGCCCACCCAGCATAGTCTTCTTTTCTGTTTGATTTATGTGAACAACACAGAAATCATCAGTCATTATTGGACAAAGGTTAATGCTTTACTTATAAATATAAGGGTGCAATAAGAGTTTACTTATAAAAATTTGTAATGCAACGGATTATGATGCAATGAATCTAAATGAAAACATGCAACTGGATTGGCTGGACTAGGCACATCTTTCCTACCATGCATTTTCCAGGATATTAATGAAAAGTTTTCTGCTTTATGCTCAAACATTTCATCCAAGATTTGGTATTAAGATTATAATCTTACAGAATGCTTGTGGTTCAGAACTCGTTTAGGAGTGGTGGTATGAGATTTCACCATTTGACTAAAGTATTCAAAAATCAAGTTGTTTTTTCTCTTTATTTCTAGAGAAGGAGGTGACATTTAGATTTCTCTGTCAAGATGTCTGTAGCTGATTTGTGACCAATTTATTATAGTTGATCCTAGAAATGGGGTTGTTTCATGCAGCGATGAGCTGGAAGCACAGACAAGACAAGAGAGCAAATATTCACAGTGCCTTCCTCAGAACTAGTGTCCAAACACAGTCCATTCCTGCTGGTTATCACTCTGTTCTGGTCCTGTGGCTGATACAAGTCTAAAAGCTTAGATTATCTAGTCCATCCATATAAAGGAAGCAGAAGGAAAGACAGTAACAAAGATATTCCTGAGTTTAAAGGACTTTATGCGGAGAAAGAGAGTGTATGGGAGCACAATTAGTAAAAAATTTTAGAAGTTTAAGTTGGAATATGTGGAAAGGAAGAACATGTTTCCCAGTTACATCATCTCCATCTCCATTTTGAACATCCACAGAGTCAGTTTCATATTTTGTGTATTCAACAAAGACTTGTTCTGTGAACTGAATTTAGCAGTTTTCATGTTTTCATCTGTGGGTAATAGCAATTCTATTCTCGATTGTCCTATTTTTCTCTTATGTTGGCCTAGTGAAACAATGTGATCAGTTAAAGTACAGTTGGTTCTTTTTGTTTGTGAGTTGTATAGCATCAGTAACAGCTTTTGAATATACTTCTGTCCTTCTCCTTCATCTCCTTCCATCAGTGACCTTTATCCCAGAAAGAACTATGCACATCACATTCTGCGGTCTCTTTTTCTGAAACCAATTGAGAACAGTTATGGGATGGTGTGTTGATGGATTCTTTTGTATGCTTCATTTCAAGATATTGACATCCTCTTTGTTTTAACCTAGCCAGTGAGAAACAGCAGGAGAAGACTAGCAGAGGAAGCTATTCTGACTATTGATTTTCTTGTGCCTTTCAGAGGTTCATTAATTCCTCTAACAATTGCTTCTTATTTAGCTGGCTGGGTGTGACCATCACTAGCCAGCAGAACAGGGGCTGTCATGGCTGGATGAAGCCATAGCTGATAATGTGAACTTTGCCTTCTGAATTCTTGTATCTACAGGTTATTCATTTAGAATAGAAGCAACATTGAGCTCCCTGCAAATAGTTGAATGTCCTCATTTTGAATATGACATTCTTATTCTTCCGTATTATGTGTAGATGCCAGAAGAGTATGAGCTATTTTGCAAGAGAGAAAAGAGGGGTTAGACAAACAGAATTGCAAAAATTAGCCCTGTGTATGTATTGTTCATACAGAATCAGTATGTTCAATTTTGTTTCAGTAGTATTGACTGGTATTGCTATTATTCAAAACTGACTAGTACTGTATGCCATGGCTGTTAGAAAGCACCAGGCTGGGACACCTCTACGCATGTCCCATGTTACTGTGAGCCAGAAAAGGATACATATTGGAAGGCAGCAGGCAAATCAGTGTTGCGTAGAAGTTGAGTAAGGCAGTACTGAAAATAGAACAGTAATCGTAAAACTATTTATTTCTGGCGCTGTTTTCCTTGCTTATAAGTCCCTCTTGTCCCTATAATTTCTGAGAAAGATAGCTGTGGTAAAAGATCTATAAGAAAAAAGTTGTTGATTTTATTACAGAAGTAGTTATAGCATTAAAAAAACACCCCACAAACCTTCATGTAGGGTTTAGGGGGTTTGTTTTGTTTTCACAACATAGATGAAGATCACGGTGGAAGTTCTAGGACACCCCATAATTTTCCAGATGGCTATTTTGGGATGTTTAGAGCCATTGAATACAATTGGAAGACTAGCTCACAGGGGAAAAAATTAACTTGTGCACTGTTTGGAACCCATGTTTCTTTTACATTATGTTTTATATCAAACAGTACTTGTAGTCTGTTTGTCTTAGGGATACAGCTAAGGGGTGATAATATGCAATCATTGATTCTAATGTCGATCTTACAGAGCAATATTTTTTTTAAATTTAGATAAATGTTATTTGCACATTTGCCTGACTGCCATCTAAGTTAGTCTGTCATGCCTGTTTTGACTTAATTCATTCTGACTGCTAGAGGTTTTCAAAATAGAAAAATCCAGGTGTTATGAAGAAACCCATGAAATTTACTTTATTGATGGAGAATATATCTTTTCATGGATAAATGAAAGAAAACCTGTAAATGGCTGAAGCCTATTAATAATTTTTTTGTCTTACCCTAGTATTTGTCTTGGTTGGTCAGCTTTTACAAGATTTAAGTTAGTATATTATCTCTGCTTTTAAAAAAAATCATGCTATTTGCCCCCATTTCAGCCTGAGAGCAGTTTGACTAAACTCCATCAAGTTGTCCTTACTTTTGCTTTGCATTCTGTCTTTTCCCAAGTATGCAAAATAGGGCTTGGTAGAGTGCTGTGGGCTCATTGATAGCTTGTAGTCATTCCTCAAATAACCCAAGTGTGTGCAGTCCCAAATAGCTTTGTGTAAGATGTTCCCCATCCAGTAGAGTTAATTGCCAAAATGTAATTTTTCGGCATCTGGTGTGGGCTATTTTGCTTGCCTGCATGGAACAGATTTAACCACTGAGAAGTTTTCTCCAGCTGGTAGCAGAAATCATGCAATACTTGTAATCCGTAGGTCTCTAATAGTTTGAGGCTCCCTCTGGGGAGGGCATTGCTAAGTTTTGCACAGCTAGAAGCCACTCTCTCTACATCATTTCAAAGTCCAGAGCAGTGTGAAGCCTAATGGTGGGGGAGTGAAAGGAGAAAGTTCTTCCTAAAGAAATTTCATCTTTTTAGTGTTAAGGTCTTCTGGATATGGAGTTGTTCATACGTTAACTTCTCACTATAGAAATAAAGAGTAAATGGCAGATCTTGCTAAAACAAGCTAATTTTATTTTCTGAGGCTTGGTAAATCAGTAAACAGAAAAAGAAAAGCACAAATTCACTATACAGCTTTTTCCTTTACATTGGGTATTTAATAAAAAAAAATCAGATTTTACAATATTGAAGATAATAGCAGGTACTTCTGCTTTTTTATACTGGAAAACATTCACATCTATCGTAGGAATGTCATAAGTGTTACTCTGTTGCGTGCAATGGGTGCTTCCACTGATGGGAGACTCTTTTAGATACATATTGCTTGAGTTCATGGGGAAGCAGTCACAGTTTAAGTAGAAGATGTTTATGGTACATATTTGGCAAATCTAATTCCATAATGCATAAACATACTACCTGTAAATTCTGCCTTGTTATCACAATGCACATAGAAGATAAGTGCTTACTCACTAAAATTTTTCCTCAGTACTCCACCAGGATTCCACCTGTAATTTTGCATTAGACTTTATTTTGTGAACATGGGTTTCTGATATAAAGAGATGTTCATGTGTTTTGAAATTCGAAGATAACATTTCAATGGTTATTAATCAGAACAAAAGCAGGCAATGACACTAGATTGTTTTGTTATGTTTTAAGGAAGAACATATTTATCCACAACTTCTGCTTGCAGGGAGGCATCATAATAAATATTACATTGGTACAGAGAGTGCCATGCATCCTTTTCTGGACAATCCGTGTGATAGGGTAGTTGTTATAGTGACAGAGAAATAAAAATTACTCTTTTCCTTTTTCTTTTTTTTGTGTTTGTAAGGGTGCATTAAATCTGTTTGCTGTCTGTACTTCTCTGTTTCTTTGCACATAGATGTCTGTAGCATTTCTCCTAAAGCATTAAAATAAACATGTTCAATATGTTTGTTTTTTTTTTTAACCTGAGGTGCAACTGTTCCAATTTATGTTTGTATTCATCACCACCTCCCACCCTGCAAGCAAACCTTGCTCTTAAGGTTGGCTTATCAGGAGCTACATGTCTGTGGCTGCTGTCTTCAGTTCATGTAGTACAGTCTGTTCACTGATTTCAGAGAAGTCTTTCACCTGACCTGCTTCTCTGTTGAGCTGCTAACCGTATGTGTTCAGAATACTGTTATTTGTGGCATGCTATATTGGATCCATGTAGTGAGAAACTGTCCTAATAACTTACATTATTGACCCACAACAGATACATGACGTCGACTCTAGCTTTTCTTTTCCTTCTCTTTTTCTTTTCCCTTATTTTCTTTCCCTTTTTGATCAAGAGACCAAAGCAATTTGATATATTAATTGGCACTATCTTTGGTGCAAATACAGTTTTAACCAAGGAGGGAAATAGACGTTTTCTCTAAACGTGCCTGACATTGTTTAAAAAAGATCATACTTCTTCTAACCTGACTTTGATAACAGTGACATTTTGTGCCTGCTATATGGTAAATTACTTAAACAACATGTAAACATTTTGTCTTAGGGTCTAAAGGAATTTAAAAAATTCTTCTGGAGAAAAACAAAGCATGTAATTGAGTTTCTACACGTGCTTCCATTTTGAATATTGCTATACAGATCTGTGCTGCATGTGAATTTGCACACAGGTTATTTTCCTCTCTATCATGAAAGCACAATTATTTCTTTAATTAGATTGAAGAGCTGCTGCTTCATTCCATATTAACTTACCAGTTTCCCCAGCCAGGCTCACATTTCTTTCTGACTAGATTTCGCACGCCAGATAGTTGTCATTGATGCTGGAAATAGCGAAGAGGTAAATAAGACAGCAGGTTTTTAAAAGTATTTGAAGCAGGTTTGCAGATATCAGACATCCTTAGAGAGAAATGGCTCAAACCTTAAAATTTGAGTATATGTTTGAGGTTCTAGTTGATCCATTTCCAAAAATTGAGAGCTTTTGCAGTCAGCTATAGTGTTGGCTTCAATTCCTTTTGTCAAGGCCACTGTCTTATTTTTCTCCTTCTGTTCGTTCATGGATTTCAGTCTTTACATCTCCCAGTTAAGTGTACAGACAGCTGAAGTGGTCTACCTACTGACAGCCACCACATGGGCAAATAATACTCTTTCTTAGAGAAACAACAAACCAATCAGAGTTATGTAAGAAGGTTAAGTTAATCTCATCTTAAACTTCATCTTTCTCTAAGTCCAGTTCAGGGGCAAGATCTGGGTTCTCACTACTTGAAAGGAAATCCTAAAACAGTATTGTAATTTTTCTCATCACCAGAACTTGCCATCTGTGTAATTCCAAGGGTGGGAAGGAGCCCTTTGCATGGCCTGCAGTGATCCGTACATCACTCAGGAGTGTCTGGGGAAGTGACTCCCCTGACAGGAGATCTGAAGGTGGAGGTACAGTGAGCCAGTGTAGCTCACCATAACCCACTCTGACTGAAGTACAGAGATAGAAACAAGTGCAATTGCTGAGAAACATCTCCAGTAATGAATAATGTCACCCCCGTTGCCTGTTACTAAGTTGGTTTGTATCTTATTATACCAAACAGCCCAGTCTTAACATTTATTAAACTAGTTATACATGTCCCTGTTGTAGATATATCATGATGAGGTGTTATACCTATAAATGCCTGCCTGGCAATTATCCAGGGAGCATTAAATAAAAATATGTTAAAAGCATGCTATGGCTTTTTAATGCACAAAAAGTAGGGCCTCATTTCATGACCCGTGTAAAACTGATTGTGTAAAATGTCCATTAAAGAAGCGTGCAGTAGAAGGACAGATCAGACATTGTCAGAACTTTTTAACGTGTTCAGAATGATGGAGTGTGTGGGGGGCAATGTTTGAAGCAAATAATACATACAGCAAAGTAAAGAGAAGCCTTCCCCAGTGTTTTCTTTCCATTCCTTCATTTCATGATCTTATCTTTCTGTTTGGTTTTCACTTGTGATTCTATCTGTATTTCTTCTCCAATTAGGACAATATTTGATTTCCTTATCATAAGACACTTTCTTTAGTCCAGAGTTACTTAGGGCTTCTCACTGCACGTGTGTCTGCTTTGTTTTCCAGGAAGCCATTGTATGGATTGTTTCAATATAATTCCAGTATGATTGGACTAGAATCATTAGCTGATCCCTCAGATACCTGGGAAATTATAGAGACTATTGGGAAAGGCACTTATGGTAAAGTCTATAAGGTTGCCAATAAGAAAGATGGGAGCCTGGCGGCAGTAAAGATTCTGGATCCTATCAGTGTAAGTAAAAAATATTAAACTGTATCTTCATTGTTCATTTAAAAGAATTCTCAGAGTCGAAATGTAAATCAAATGTGTGAGATACTGAAAGTGTCCTGCTGAAGGGAACAATTTTACAGAAGGAGTTTGGTACCAGAACCTGAAAGCTGCAATTTATAATTTCATCATCTTGTATGTTATTTTAAGACAGCATTTGCCTAGTTTCTTTTTTAGGTTTATATAATTCTTCTGGTACAAATTTAGATATCTGTGCTTGGATCATGCAAATGAAAAGAAGGCACAGAGGCATTCCTCATAGGGGCCTGCTATATCAGAGAAAATACAGAATGCTGTTAATGTTCTTAATTTATTCTGTGTACTCCCCAAAAGAGTTACTTTTCCCATCACAGAAGTACTGTGAACTTTAGGATATTTTGTAGTTATCATTTATAAGTGGGTACTTACCAAAGTGGATTACTGCAAGGCAATAGTTAAGATAAAAACGGCAGAAGAGCACAGCCCAAATTCTCAGAGGTAGTTCTGTGCCAGCTCCAGTTTTAGTGGTATTAAATGCCTGCCTTCCCTTGAGAACCAAGGCCCTAGTTTTCAATGGAAGATTTAATTGGCAGCGGCTCAGGTTGAATCAAGCTGGAGTTTGATCATGGCAGTTGGGCTAAAATATCTACGAAAAAAGTATGTTTCCGTCATCTACCACTACTGAAATTCATCTTGGTGTTCTTTTGTATAAATTTGAAGAAGGTCATAAATAAGATAATGTCCTTTTTATCAAAATGCGAAAAAAAAGGAAAATGCATGTAAGAGCTTAAATTTTCTAATAGTCACAGTCTGAGCAGAAACAAGGAAAGATTCAGTGCTTATGTACTGTTCTGAGTTGTGGCCTATGTGCTGATATTACAGGGCATTTCCTAAGCATCACAGAATTCTTTCATTAGCAAATATTTAGTAACATTATCTTATTTCATGGGTTTTGTTTTGTCTCTCTTTAATTGTTTCTGGTGTATGTATGTATAAGAATGTCTTTGTTTTTACTGATATCACCTTTGAGGTTTTGTGACATTTCTTTCTCCTTGGTCCCATCTGATGACTGTAGAAAAAAGAATGAATCAAAGGTTCATGTATTTACATTTAGTTTACACAAAAAAAATACGCTTGTGTAAAAACAGGTTAAAAAACCATACATGTGTACATTTTGGTTTTAGACAACTGAGCAAAGTGAATAATTTTTACCTTTCTGGTTAAGTATATTATGCACTGAAAGAGTCCTTGAACAACAACTGCCTACTTTACACAGACTTCACATTTTTGTATGTAAAAAAAAAAAAAAGCAAAAGTGGCATGATTTGTTGAGGATTAAATTTACAGTATCATGTGAGTACTTTCAGCTGCATTAAAGTAAAACCATTGAAAAGTACAAACTAAATAAAAAATGTTTTTATCCATGAGAGTTTGTTATTGCTTTGTATGAACTTACTTTATTTGTATGTTCTATGTGTTTGTGTTTTTTATTCAGGATGTAGATGAAGAAATTGAAGCAGAATATAATATTTTGCAGTTTCTTCCTAATCATCCCAATGTTGTTAGATTTTATGGGATGTTTTACAAAGCAGATCAATATGTGGGAGGACAGCTCTGGCTAGTACTTGAGGTAAAACATTTTGATAACATTACATCTTAACTAGCACGTTATTGGGTTTCTGGTTTTTTGTTGCTAGAGGAGCCACAGGCTTTCATGATTCTCTGATTGGGGCCATTAATCAAAATACTGGTGATAGATGATGTGTGGTAGTCTACTGTTGAAAATCACATCCAAACTTAAATTTTGTTTAATAGGGCGTGTCCTTGCATTTTATTTCTGTTGAAGTTGCTACATTCTGCCTCCAAAGCAAGCAAATCCTTTCAATAATAATGGTTTGCCTAAAACCAGCTTGATTTTCTCATGTTGGAGGAAACATTAGATAAGACATCTTTCTAAACTTTTGGAGAGCTCAAGCATCTGAGGGGAATGCAAAAAATGATGACGTAGTAACGTGGAGGAAAGTTAACGAACGTGCTGCCTATTGCAAAAGTGAACGGAGGAAATGTAATGTGAAAGTCTGTTTCATGGTAATTTAAAACTGGAGGCTGGTTGTTGTTGAAAACTGATCAACAGAAATGCATTCTATTAACTCTTCTTGGCAATCACTGTTCTTGCAATGAAACGTGTTTCTTGAGGTCTTGCTGCCAGTTAAGTGACTGCCAAAGATGGTTGCAAGATGAGTATTTGTTCTAGATGTTTTCTACGCTTAATGATACAGAGCTTTGCACAGACTGATGAGCAGTAACAGACAGTTCAAACATTTCTCTGTGTTTTAACTAGACCAGTAAAAGTTAGCATTCACTTTTTAATTACTGATCACTTAAGAAATTCCACTCCCTGTTCTTGAAGGGTGACTGGAGTCAGAATAGGCAATCTTTATTTCCACTTAAGCTGTGAAATCCCAACAATATGTCTAACTTCTGTGTACTGCAGAATTATGTAGCTTGAATGAAAAGCTGTGATGTGTTTCATCTTAAATTTCAGTAACTATTAAAAAAGGCGCTTTAGTATTTTTGCTTTGATGTTGTTTTTTACTGTATGCCTCCTTTGGCTTTGTGCTGAGTCCGGGCTTGGTTTCCCATGTGTTTTCTTTTTTAATACAAGTGTAGCGTATCCAACAGATGCATCACATGTGGTAATCCATAGAACAGAAATTTGTAAAGCAAAATCGTAACATACTCTATGTGACAAAATTGAATGTAGAATTTAGGAGTTAAGTGTTTGTACAGACCTTATCAATTAAGTATGTTGATTTTAGGTGGGTTTTGATGCACATTATCCAAAGTTTCAAAGAAATTTGACATTAAAAAAAATCATGTTTTCCTTATACAGATAAATTTAACAGACAAGGCAAACTATTTCTTGCCTTGGAATTTACATGCAAATTTAAATATGCATAGCAGTTACTTTTTATATTATAAATTAATGACACTTTCTCAGTAAAAGGGAATATACAAAGTGCTCAGTCTTTGATCTCTGAGTCTTTGAAATATTTTCATTGGATATGTGACTTCCAAAATTTGTAATATAAGGTGGATTTTTTTTTTCCTTTAGGCACAATTTTGCCATGTTTACTCATTACGAGCAGGATCTTACTTTGATAAATGCCTAGGATGAAGAAGGGTAGCAAAAGCGGACACCTTAAATACTTTTATGAGGTTGCAATTTACTACATAGGGAATTTTAGAGATAAGCATATTGCCTTTCTCAGATAGGTGGAGCGCAGACAGCTGTAAAGCAAGCTTCTCTACTTTTCCATCTAAACGTGCATCAGTCCACTTTTTAAAGTATTACCATTAGGTTGGAAGTGATAATGAAGTTTACAAGTTCATTTTGTCCCACATCTTTACTGACTGTCAAGAACAGTGTCACTGACAGCTGCAGTAGTGTTTGTGGGATATATTTATTTTCAGTCAGTCATTCATTTAACATATGCTACCAAACAGCTGTCGGTCTGTATCATTTTTCAGTTACAACCAGCTTGGGTTTTTTTTGAAGTGAGGGCATACTTTTCTGTATTGTATTTGTGGGATAGAGATAAGTTTAGAAAAGCCTATTTCAGTAGAACATTTAGTACAATTCAAGCAATAAAGAAAAGTCTTTAACTTAATGGCTTGGCAGCAAATAGTTAAGCATGGAAAGGAAAACATGCACTTTCTCTCTCGAGATGATGAAATTATCTTGTAAATATATTGAATGATTGATGGTGAGCTGAATGCTCCTACCTAATTGATTTTAAAAATATGTAAAATTCCCTACTAATTAATTAAACAGTAAAGTCAGATTCCTTCAGAATTCATCAATATCTTCATTGATGAAATTTTGCTTCAGAAACTTATTTACATAAAGGACGTCTTGTTTATCATGTGATCTAATCCTTTCCATGAACTAAAACTTTTGGTCTAATGAAATTTTTTGATGCAAGGGGAAGTTAATAATAAATGAAGGAAAATATCGATGCATCACAGAAATTAGTGATTGAACTGATACACAATTTTTAAAAGTTATTTGAGAGATGCAAAACTTGAGGTTGTAGAAATTCTGTTGTCATACCATTCTCCTTATTTATGTTGTAGTATTTTAAACTTAACACTGGTCATGTAAAATGAACTTGTGATGAAATGCATGTGATTTCTGGATGGCAGAAACATTGGTAAGAGCGCTGGCTGCAAAAACAGGTATAGAGGAGAAAATTCAATGAAAGAAAGGCAGTCAATCCTCCCAGCTTATTTTTATGTCAAACAATTAAATTAAGAAAAAAGAGGAGAAAGAGGAGAAAGGAAAGAGGGGAGTAGCTGCTTAGAAAGGCATAGACAGTAAACTAATGGTGTGGGTGAAAATATATTTACAAAGATTCTAATTTTACTTTTTCTTCTCCTCTTTTGATCTATGGCAGCCCATTAATGGGAAATGCTTGCAAGAAGCTGCTTTTCTGGATCAGAATGTTTCGTCTCAGTTGTTGGCAGCACATGCCATCAAATCTGAGTGTAGAGATATGCCTTCTGTCTACTTTTATATTGCCTGCCAGCAGGAGCGTTGATGGAGTGAAAGTTTAAAATGACTATAATTTGTTGCCTCCCAGTTATCAAGAGCATCAGTCTTTTCTGTCTGGCCTTTTCTTCACACAAAAGCAGTTTTTCAAAATGACAATGCATGTATTATTGTGAAAATACTCAAATAATGTAAATTGGACTTACAAATACTCTTTTAACAACAAAATACAGTCATGTTCATATTTTAATTTTTGGTTACATTTTATAAGTGACACTTTATACTTCTGTTTTTACTTCCCTCTCCCCACCCAGGCTGCTGTGATTTATCATTAATATTGGTGATAAAATATGTTCTAAGGTTGGGTGACAGCATTAATAATTGCAAGGTAAAAATCTTGTTCCCAGACTTGTGTTGTGGTGCGGTTTTGCATGGCAGGTGTTCACAGCCTAAATAAATACATTGAGTAACTGAGGACTTGTCTTGCTTTTTCCCCCTCTTGCAACTCCCCCCTTCTCAGCTGTGCAATGGAGGTTCTGTCACAGAGCTTGTCAAAGGCCTGCTGAAGTGTGGCCAACGCCTGGATGAAGCTATAATCTCATACATCTTATATGGTGCTCTCTTGGTAAGGATGTTCATTGGGCTTGTAATGACAGCAGAGGGTGCAATTTACTCATCTCAGACATACGTTTTCCAGTTGTAAAGTATGGTAATGTTGCCAATATTATGCGGGCTATTATAGCAGCAGGGGTCGTATCAAGCATGTAATCCGGTGGACAGATGTTTCTATAGAGTATGTGCAGATTGTCTTCATTACATTCCCTAATAGTAGGGTAATTGTTTTTAAATAAGGGAGTAAACTTATTTTTGTTACTGCTGGTATATAGGGCCTT
Organism: Calidris pugnax; assembly: GCF_001431845.1. Taxonomy (NCBI): domain Eukaryota; kingdom Metazoa; phylum Chordata; class Aves; order Charadriiformes; family Scolopacidae; genus Calidris; species Calidris pugnax. Next base: position 7,802,690 of record NW_015090990.1, read on the forward strand.
CAGCATTTACACAATAACCGGATCATTCATCGTGATGTGAAAGGGAACAACATTCTCCTGACAACAGAAGGTGGAGTCAAGCTCGTTGACTTTGGTAATGACCACTTCCCATTTGTTTTCCTGATACATGCAGTTTAGCCAAAGGCATCTGTTTACTTTCCCTTGGGAAGGCAGAATGCCATAGCGAGAGACTGTTTCAGAAGGATACTCAGAATTACTTTAAGAAGGGAAAATGGAGAAGGAACCTGATACAGCAAGAAGAATAAAACTTCTAACCAAAAATCCATAATAGACATAACTTAAAAGCTTAAACATAATAATTAAAAATAGTTCTGAATGTACCATTTTATTTACCAAGCTCTTTTGCATTTCACAAGGAGTGTCAGTTTTGGGGCAGTTGTCCTCCTAATTTAAATTTAGATGTTCTATCTTTTGCATATGAAAAGGAAACGTTATTCTCTCTGAAATAGCTTTTGGTAGCCTTAAGCATAATTTTTTCCCTCTGAGCAGAAGGTGAAACGGTCCTTTGGGTCCAAAACCCAACATCCATTTAATTTGTGATTATTGCTGTTAGATTTGAGCATTGCCAGTCTGGAAACATCATAGGAAACAGGAGAGAGAAAGAGACAGGTAGGTAGATAGAAAGGGACTTGGCAATAGAATCTAACACAGTTCAGCATTTTTTCTTCCCTTTAAACGTGCAGTTAGAAAAATAAGGAAATGCTGTAGTCCCTCCAATATGTATGCAATCAAATGGACAATTTTATTAAAGGTATCAGAAACACATTATTAGTAATATGACTTATTAATGAAACCATATAATGCATAAGGTAATCATCATTGAGAATAGTATAGTGTGAATAATGGATGTTTGATGCATAAAGGTAAAGACAAATATTCACAAAATGAGAGTAGTATAAAATGGTGTGCCAAAATATCCTGCAAATAGTAATATTTAAAAAAACCAAACAAACAACAAAATATTAAATTTATGCATTGGAAAGAAAATTTAATACTGATGCCATGGTATTACAAATTTGACATAAAAATCTATTAAAGGCACTGAAGTTAGTTGGGAAACAGGAGACTCCTTAGTATCTTCTAGGGACAGAAAATCATTATGTTGAATGGTAAAGGCAACAATTAAAATAGTGCTGGGGGAAACATATGGCCTGAAGAAAAAATTGGAGTGAGTCCCTGAACTAGTACAAGGCAGGAAGATCCCTTCTCATTTGGGGGAATTTTGGCAGTATGATCTTTGTTTGTAACTACTCCATTGTGGGAAAAGTTGGCTTTTTTTCCCCAAAGTAAAATGTCTTTTATCAGCTGGATCAAATGCCTGAGCTGCAGTGGAAGCTCAGCTTGGAGCTCTGGCTTCCAAAGGCAGATCAATGTGCTGCAACTCCAAGTGGCACATTCAAGAAAACTGAGAATCACCTTTCTGATCTCCCATTTGTCTCTCTGATTCCATATTTAGGTTTTCGGGTTTTTTTCTACTTTTTGTTACAACAGTAACACTAGAAAATTGCAACAAATATGACTACCTCAGAAAAAGACCCAAGTTATATCTCCAGGGTTTCCTAACACTTAATGGTTAGGAAATACCAATAAATGCCCACATTATCTGTGTGCTTCCTGACTGAAGAAGCATAAGGCACCGAGCTTTCATTAAGTTGCTGGTTTTCCCCTCTAGCCCACTGCCGTACTCACAGAAGAGACTTTGGGAGTGAACTTGGACTGAGTCATAGTTGATACTATTTGTAGAGTGGCTTTTCTCATTTGTTGCAGAAAGTTGCAAGACACACAGTGAAAAATGCAAGGAGTTCAGGAAGAGAAGGGACTCCTAGTTCAGACAGTTGAATGGCATCAGATTGGATACTACTCCTGCTTCTGCCAGTGTTTCTGTATCATGTTGCATCAAACTTTTTAGAAGTGGCCACTCTTGTTCCTCATTTTCCCAGTAGCTGGTTTGAAACATCTTGTCCTCCTTTGCCGAAGAGCTAAGTGTTCTTGAACTGCAGCTGAGATCTGTTAGAGCTCTACTTGAGTCATGTGAAGTGCCTGAAAACTGAAAGATCTCAGATTAACTACCCCAAAACAGTGGATGCTTTGGATATTTTTAGGTTAATCTCTGGAACTAATAATCCTCTCCCATTTTGCAGGAATGTTAAGGAGATTTATTGTTTGATGAGGATGGAAGGAAACATGTAAAAGGGAAAAGAAATAATAATCTTAAATTTAGTATAGGATTGGATATACTCAATAAGTAACTAGAAGTCAAATAGATGGGGTTAAAAAGAATATTAAATGACTACCTATTCAGTAAACACTATCCATTCTACCCACAGAATTAAACAGAATCTTGAAGGGGGGAAAAATGGTTACTTCATTTTCAAGGCTGTACATGTGGATATTAGGTCACAGAGAGGATTACACAGATATCCTTAATTGAGGCTTTGGGTTTTTTGCCTTTATTGTATGACTTTACAACTTGCTTTGTCAAGGTAACACATGTTTCTTCTGTCAGCTGCTCTCGACAGCACGATATATTTGAATAAATGTTGGTCACCATGTAAGTCGACCCAAAATGTCTGCAACTTATCATTCATTTATGCTTCTGCTCACTCACTCGCTCCCAGTGTCTCAGCCATTTGGTATTCTGCACGGTTTTGGAGTGTCAGTAGATAGCAGCTACAAATTAAGCTTGCTCAAGAGAGATCAGAGTTAAATGCACAGAGCTTGCTGTAGGTCCTGGCCGTTAACTGTTTCAGAGCAGTACTAAGGCAATCACTGAAGGATTGCAATCACACTGAAAAGTTAAAAATTAAATACAGAATTGAATGTTGGAGCCAGCAATCAAATTATTTAACTTACAAAATGAGCCCAAATTTCTTATTTATTGGCATCAGTCAGCATGTATTGTGTGTGTTTCTGTCCATTTTTGTTTCTGGCTAATACCATAGGAACAGACCACTGTTTTTTTTATTTTTAAACCATGTAAAAGTGAAATATTTTTTAGGTCAATATTGGGTTTGTGTCAGTTTATGGAATGCTCCTGAACTCTACAATTCAATTATGTTGACCAGAGCACAGAAGATTTGCTGTGGGAGTTCCTTCTGATTTGTTAATGTTTTTTTTGATTTCTCTCTAGTTCTTTCTGACCCGTGGTTCAGCCCCAGTCAGCAAAGCACTGAAGCAAAGGTTTTGTTTTAAGCATGTGCTTAACTCCCTATGTACAAGCTGCACTGTGAGCTTGAGCTTCTGTGCTTTTCTCAATAGGGAAGGATTTAAGCAAGTGCATAAATGTTTTGTTGAACAGGAGCCTCTGCAAATACTCTAGTGAACAAATTTCCTGTCAGCGGTGTTGAGGGAGTAAATTTTGGAAACAGAAATTTTAAAGTCAGGTTGTAATTTGAATAGTCCCTGTATATACTCATGAAAACGGCAGAAAGAAGTCTGTGATATTTAGGTGGCAATTGAATTTTTGAGTTTGAATGAATGTGCTTCAAATTGAGAGTCATTCACAAAAAACCTCTCAGCAGTTCTGAAAGAAAACAGCAAGCTGAAATTAATCAAAGAATTCAGTACAAATGCTGCACCTACTTTGGCCAGGGGTTCTGCAGTCGTACTCCTAGGCCTGGGGTTTGTTTTCCAGATACTTGAAAAAAACTGACTGAAATGACAGAATGAATTTGAAACCAAATTTTTTTGGATCTGTTTTATTGCAGGTGTTTCAGCCCAGCTCACCAGCACACGGCTGCGTAGAAACACTTCAGTGGGAACACCCTTTTGGATGGCACCTGAGGTAGGCAAATGTTCCTGTCTGGGTTATCTCCATTCATTGCAATGCACGCTTTGTTGTCACTTCCCCATAGTAGGAGAAAAGAGTATGTTTTCTTCCCTCCCCTATGTCTGTGTTTCTGCTTTTCTCTACGTTTAGGCCCCTGCTTCGGTAAAATCAATGTACTATTAGAATATACAAAATAATTTTCATTATTTTCTTCCCTATACTGTTTCCATAAAAGTGCAGTTAATCTGCAAATAACTGAGGGTCTCCTTGACTTTCCAATCAAATACTGTTTGATCAAAAGTTTTGGTGTGCTTGTCTGTGCCTCTAATATAGATGGAGAAAAGGAGGAGGAATTCCCACATCCCTGTCTTGCTACAGGATGCTGCAAAATCCTGACTCAGCTGTGTGCTCTTTACCCTTAATCATTGACTGGGGACCTACACACTTAGACACGTGGACTAGCATAGATTAAAAATGGAGAAAAATAATCTACAGACAGCCTAGTCTGTAGATTATGTGGTGTAGATTATGTGGTGTATCTTAGACCAGATTTTGGCATACTACTCCCCAAACATAACCCTTTTTCCTTCTAGAAAGTTCTAGAAAGTTTTAGCACACTCTTGAAAAGAAGTCCCTTATGTACTTTGCCTAAATTTGGGGTGAAAGATGTTCATCTTTATCCTTCTGGCTTTAAGAAACAGAAAATACTTTTGTTAGGTATAGATTATGAAATTAAAAGCTAGGGAATGAAATGGGACTGCTCTGTTTATTTGTAAGTTGTTAAACCTTAATAGCAGCAGTAGGCTAATTTCTGTTGAAGGCCATTAGACTTACTTGAATTTTGGGCAATTTGGGACAGAATTTGCATCTATTACAAATGCACACAGGTCTATTTCTATATGTCAAACACTTAAAAGTATCATGCAAACATTTGTTTGAAAACATTTTATATTTTTTGTACATCTGTTTCTGTTGCTAAGGAAGGCTGATTATAGCTGAGCAAAGAAAAGAAGCTGCTGTAACGGATCCAAAATTGATCTTGCACAGTCTCACAAAGAATGGTTGATATTTTACCATCTCCATAACAACCAGTTTACGTCACAAAGGAGACACAAGATACCTTAGAAACCACTGTGCAAGCATTATTTATGGAATCACCTTGGTTGAAGACATTCTGAAACCTTTATAAAATACTTGTCTAGACAACAGTTGACATATTATGAAATATTTTATTGAAGCCAGATTATTATAAGGTATTTTTACGGTACTGTTTTGCTTGAATAATTGCCATCAAAGGCAGTAATCATACCCAATTTATTTTCCCATCCTGTTTGAAAATATTCATTCTCAAGGTAGAAAGCCAAAGAAATAAGCAGAGATTTTGATCTGAAAAATTTTGACCTGAAAATACAACACGTGTGTAACCCAAGGTATGTTATGTACACAGCACATCAGAACAGGAACAGAAGTAGCTTTGAATGCTTCCTGTTTTGAAAAGATTTGTCAAAATAACCAAGCCAGTGCTATAAGCATAGTAACTCATATTAATTTTGCATGCCTGTGTGAACCGCACTGATCAGGCTTTATAGATGTACCGGTCTGCAAAACAGCTGTAAGATGCCCAGATATCTGCTATGCTGTTGTTGAAATGGCTTTTAAATGACAAGTTGCATAACACATGTGTGCAAGTCACTAACATTGTTATCTTTGTGTTCATATGAGTGACATATGTCAACCAATGGCAAGGTGCAATTTGCCTTACTTCTGTGGAGATCTTTCTGGTATTTTTAAAATGTGCAGCGAAAATTTTATGTGAAAGTTGTGGACTGCAATAAACTGAAAATCTCTACTTGGGTAACAGCTTATTAGGAACAGTGTTTTCTAGATGAGACTGTGGTGAGATCAGTAAAAACTAGAAAAGCACTTAACAGTTGCAAAAATCTTACTGCCTAAACATTTTGACATAGAATAGAATCTATTTCAAACCCAAAAATACCATAAAATAACTGGACAGAAAGGAAATGTTACTAGCCAGAGAAATAGAAAGCATGAAGACTAGGATTTTTTTTTTTTTAATTGAACTTTTACTGTCTGTATTTGAAACATAGGAGCCTCAGTCAATGCAAAAGGCAATCATGGGACCTCATCTTATCTAAGGGTGAGAAAGATGGATTTAATCTGAAGGGGGAGTGGAGAGGGGAAATGAAAAAGCTTGCCTTGGAGGAAGAGACTACAGGAGTGTTTCAGAGAAATGAATCTTGTGAAATGAAGCTGACAGGGAATCTTTTCCAGGGTAAACCCCAGGAAAATAAAACTTGGAGAAGATTATTCAAGCTGACAAATAGGAATAACTGGATATAAGCAGGAGACAAATGTGCTGGAAACTAGAATCACTGGATCAGGAACAGTCTATATAATGAGGAAAACCATTGTAGTTTAAAATGAAGTTTGCAAAATGTATCACAGGGATTATATGGCATGGTACTTGCAATAGCAAAAACTCATAGGAAAATAGCAGTGACTGGTGTAAGGTGTTCTGTTCAGCTCAGTGTTCCTACTGGTCGGCACTAAAAGCAGCACCTTAACAGTTTTGAGTGGCTCAGACATCTCAGAGGGCTCTTTTTTACTGATGACTGTGAGGCTTGTTTAGCAGCAGCAGGACAAATCAAAAAGATTTGCCCTTGAGCATTTGTTTTGAGCAGAGCATGTGATTAACAAAAATTTTGCTGAAAAATGAAAATACAGGCTAAAGCTAGGCTGTGTGGAAGCAACAGAGGAACTTGACAAGGATGAGTCAGTTTTTGAGCAGCTTTAAGGCAGACTCACTGAAAATCAATCATTGCTGTTTAACCTAATTAGTATTATCGCACACTTACAAACATTGACATGCAGAAACTGGAGCACTGAATAGAGGCGTGCAAAAAAAAAAGATAAATAAGGCAGGATAGATTAAGAATGGTGGATGTCTAAAGCTGCCTGTTCCAAAATTGCCAGTTACCTGAAATCTGCTTCTGTTACGCTGAAGTGAATTGTGTTGAATGCTAGCAGAAGGCATCAGATTTTAACTTTACAGCTCTAGTTCTAAAATCTAACATGTCTTATTTTCAACCTACAATGCAGAACTGAACAAACTCTAGTTGAAATAGAATTGCAGCTTTCCTTTTTCCCCAACATAATTATATTATCATGATCTAGCTGGAAACATGACTCTTGAAACAAGCACAGCTAGAATCTGAACATGTTTTCTTTGCCCCAAATCTAGTTTTAAGAGTAGAAATTTAAAAAGAAAAAGATACCTGAAGTCAGAAAGACTGGAGAGATGCTGAAGGTAATTTAAAACCACAGGGATATACTGTTATATTTAACGGAAAACTGCTAAGTTGCATGCATACTTATGTTTTAAAAGGAACATAATTAAAACATAGTTGATCCTTTGAAGAATTGTGTTGAAATGTGACACATGACAGTAGGAAAGCCAGAGGCATTGGTAAAGGTTTCATATGAGTTCTGTATTAATGAGTTAAACAGAGGTAAAATCTTGGCTCTGTTTTGCTATTGATTTTCGAGAGAATTCAGTATTATTTAAGGCTACATGAACTCTGTGTTTTGGATATTTGTTACCATCCTGCCAAGATGAAGTGATGATCAGTAAGACTGCCCCAGAGACAACAGATTGTTTTCCTTCCCCCTGAATTCCTGGGATAAAATTCAATACATCTGTGATTCAGTATCAATTTCTGAAGTGTTAGAACTAGCTGACTAGTTTAAATTGTCTTTCCAATGTTTCTTTGTATTTTTCTGAACTTTAAATCTGATCATATGTGTGTGCAGTAAGTCTAAAAATAAGTCTAAAACAATGAATAATACTTGCATTGTTTCAGTACAAAGCTGTGTCTCTGTATAATCTAAAGAAAAATCAACTAAACTGGTAAAAAAAGCAGCACAAAAAGTCATTTGCATTAATGTAGTTGAAAAATGTATAATGGGAAAAATCTAATTTTGCAAAGACACAGCAGCTTTTCAACTAAGACAATATTCATTACAGTAAGGGCTGTATTCAGGCCTTAGAATTTGGTCAAAAAAACATCTTCCTTGTGGTAAATTAGGGCTGATTTCTCTTATTTACCTCTCTATTGTAGGAGACATGAAAAATTTACAAAAAAAATCCACTTAATAGTAAATACATGCCATGTTTAGTTAAATACTGAGTTGGAAAAACAGCATAAAAAAGATAACCCTGTCACTAACCTGGGTTTATGTTTTTAATTAACTAAACAATTACAGTGATGCATTCCCCTGAAACTATTGAATATATTCTCATTTTGTCATCACTTCAACCTAACTTACTTGCCAGCCCTTTGCTTGCATCATGGGACTCAAGGTCAGCATCCTGTTAATAGCTCTACGTCTCTTCACTTTAATTCCTTATTAACTAAAATTAGCTCTTCTGATATTCACATTTTCACACTTGTAAATGCCAGCGAAGCATGGAATTTTGTAAATGTTGATCTATAATGAACCGTAGGAATTCACTGCTTAGTATAAATAGGATATAGATTTCAAGAATGTATATACACTTATTTTTCTGCCTAAAAGCCATTTAAAAACAGTTGTACAGTGAAACAGTATACATATTTTGTGATAAAGAAACATAAGGAACTATGTACCTTCTTAATAAGGAAAATTTTGAAAGTATTTCCTTATAACATCTTCCATGAAGGTGTAATAACTGTTCTCTTACAGCTAATGGTAAGATAGACTACTCAATTAGCTCTTGCTACAGTTATTTTTTTTTTACTTCATGAGTTATAGTAAATGAGATAACATTGAAAACGTAATTTACAAAAAAATAACTGATTGTCCTTAGGAGAAAAACCTCACAGAAGAGAATAGAGAAAACTCCTCCTGCTTTTACAGAATTTATGTTTATCTGGGGTCATGATTAGTTAATAGTGAAATATTTGAAAATCCCATATATTTACTGGGTAAAAATAATAAATGTGAAAAATAAATGGTAAAGCTAAAGAATGGTAGCATTAAATAATTCATAACAGAGATTTTCCTTTCATTGTGATTTGAACAATTGCTTGTTGTTTAGCATTACTATATTTCTGATAGTATATTAAGCCTAGGGTATAAAGGAATTGCCTCTTGGGATATGTTTTGAAATGACATCCCTGCTTTCAGGAGGTTAAAGTAGTGGGGACACCGCAGTGTGTTAGAAGTAATTTTAGGGAGTATGAGATGTCCTCTTGAAATGCAGCAGTGGGCTTGAGTGCAGTGCTGTGGTACACAGGGTACAGAGGTGTGGGCTGGAGAGGAGCTACTACGGTGTGAGGGTGGGGAGGTGGGAGAGCGGGAACCATTGCTCTAAATAGATAGGGTAAGAGTGTGTGGAAAAATTGAGGGATATAGAAGGGAAATGACATGCTTTAGGATTTACAGCAGGTCACTGGCAAGATGTGGGGTAGAATTTGCTCTCTAAATGGCCGCATGTGACTAAAATGCCTGTGACTTTGAGATGCCACGTTCTGAGAGTTGACTGGCATGATTTAAACTAAGTTATCTTTTTGGGAACACAGATCTTTAGGAACTGAAAAAAGAAATAAAAGAAATGGCAGTTTCTGCTATGTTTTGGTTTTTTTTTTTCTTGCCCCTTTCTGTGGCTCTCAAACCCAAACTTTAACAAGCTGCAGTAGTAAGGAGTTATGCTGAAGTTGCTTAAAGTCTAGAAGGAAAGCAGTGGGATTCAGAAAGCTGAATTGGAACGCAGAGGTTTCTTTAAAGAAGAGGCACCCAAGATGCAGAGGGCGCAGCAGGAGAGCACCAGCAGCTCTCCCTGCAGAGTGGGGGCTGGCAGAATGCATCGCCTCCTCCTTTGCCTCCAGGCTCCTTATGAGCTGGGTGGCGGGAGGGCACTGAAGAGCATGTGGCAGCTGGAGGGAACCTCAGTAACCTTGATAACATGGCCATAATCTTGGGAAGGGATGTGGAGGGGTTGCAGATGCTTGTTTTGTTCTAATCTAAACAGTAGCTATGGAGGGGTTGTAAAACTTTCATGTAGGGTGTTTAAAGATTTAGAAACCAAAACCCCCATAACAGTCGAGAAAATAATTTCAGTACCACACTGCCCTGCATTGAGATCCCTACATGAAATGTGTTTACTTACAAGGCTGGAGTTGCTTCTGACTTTTCGGTTTCGTTGTGATACACCATTTGCAGATCTGTGTGAGGTGTGTAGTGTGTATCCTTACTGCTCAGGAGTAAATCTGTGGGTCAGGAACAAAACGTGTCAGTGACATTTGTATTAGCAGTGTTGAAGCCATGATGGTCTTGTGGTATAAAGCAAAATAGATTTGGGTGCTCGAAAGCTGATCTGTTTTTCCTCACTGTATCATTTTGTCTAATAAAAGGTATTATGTTTCCCTACATATGTAGCCTGCTGCCAGAGCAGTCTAATGGTCTCGGGAATATTTCACTTGTGTGAGTGAAAAATTGATAACTCAATTGATAATTGATTGTGCCAACACAGTTGACTAGTTGACATATAATTAATTTTCAATGAATCAACGTTAAGCGTGATAGTTACTCGTAAAAATTATTTAAAATATTAATTTATTTTTATTTTGGTAAAGTTTTTAACAATATAATCATTGTCTGATACACCATCAAAAAATTTGTCTGATGATAACAAATAAGGAACTGAAATGCAAATAAGAAAATGGGAGATTATGGAACCAATTTAAATCACAAATTTTGTCATGTTTTAATTATGTGAATGCGCTCGAGGGGAGGGAAGGAGGGAGGGAAAGAGGAAGCGAGGGAGGGATAGAGAACGGTAAGTATCACTTTGGTCAGGGTATTTCAGTATCCCCAGTGCTGCTGAATGCTATCATGAAAGGCTGGGTTTTTTTCAGAGCATAGACCTCAGAAGAATATTTAATATTATATTTCCTATGTAGATAATTTAAGTTGGGTTACATAGTGTCAGGTGGAGCACAGAAGTTCAGTGGGTTTATTTCATTTGACTTGCATAGCTAGCACTTCTTTTCTCCTTGCAGCAAAGGTAACAATTTTGTGCCACACTCATTTTACACAGGCAGTGCTTTTCAGCATTGCGCTCCCACACCTCATAAGCTGCTTAGTCAGCTACGTCAGCTGAGCACAGCACCGCCTTTCTTCAGGAGCATCAACCTTTTTAACTCCAGAAGCCTTTCTGCGGGTGGGTCATCAGTGCTAATTGCGTAGCAATCGTCTCCAGGTAGCACATCTGTACTGCGGTTACCGGTATTGTGTTTGCTTGCAGCTATTCTCTGTACGTGCACTGTATATACTGAGGCAAAATGAAAGTTCACTTCTAGTAATTGTGGGTAAACGTAAAATTGTTTGATGTGTTTGGCTTCAGCTAAACATATGTACAGCTTCCTCTCTGCCCACACGTCAGTATGACCACTGTACAAATAACAGCTACTTCTCTGTATCATCTGTTTTCCCTCTTTTAAATCCACCTGTGATCTACTTACGGGCTTGTTGAAGTTCAAAGAAATCTTTGCATTGATTTCAGAACGAGTAGGATTATATCCTTGAATATAAAGTCTTCTTGTCAGGGTGTGAATCGCCCTGTGTATCTCTGTGAAGTTTCTGTTTCTGTAGAAGAGTTAAATCACACAGAATGCCTAATCACCAGCTTCTCTAAATTCCCTCCAGTTAGTGTGGCCGATATGTTTGTGTGCCACCTTTGCCAGCCCAGTGAATGCCCCACCACCTCACCCTGTCCCAGGGTGATCCTCAGCACAATTAGTGCTGACAGCTACCCTCACGTTGTCTGTTTCTCTGGGTGGTGTTGAGATGCTTTCCATCCTACAGCAGTATGGCTGGGCAGGAAATCGTGGTGAAATTACAACTAATACAAAAGGTGACAGCCTGTCTCCTTAGCAACCTGAGCCACTGTGTGCGTGTGAAAGACTTGGTGCTTATTCCTGTGGCATTTACCAGCAAATCTCAGCATCAGCTGCATCAGCCCCTGAAGCATTGGCATAAACATAGCTTTTGCAGCAAAGCATGCTACCTAGTCTTTTTTGCTTGTACAAGCAGGGGAGGATTTTGCTGGATATAAAATAGGTACAGATGTGATGATCTCTTTGCACAAGGTAGAGAAATGAGGTAGCATTTTCTTCAGTTTCAGATCATTTCTTCTGTGCTGTCTTCATGCCCCACTGGGCAGAGCAGGCATCAGCAGTGCTGAGAGGGACTCTCAGCTCCAGAACTCTGACTGAAAAGAGCAGGTGTTTCCAAAAAAAAAAGTATCTCTGAGTTCCTGATAGAGACAGAAACATACTAAAAGGTAATTCAGTGGCATTTTTCCTTTTTGTATTTGGCTTTTAGAGATTTTTGCTCTTCAGGGAGTTGCAATAGTTTTCAAGGCAAAGCAGCTTTGGACTTTGCTTATAAACAGCAAAGCAAAGCAAGGAAAAGCAGCAAGGACTTCGCTTGTAAACTGTGACTGAGAGAACTCTTTACTTCTTCAGATTTCAAGGCAGAGTGTTGTCTGCTAGCCAACATATAAAGCAAGTTGCCGATGTGCACCTTTCATCAAGGAAAAAACTGTAAAATTTGATTCTTACTTTAAAAATTAAAATTAGTGACATTTGTGTTTCTCTAGGTGGTGCATAAATTGGTAAGATTCTAATAATAAATTCCATAGAAATTGAAAACTTGTTTCAAAACAAAGTGATCGTTGAATTCATATGCACACCGCGTACTTTGTGTCAGAAAAGCATTTTGTATGTTTTCTGTGAGACTGATCTCAGTATAGGCAAGATATCTATCTAAAACATACTGGGTTGCATGGTCCACTGACTGAATTTTGGTAAACAAAGAGAATGCAAATTAAGGGGAATATTTTTCTGAAAGAATCACTGTAGGCTCTGATATTAGAATGGAGGAGAATCTGATAGTAGTTAATTCCCCTTGGTTAGAGTGCCAGTATTTTGCCATAGAGTTATTTTAATGCCACACGCCATACTTACTGGAGGTGTAGCTGTTTGCTGTGAAGCAGAAGACACAGAAAGATGCATTGTACATTCCTTTCTCTTTGTTTGGTAGGTAACACATTGTGAAACTGAGAAAAGCTCAAAGACTTTTTTTTCTTTTTTAAAAGAGCAGTTGCAGTATGCTTTCTTTTCCCTACCCATCATGAGTGCAAAGCTCTCTGATGCTCATATTATTTTAGTGTAGCTATTAAACTTTCTAAGACTGCCAAAACTTGATATGTTTCTCATCGGCCTGTAGTTAGAAGCAATTGTGATGTGCTTATAGAGGAAAAAGTGGTGGTGTCCTTGAATGTGGGAGAACAGCTATGTTTGTGGCACTGCTGCCGAAGTCCAGTGTGACCTTGAGCAGGTCCTTCTTTTCCTTACCTTGAAAATGAAAATATATTCCTCTGTGTCATAAAGTTTGAGAACAAATAGACAAGTATTTGCAAAGGACTCCACACACTGAGGAGAACCAGGTAACTTCTGAGGCAGTCACTTCCAGGAGATGGGCTCTAGCAGCTTTTTATCCAAGCAGATAAATATTTTCATGTGTTAAAAAAGGAAGGAGAACACAGTGCATTTAATTAGTCACATATGGATAAGCTACTTGCAACTTTTGAGTCATGGCCTTGGAAGCTGACTTGCGTGATCTTTTTTTTTTGAGGAAGTGTCCTTGATTATACAGATAATTTGGGGAAATGTATAAAGAAACAGAAATAATCAAGAAATACAAGCTTCCTTTTCAATCTCTGAGCAAAACTGCAGTGAGGGAAACTTGGGCCAACACAAAATGTGGCCTCTTTAGAATATATTATTTATCTCTGATGGATTTCCACACTGAATTTCTTCCAGGTTTTTACATCACATTTGATTTCTTTCCTTGTCTTTAAGGCATGGTATAAGGAAATGAAATTATCATATAGGCCTCTGAAATAAGGGTGGTAGTTTAAATCACACTGCTTGAGTTGCAAAGGATGTATCTACTGCACAGTAAAACTCATCTTTTTCAAGAGAGAGGGGGATCTTTGGGATGAGATCAAGGCTATAATGAACTCTTTGAAGAGCTAAGAAATATTTCAGAGCTTTCACTTAAGACATTCTGTTGAAAAAAAGGGAGATGGGAAGATGATCCTCATGTTACAACTTTGAAAGACACTGCATTGATTAACAAAACTCTGCTGCTTCAAGATGAAGAAAAATATCCCTGAACCCTCTTTTATTTACAGTGCTTATTTTTATTTTTCCCCATTCTGTTTATTTGGTAGTTGATGTGAAGGGGAGTGTGTATGTGTGTTTTTCTCAGGTGGTCTGCAGATGTTTTGCTGACCACTTTATCATTTCTTGGAGATCACCGGTGTTCCTCGAACAATAGAAACACTGGTCGAATACTCTATCAGAAGATACTTTGACGTTACATCAATAAAAGGAAAATACCATTGTCAGCAGAGTATGAAAAGAAATTTCTTTGGCATACTAACCTGGAAAAATTGAGGAGGAAGAGAGAGATCTCAATCCTTGTCAAAATATTGATAGAAAATTCAGGAGAGGTCTTATTTTTTCTGGACTGATTAGCTCTAGGAAACGAATGGAACTATTAGAATGTAGCAGAGGAATTAACTAATGTCCAACTGTACTGGCAAAAAAACCTCTCAAAACCATTTTGGTATTATTTTTAACTCCTATGTTCAACACCGCTGATTTCTGATAAAGTATGTGGTGTGTGATGGGGTCATGAGTCCCAGAGTAAGAGATGGACAGGTCCTGTGGGCCTGTTGGATAGAATCTCTACTAGAGGCATGAATGCCTGTTAGGTGCAACTTATGGAGAAAGTAACCAAGAGGTTAAGCTGGAATCAGCAGCTCCTCCAGGAAAGGTTTTCTTACAGCAGGCTGTGAGTGGCTCTCTGCCAGCACCTACCTGGGCTGTTGACTTGCATGTTGGTATCTCTGCAAAGCATTGTCCCAAATTGAAGGTCTAACAGAACAACTCAGAAGTCATATAGAAGTAAAAAATAGATCTCTTCTACTACATAGATACAGCCACCCTAGGACATGCCGTCAGAAGTTCTGTTTATCTTAAGTACAAATCAGTAGCAATAAAACTATGAGAAAAATCATGGAAGCCAATACTAGCAATATGTGCAGATTTGGGAAATTTTCAAAGCAGTTGTCTAATTGATGAGATTTGGGAAGAGAAACTTGAAATAGGATTTCAAGTCATGACAGAATAAAAGGCAGTGGTGCTGCAATTTTTCTCTCATCCCTTTGCAGAGAGATAAAGGCTAAATTTAAATTTAGTTTGAATCTCACGTTTAGATGCAGAATTGTTTCCAGCTTATATGAATAGTTAGCTCATGATTAGAATGCAAACAGGGGGTTAGCTGGAGGTACACATCAGGTTTGTTATACAAAACACTTCTGATGTCCATGGAGACGTTCCTGTTAACTTCAGTTTTTCTTAAACAAGGTACATGGTATGTTAATTAAGACTTTTTTAAACTACTCAAATCTAGTAGGGACAAACTAAAAAAAAAAATAATTGGCAGAAATGACTGATGGAATATTCTTATCTAAAAAACAGCTGTGCAAATCAGTCTATCCTCATGAATAGTCATAGGAGTTAATAAGAACAACATCAATAGGGTTCTCTGCTATTGTAATAGGTTTCTGTAAGGAGTGCTTTCAAAAACAGAATTTAGTAGAGTGATGTTCCTTGTATAGATATTTGAAGTATCCCATGTATGTTAAAACAGAGGGAGATTGTTTTTAAAGAAAACAAACCTAAGAGAAGTTCTAATTTACTGTTACATTTTTGTGGGTTTTTTCCTCACTAGGATATACAGGCAAGGGTATGGATTTGAAAGTGACATAGGATTTTAGAGATGACTCAAAAAGTAGATTCATGTTATACTAGGATAGTGTGAATTGTACATTATGTTAAAGCGTTGTTTTCTCTGCCTTGTTTCTGATAGGTTATTGCATGTGAACAACAGTATGACTACTCATATGATGCTCGATGTGACGTATGGTCCTTGGGAATAACAGCTATTGAACTGGGCGATGGAGACCCTCCTTTATTTGACATGCATCCAGTGAAAACCCTGTTTAAAATTCCAAGGTATGGCACTAGATGGCTCTCTTCACTCACTAGTTTGTTCAAAGGCAATCTAGTCAAGGGAGAAAAAAAAATTTGGTAAACATTTGTGCTTCAAATCCTAAGAATCTCTCATAGGAGAAGATATTAAAAAGCTGCAATGTTAAAGAATTACTTTTTTTAAGCCTGACTTCTATAATAATTTATATTTAAAACACCCTGAAATGATAAAGATGAATGCATTTATTTTATTCTTATTTTAGAATATAAAATCATACAATATCAAAGTCCCTCCCTTCAAAAGTTCTTTTCTTAGCTACTATTGATGAAAACATTTGCTTTAAAAGAGGAAGAAGCCAACATTTGTAACTGTTGAATAACATTTTTAAACGTTAATCCCCTAGAGTGTTGAGCTTATTTTACTGTGGAAGAAAACCACACCATTTTGGCAATGCTATGAAGCAGTCTGGCAGTGTCAGCAAACTGTAGTCATAATTTATTTTTTCTTTTTTCCCAAGGATGTTAAAATGTGAAGATTTGGGTTGTCATCCATGGAAATGAAAAGGGATAGAAATGCCCTCTATATATAGCAATGTAAATTAGCTGTATTATTTCATGCTATCTGTTTTTGGTTTCATTTTGTTTTGATTTCCTTGAGTCTTCCTGAATAAGTTGAGATTGACAGTGTAAAATAGAGTTTAACAACAGAACAGTTGTAATAATAGAAGAAAGTGTCCATCATTTGATTAGACTGGCATAGGCTTGTCTTTTCCACATTTTACTCATAAATAAGGAATCGCCACTGACTGATAACAGTTTAAGACCTTCAGCAATACAAGCATTTGACCTTTTGTTATCTGCACAGTTATCACAGGCTTTTAAAATTTCTTCTGATTGCAATTTGCATTTCTGATTAAGTCTATTTATATGCAGATGCAGTTGTGCTGGGTTCTGCGTCATATAGTTATCTCCTACCCAGCTCAGACATGAACTGCCACCACAGCGGTTCATTTTGTTGCCTTTGCACAAGTGTAAAAGAGGTCCTGGCTATTAAGGCAGCAAGGGAGGCTTCAGATTACTAAAGCGATATCTCTAAATTTTATCAACAAGCAGAACAGTTCAAAAGGACAGAAGTCATATCAAAAGTAACAGCAAGCAATAGGAAGATACATAGAATAGGGCATATAGAGTCTTTGATTTCTATCTAGAGTTTACCTCTTTCCCTATTTGCTGTTGCATCTCTGTATGACTTGGATATTTCACCTTTGTTTTGCTATTTGATGAATTAAATAAAGGGTACCTTTACTAAATAGAATGGTAGCAATTTTTAAGTTCAGAGATGTCCCTCTGCTTTGCATTTTATGAGCTATAACCCTGCTGCTGGTAACTGTGCATGCATATTAGATAAAGCGGACTGTGATGAGTGCTGGATGGCATAAGGGCCTGGGTTATAGGAGATAGAGCTTCTCTCCTGGCACTTGTTTGAGGTCAATTCAGAGGGATAGTAAATGTGACCAAAAGGTGCATTCCCCTCTTATAGTAGTTTGACAGTTTACAGGTAATCATAGTGCAGTTCCTGATACCTGTGCTGCAATTGATACATTTTTAACAGCATTTTCAACATGAGCATTGAGGCTCTTCTTGAATTGAAAGTGGTTCTTCCAAGCACTGGTTGTTGAGCACTCAAGCAACGACATGTAGAAGCATTGCAACTCACTTTCTGAGACTGTTCAATCCAAAATACTCTGAGCTCAGGGATCTGGCATCTTTACAATTTCTGCTTTCATGATAATATCTGTGTCTGAAGTTCTAAATGGAAATGTTAAGCCAGTTGATCATTTTTAGGTATTTGGTGTCCTTGAGTATCATCTCTGAAATTATCCAATACAAATTCTTAACTACTATAACATCTAGTAGCAAAGAAGCCTCCAGGGTAGCTGTTTTAATTGGAAGAACTCTATCCTGTAGTATGTCGCTTGCTAGCTTTATTTGGTAGCCCCAAGAAGAGGAAGTCAATTCCCATTTCCCCTCTCCACATGACTTAATGTAAGACCAATCAAAAGAAGAAGAACCCTGCTGTTTCTTCTTTTTGTTGTTATTTTCCTTTTCTTTTTTGTTATCCCTTTGCGGTTTCTTGCCCAAAGCTTTCTCTGCATCCTTGTGCATTTGAGCCAAAGCTCAAGTTTCAGCCCTAGTTTTTGGCTCGATGAGACTACAGTTACACTCTGGACTTAGTAAGTTTCTTAACCGAGACTAGCACTCGTCGCATCTCTGGTGGCTTTTGTGCTGTACGCAGGGATCTTCATGTCTTAAAATTGCTTCGTTGATGCCTGCAAACAAACAGCTTAGCTTAGGGTGGAGTAAATGAGAGGCAGCATGTTCATGCAGCTCACATCCTTGTCTCAGCTGAGGGGCAGTAAGCACTAGTGAGTGCTGCCTCCTGATTTCTATAGGAGGCCACCTCCTTGAGCTTTCCCAACAGTAGGCTCTGCTCCACCCATCGTTTAAATCAGGATATAATTCTGCATATCTGGTGAGATGGAGGAAGGGCTCACTCAGCTGACTGCCCTCAGCTCATGGGTGAGTGACAGCACTGCTCTCAAGTGAAGTGTGGAGCTTACTGATGCTGGAGGATATATTGAGAAAGAACTCATTCAGCTGGGTTTTGCTTTCACCTGGGAAATGGCCACCAGCAGGAGGTTAGCAGTTTCCAAAATTGTCTCACAACTGTAATTTGCCATTCAAACCACATTAATATTGGAGTACAATGGAGCTGAATACTAAGGTACACACTTCTAATTCGGGGATTCTAGAGGTAGTTTTGAGACCTGAAGAAATACAACCTTATATAACTCCAGCCTTGTGTATGTACCCATACTCTAATTTCTGACAGACATACAGAATTTGATTTGTTGATAACAGCTCCTCTTTCAAATGTGGTTTCTTGTGATTTGACATGAAAATGGCAAATCAAGTTTCAGCTATTGTTAAATGTATTAATATCATATGACATCAAAGTATGTTGCACAATTATGGTGGGAGTGGTATTTTACAGTCAAGCTCCATTTTATCTGGAAGCATAAAAATATGAATAATGAGCAATAAATGTAATGGGCTATGGACCTACTGCATATAGCTGATTTCTGTATGTGTTCTCCCAGGATAATTTTTTTTGTTGATTGGCCTGATTTGACTTTATTTTGGAGAAGAAAACGTGAAATTGCTATTCACAGTAAATGACACTTGTACATCACTCAGGCAGAGTTATCAGGAATTATTTCCTTGTTCCCTTACATTCTTGACTACAGGTGATGCATATATTTCTATTTATAGTGCCTTCTGTGTGCTAGACTGGTCTGTTTTGTGTGTTGCTAATTTCTTTGCATTAGCAGAAAACTTTGCAATAGTTTTCAGGTTTTTTTTTTTAATCAAGCACTGAATAATCTGTTCTCATACTTAGAAATGGCAAAATTGCCAAATCTGGATACAGAAACCTGTGTGTGTGTTTCCATAGAATTCTTCCATTCTCAAGTAGGAATAAAGTAGTTAAGTTTCTATGTCAGTTTAGTCATTGGCTTTTTTATAGAGACAGACAGTAATTGTGTCATTAGCCTTGTCGTTGGGTTTCAACTTGGGGCGCTGTGAAGCTAGGTGTTAGTCTTAAATGAATATAATAGAAATCACTGAGTCTTTACTTTGACTTTATAGGGTTTGAATCGACCACTGAACGAATAATTTTGTACTAACAGTCACAGCAGTTACATGTCCCAAGATCTTTGGAGATGTTTTCTTATGTAGAACTCAGGTCAAGGATTAGGTTATTACTGTTTTCATGTGCTAATTTACACAGGAAAACAAGAAAAGCTAACAGCAGCCAAACATCCTACACTGTTTGTGTTCTCTGAACAAGCAAATAAGGTATTGAATTCAGCCTAAATGTTCTTACAGTAGATAAGAAATTGCACTTATCTATACTTTCTGTACAGCAGTTATAACGATGGAAGGGAAGGTCAGAGTGACACTGCTTTAGGAAATTAAGTATTCAGCAAAGCATAGTCAAAATTTTAGTCCCCAGGAAACTCTCTGGGGAAGTGAAACTTTATTCTGAAACTTAAGGCTTCTGTTAAATGTAACACTTCAACCAACACAGGTCCACATCTGAATTTGAACAAGGTTGAATGGCTGTGGATTCATCATAGGACCTCAAAATGTTTGGGTCGTACGGCATTGCTGGAAGAGGAGATTCCTTATGCCTGTTTAAATCCCGATGTATCTTCATAATTTCTATTTGAAGTATTTTACATTCCCCTCTTTGGAGAATATTAATGGAAAACGACATTGCCATGAACATTCTCTCTGTCCCATCCTACTTATATATGTCATTGGATGACTGTTGAAATTAGGATTTTCTCAGTCATACTTCTCTGTACAGGCTTGTATTTATATAGAAATGACAGAACTTGTAGTGATAGGTCTGTGAGCTGTCAAATAAAACTAGAGGCTGGTCCGTAAGGCAGAAGTTCATAATATGGAAAGTTCTGGAGGCACTAAGATGTTTTATAGTTTTCACATCTCTGTGCTTTCAGCATTGCTGAAAAAAGATTCAGATACTTTTTTCTCTGATCAGGATTCTGTCTGCTGAAAGTGTTTTGTTTGAAGCTAGTTCTTAACAGGACAGTGTAGATAACAGGGCCTCAATCATGTGTCTCTGCCTCCTCCCATCTCCTCAACATGACCAGCAACTGTCTTTTCTGATTGCTGTACCTTTCTAAATAAAGATCATGACTTTTCTTATTTGCAGTTCTCTTCCCCCATTTTGTTTAGGGTAAGGATTTTATTATGAAGATTCTAGTGAAGGCACACAAATGCTTCTGTTAGATAAATAGCATTAGTTGAAAGACTGCAAACAGATGTGTTACTCTGTCCTCCATTTTTAGTGTGTTTTAAACTGTAACTACAAACCGCCTGCAGAATGAAGTGGGTGATGTACATGCATTGGTGATCTGACATTGTTGATGCTTGTCCTGAATCAGACACACTTACACATGCAGAATTCTGTCTTGCAGCTACCATAAGTCTCTGTTTGAATAGAACGATAAAAAGGTTTCCTTTCATTGAGTCAAGCAACAAAAAATGTGATTAGAGATCAAATTTATCTCAACAAAATAGCTGATTTCCAGAGGGCAGTTGAACCCTCAGAATTCACTGACTGTCTCAAGTTGAGCATGAAAAATAGGTAATCCTACTGTGCTGCACTCCCCTGAAAACCTGACCATTGTTTCACAGCAGGAGATGCTGGATGCTGAGCACGTTTGAGAACACTGTGTTTTTTAAAGCGTGTAACTATTAACTATGTACTTTTGATAACATGGCATGAGCTGTGGGCCAGATGCTTAAGCATGTTCCAGTGGTTAACCATTTTTCTTGTCCTACAGAAGATGTATTGTCTGTAGCAAATATCTAATGGCAAAAGTGAAGAAGAAAATGCCAGTTAAATTTTAAGTCAGATGTTTCATTAGACACTAGCCTTCTGGACCTTATTTCTGTATGTATTACAAAGATTTGGAAGAGGAGGAGATAGATACAAGCTCATGGACTAATGCAAATTTAAAAAATATATTTAATTCATGAACATTTTATCATATGAATGTGGAGTATCTTGGAAACAGTTGTGATACCACATGTATGAGACATTCTTAAAACTGCTAATAAGAAAGAAGCATTATCTTAGAGCAAATGTTGAAGTTCTGTTTTGCAATGATACACACATTCTCCTTCATGAAAATGAATTCTTGGATCTAACTCATAAATCTCCTGAAAAGGGACCTCCAGTGCCTAGAGAGAGAGATAAATCATACTGCGAAGACACTGAACCATGAAATGATTCTGTTAACATGTCATCTGTCTAGAATATATTTTCAAATCTCCAACAGAAGGGTCTAAATTATGAAGGGAAGGTGGCTAGCAAAGTTGGTAATTTGGGAGTTGATAC
Organism: Calidris pugnax; assembly: GCF_001431845.1. NCBI lineage: Eukaryota > Metazoa > Chordata > Aves > Charadriiformes > Scolopacidae > Calidris > Calidris pugnax. The sequence goes on from NW_015090990.1 coordinate 7,824,600, forward strand.
TTTTAACCTCTTCCATCTGCTGCCACTACTTAGGTGTGTCTGTTTTGGCAAAAGATTACAAAGTAAAAGATTCTCAAATACCATTACAGTAAGCTTTTTAAGGTACAATAGGTCCATAAATTCTTCAAATTATGTTATCTTCAGAGAAATGTTACATCATATCAGTACTATCTCTTAAGGTAGCAGTGATTTGAAATTATGAAAAGTAATGGCTATGAAAAATAGTGTGTCAAAGAGGAGATAAAGATTGTACATTGTAGTCTGGAAAGGGTGGGTGTATATACCCACGTCAAGTGAGAATTTTAGATCATGTTGCATAGATCCTGTGTTTCAGGATCTGTCTCTTTACAACCCTCTTTACAGGGAGGCAGTAAATTAAGAGCAATTTTCTAGGTTACACTGACAGCTGATGCTAACAGAAACTGATCCAAATTCTTCTCTAATGTCTCTATCAGTCAAGTGTTGCTGTTATGAAAACAGTAGAAGGCACCTGTTTTAAAACCGATTGGTGATAAGAAACGGTTATTTAATTTTCTAACCCATGAAAACTGAGAATGAAATTTCATTAAAAATTATTATGCTTCATTAATTCATGTTAAATAGCCAGGAGTGGGATGGAGTTGAGCTTGTGAGTACTGATTGAATGGTGTAGTTCTTGACCTATGAAGAACTGTGTTGAGACCTGAAGTTCTTGGGAGTGTTTATTAGTTTGAATTTAGTGATGCTTGACTGCTTCAGGAGCTGACCTGGGTCTAGCAGAACAAAACCTGGTGTCTCCACCTCCTACCCCATCACAACTTCAGCTTCCTGGTAGTTTGCAGGTAGGCAGTATTATCTTTGTACTTTCTGTGCAAACATACACTTCATCTTTAACATTGGTAGTGATCTCTGAAGAAGGTCTTTAAGAGTACACAGTTATTGTCATGATTGAGGCATGACCACATCAAGAGAGAAAATAACCCTATTTTGTGGCAATAGATAGTGTGACTGTGGGCCGGTCATATGAGGTAGAGAAGCCAAAATATTTGCATTTTGACTTTATTTTGTTGTATACAATATGGAGCATCTGGGGTATGACGGGTAGTTTCATCCATCTAAACAGGTAAGAACAGTTGGGGGACATTATTTTTGGAGGTAACATGTAAATAGTATTTTGTAACATAGCCTTTCATATTGCAGCTGGCTTTAGCGACTTTTTTGTATTTTGCCATCTGCATTAGTACTGACATGATACTGATACATCACGTGGCATACACTTTTACTGCTGTTGCTTGGACCAGTAAAGAAATAAGAGTATGTGTTGTAGGACAGTAAAGCTTAGCATTGATTGCTTCTGCAAAACAATACCCAAAAGAATTAATGGAATTGTAGTTATTTAAAGGAAGTGTTTAAAGTAATTAAAGGAACATGCTTAATACAATCTTATGATGCATAATTTGACAGCAGTATACAAGTTTCAGAGCGCAATATTGTTTATTTTTGAATATGAATGTGAAATGCTGTCACAGCAATGTGACTAAACTACCTCAAAAGACCAGATTCTGCCTATGGTTATAGGTAGGGCATCATGAAATCCATAAAAGCTATGTATACTTGTCTGAGGAATAATTTGACTTTTACACATTATTTTATTGTCTGATACATTGGACATTCATTACTTTGTGATTGTATTTTTATAGAAAATCCCTAATACTAAAAATGTGAGGTGACACATTACACCTGAGAGTACTGTGGAAATATCTAATGAGCAGAAGTACAAGGTACTTGGGATCCTTCTTGGTTGGTATATGAATAGCAAAGCGATTCAAGGATATAGTCTATCTGTAGGTGGAAAAGAATACACATCTGTGACTGAGGATTGGAAAGACCACTACTGGCTCTTCAGCAAGTTGTAGTCTGCTCATATAACTTGAATAAGTCAAATATGACTAGATTTTCAAAATTATTTAGGTCACTAAATGTTTTTAGGTAGCTAGTGTAGTTTCTGAGGAGCACTTCTGTGTTTCATTTTTGTTAAAATTCTTTTAATCTCCATTCTGTGTTTGATTTTTCCAGAGTTCTGGATCACTGATTTCACAGACAGTGAACCATTGATGTGTTTTTGAAAATGTCAGGAAGTGTGTGTGCTTGGCTGTATGTTCTTCCACAGAATCACAGGGTGGCTGAGATTGGAAGGGAGCTCTGGAGGTCATCTTGTCCAACCCTCCTGCTAAACCTGGGTCACCTGTAGCAGGCTGCCCAGGACTGTGTCCATACAGCTTTTGAGTATTTCCAAGGATGGAGACTCCACAACCTCTCTTAGCAGCATGTGCCAGTGCTTGGTCACACTCACAGTGAAAAAATGTTTCCTGGTATTCAACCAGAACCTCCTGTGTTTCAGTGCATGCCCATCACTTCTTGCCCTGTCACTGGGCATCACTGAAAGGAACTTGACTCAGTCTTCTTTATACTCTCCCTTCATATATTTTTATATTTATATTTATATATTTTATATATTGATAATACCTGTCCTGAGCTTTTTCTTCTTCATGCTAAACAGTCCTACCTGTCTCAGCCTTTCCTCCTGTGAGAGGTGCTCCAGTCCCTTAATCAATCTTAGTGATTCTTTGCTGAACTCTCTCCAGTAGCTTTGTATCTCTCTGGTATAACTCCTGCCCAGAACTGGACGCAGTACTCCAGGTGTGGCCTCACCTGTGCTGTTAGAGGTGAAGGATCACCTTCCTCAGCCTGCTGGCAACACCTCTCCTAATGCAGTCCAGGGATGCCATTGGCCTTCTGTACTGCAAGGGCACATTGCTGGCTCATGTTCCACTTGGTGAACACCAGGACACCCGGGTCTTTCTGTGCAAAGCTGCTTTCCAGCTGGTCAGGCCCCAGCATATACTGGTGCAGGACTTTGCAATTCCCTTTGCTGAATTTCATGAGGTTCCTGTAGGCCCATTTGTCCATGTTGAGGTTCCCTCCCTCTGGATGGTGGCACAACCCTCTGACGTATCAGCCGCTCCTCCCACATTGGAATATGAGCAAACTTGCTGAGAGTGCACTCTGCTACATCATATAGGTCATTATGAAGATGTTGAACGTCCCGTTCAACAGAATTGGACACAGTATTGACCCTTGGGGTATACTGCTAGTGTCCTGGCATTTGGTTGTGTAATCTGGCAAAGCCTGTATTAATTCCATGGGGAAAGTTTCATGCTGTGAGGACAAGGTATTTTAATGTTGTTACTATCGCATTGTGTCACGCTTTGCAACAGTGCCAGAACACGCTGGGGCAGGGACTTTGCCCTTCTAGATTTATTGATTACTAATTCATTTCTAACAGGTATATGAACTGGTTAAAGTCAAATGCACCCTAGGGTTTGAATATCAGACTTAAATAGATTAGCGCCAGGGCTGTGCTGAGTAATGAGTGGCTGGTAGTAATGTTACCTTCATTACATCATCTGTGTCTAAAAAGCAGAGTGAGTGATTTTGTCCAAGACCGTACCAAATAAGTACGGATAGCTAGTCTTTTAAGTCTGGCAGTAGATCTAAAAATTGATGTGTATGCAGTTAGCAGCCATATCGTAACAAAATAGGGTCGGTTCCCCATTATCTTATGACATTTCAATATATTTGAGAAAGTGGTAAAATATTATAAACATTTTTATATACTACATAAGACGGTAGAGAATCAGCCCTAAAATTAAATCACCTTGGTGCTATTTCCCTCATGTCTTCTTTTAGCTATTCAGTTATCATATAATTTATATACAGCTACATAGCAGTTTCTCATTGATTTTGTCTTTCTATTCCTTTTCATGTTGTGTACAGATAGAATTTGATTTTGCAGATGCATTCTTTGTTCAGATGTGTTCACAGCCTAATTTCAGCAAGTAATTTGTGCTCTGTGGCTTGTTGTTGGATAGTCTGTTGTAAGCATTTACTATTTCAGCTATTAGGGAAGACTTTGACTGCATAGTATATTGCTGGGTTTTGATTTGTTAAGAGTCTCTCCTCCAACTGGCTTTCTTGTGAATACATGCAATTACAAATAGAAGGGTAGGTATATTTTTTGTAGGTATATTCTTTGGTGCTTATTTAAAACAAACTGTTTCAGCAAACATTCCTGCCAGTATATTTGTTGCTTGAACATTCATGGGAATTACACACAGAAGTGTTGAAATGGATGCAGATGAAATGAATTCATTGAGAAACTCAAATGAATAATCATGAAAATAAACATGCACAGCTCAGCCATTTTCTGAGCCAACAAAAAAGAATCACATCTGATATTCTGTTTTATGCTCGGTGCTGCACTCTAACCCTCTCTGAACTCTAGGTAGAAGCTGAGATGCCTGACAGCTGTTTTTAATGACTCCATATGGAGTTCATTTCATGCATTAAATGCACATAAACTGTTTTAGTCAACCAGTTTCTAAAGTAAATTATTACTTTTCAAAATCCATTGCATAAGTAATAACAGACTGCTAAGATACAGTAAGTGCCACTTTGTTTTGCTCTAGTGGAAAATTTCATGCTGACAAGGTCAAGCCCTGCAGTCTGAGAGCAGTCAAGTGATGAAGGGCACATCCAGCAGGAGGAGAAGTGCTAGATGGACATCTACTAACCATTGTCTCCTTCAGAAGTAAGGATTTGAAATGTGGCTTAGTTAGATTTAGGGGATAGAGCTGAGCTACAAAGTCTTGCTTGTGCTGTTAGAGGTGAAGGATCACCTTCCTCAGCCTGCTGGCAACACCTCTCCTAATGCAGTCCAGGGATGCCATTGGCCTTCTGTACTGCAAGGGCACATTGCTGGCTCATGTTCCACTTGGTGAACACCAGGACACCCGGGTCTTTCTGTGCAAAGCTGCTTTCCAGCTGGTCAGGCCCCAGCATATACTGGTGCAGGACTTTGCAATTCCCTTTGCTGAATTTCATGAGGTTCCTGTAGGCCCATTTGTCCATGTTGAGGTTCCCTCCCTCTGGATGGTGGCACAACCCTCTGACGTATCAGCCGCTCCTCCCACATTGGAATATGAGCAAACTTGCTGAGAGTGCACTCTGCTACATCATATAGGTCATTATGAAGATGTTGAACGTCCCGTTCAACAGAATTGGACACAGTATTGACCCTTGGGGTATACTGCTAGTGTCCTGGCATTTGGTTGTGTAATCTGGCAAAGCCTGTATTAATTCCATGGGGAAAGTTTCATGCTGTGAGGACAAGGTATTTTAATGTTGTTACTATCGCATTGTGTCACGCTTTGCAACAGTGCCAGAACACGCTGGGGCAGGGACTTTGCCCTTCTAGATTTATTGATTACTAATTCATTTCTAACAGGTATATGAACTGGTTAAAGTCAAATGCACCCTAGGGTTTGAATATCAGACTTAAATAGATTAGCGCCAGGGCTGTGCTGAGTAATGAGTGGCTGGTAGTAATGTTACCTTCATTACATCATCTGTGTCTAAAAAGCAGAGTGAGTGATTTTGTCCAAGACCGTACCAAATAAGTACGGATAGCTAGTCTTTTAAGTCTGGCAGTAGATCTAAAAATTGATGTGTATGCAGTTAGCAGCCATATCGTAACAAAATAGGGTCGGTTCCCCATTATCTTATGACATTTCAATATATTTGAGAAAGTGGTAAAATATTATAAACATTTTTATATACTACATAAGACGGTAGAGAATCAGCCCTAAAATTAAATCACCTTGGTGCTATTTCCCTCATGTCTTCTTTTAGCTATTCAGTTATCATATAATTTATATACAGCTACATAGCAGTTTCTCATTGATTTTGTCTTTCTATTCCTTTTCATGTTGTGTACAGATAGAATTTGATTTTGCAGATGCATTCTTTGTTCAGATGTGTTCACAGCCTAATTTCAGCAAGTAATTTGTGCTCTGTGGCTTGTTGTTGGATAGTCTGTTGTAAGCATTTACTATTTCAGCTATTAGGGAAGACTTTGACTGCATAGTATATTGCTGGGTTTTGATTTGTTAAGAGTCTCTCCTCCAACTGGCTTTCTTGTGAATACATGCAATTACAAATAGAAGGGTAGGTATATTTTTTGTAGGTATATTCTTTGGTGCTTATTTAAAACAAACTGTTTCAGCAAACATTCCTGCCAGTATATTTGTTGCTTGAACATTCATGGGAATTACACACAGAAGTGTTGAAATGGATGCAGATGAAATGAATTCATTGAGAAACTCAAATGAATAATCATGAAAATAAACATGCACAGCTCAGCCATTTTCTGAGCCAACAAAAAAGAATCACATCTGATATTCTGTTTTATGCTCGGTGCTGCACTCTAACCCTCTCTGAACTCTAGGTAGAAGCTGAGATGCCTGACAGCTGTTTTTAATGACTCCATATGGAGTTCATTTCATGCATTAAATGCACATAAACTGTTTTAGTCAACCAGTTTCTAAAGTAAATTATTACTTTTCAAAATCCATTGCATAAGTAATAACAGACTGCTAAGATACAGTAAGTGCCACTTTGTTTTGCTCTAGTGGAAAATTTCATGCTGACAAGGTCAAGCCCTGCAGTCTGAGAGCAGTCAAGTGATGAAGGGCACATCCAGCAGGAGGAGAAGTGCTAGATGGACATCTACTAACCATTGTCTCCTTCAGAAGTAAGGATTTGAAATGTGGCTTAGTTAGATTTAGGGGATAGAGCTGAGCTACAAAGTCTTGCTTTTATTGCTTTATTATTGCAGACTAAAATTACATGGTTTTAGTGTGTTTTCGAAACTGCTCCCTGTTTCTTGTCAATTCATACACAACTACAGTAGTTAACAGCATTGTCTGTAGTTGTCTTGACGCAGTAATACCGTGAGGGTAGCAGGATAGTCCTTACATATTGTAGTTACTGAACTTTAAATAGAGATTCACGCTACGGTGCACAGTAAACTGGAGGTCGCAATGGAGAAGATGTAGCATGGCTGAATTCTTTTTAGTGCAGCAAAATACTTGTGCTGTGCATTTAAAATTAGTTTGAAGACAGTGGGAAAATCAGTCAGTTATAAATAGTTAACAGCCAATTTTCCACCATTCAGCCAAGAGAACAGCTTCCTTCCAGGTAGATAATTCATATGTAATATTGCCTCGCAGTAAGACGTTTACTGTTCAGATATTTTTGTATGATTGATTAATATACTTTGTTATGGAAATAGATTCTTCGGATAAAAATAATTGAGATAATCTAGGAGTCAAATTGCTCAGTAAAGAACTAGGTAGCTACATTTTCAACATATAAATCTACATCATTACCAGAGGTTGCTGAGAGGCTGCTGATGCCTTATTAGATAAGGTTTAGATAGATTACCTGCAGCACTAAACAATTTACTGAGAACAGAAAATGGGCTTCCAATACAGTCTAGAAATGAAACATCCCAATTATTTGAGGTACTCTGTAACCTTGGAAACAATTGGGAGCAGTGACATCAGCAACAATTATGTGCAATTTTTGTCTTTAGTTTATCACCAAGGTAACCGGAGCAGGTTTCCCTGCTTGAAATTTTAAGAATGTCTTGGTTTGGTATTAAGTGAGCATGCATGAAGCAGACTGTTTAGGGTCTGTTAAAATCACGTTCTGCTTCCCTTTTAAAATGGTCCATCAGGATTTAAATTGTTTAAACTCATGGGTTTAGGGGTTGTTTTTTTTTCCCTTTTTCTTTTTTCTTTCTCTCTCTGGAACAGCTGCAGGCAAATGAAGTCTGAGTTACTGTGTTAAATTCTTGGAGTATCAGAAAGAAGGAAAATTGAATTCCTCATTGAATTCCTTTTGCTGGCCACAAATACTAAGTGTTGCAACTGTATGTAGAAATTGGGAATTACACTACATTGTTTTTGGGGATGGGACTCGCCCACAGTTGAGGACATATGATGTTCCCACACCTAACTTCCTTGAGGGAAGCTTTGCATTAAAGTCCAGGTTCACAAGAGACTTGCAGTCGGTGCTTCCTGAGAAGTACACTGGAGGAGTCATTCCCTTAGACTTCCTGGTAATGAAACATCTTTAGTCAGCCTACCTCACCTAGTGGTTGTGCCAGTCGAGAATGGCCTAGCACGATATCCATGTTCATATTTAATCCAGAGAGGGTTTGGTTTTGTTTTTTTTCCCCCTGCAGTGGGTCTTGGGGAATGTACTGTTTGAATTAAAGATTAAAGCCTTGTTGCACAGCGGAAAAACCTGTAGTCCCTTTGGTAATTGCTCTATGATGGGAAAGTTATGTGGGGTTGGAGCCATAATGCTGACAGGGAGGATGTTCACGGTCTCTCATCCATGTGTGGTTCAATTTTAGAGAGAGGTATTTTACTATGAAATAGTGATAACCCTTATCCATCACTCATGGAGGTAAAAGGGCCAGGGGGTTGTGGGTGTGCAAAAAAAGTTGCTTTTTTGTTTTAGGCTGGAACACTATAGCAGGTTAAAGCCACATCAGTTGGAAACTTGGAAATGCATGTACAAATTTGGATTCCTAAAACCAGCAGATTTTATATGTGATGTGTACTTTGTGGAACACTTCCTTTTTTTTTTTTTTGCATATGTCTTTACCCATAGGTAAAGGCGAAATGCGAAATACATGCTTGTGTTCTGGTGAGTTACTGAGCGCTCAGCATAGGATTTTGCAGGGCAATTGGTGAGCAGGGAATTTGCCATACATGTGCCTTATAGATACAAGTTAGAATTTGATGTTTGAAGGAAAATAATAGAACTCTGTTCTTATTTGGAGTGCAGTCCTGAAGAAGGGAAACTGCATTTAAAACCATTAGCCCTGTGGGTTTCCAATACATATTTTATAGCTTATGGTTTATGTTGGAGTTCCATAGCCTACATCACTTCTAATGAATTGAGCCAAGTAAATTAAATTAGATTTTTGCATGAAAAAAGATAATCCCTTCACATAGTTTGGTATTGCAGAGAGAATAAGGCACCTTACACATTTCACGTACCAGAGACTTTAATAGGATATAATTGAAAAACACATGCCTATCTCAGAAATAGAATATTGATGTTCATATTTGTAAAGGAATTAATTCACTGACTGATAGAAGCAGAAGAAAAAGGAAGACTAACTTTTTAGATACTAGTCATGATCTAGCAAGTTTGAAATTATCTTTAGGATTGCAATGAGTGTGATTGGTTATTTTATCTTTGTAATAAAAAAAAATCACCAAATGCCTATGTGCTTTTCCTACTGAAGTAATTTCCAGAAATATGCAATAACAAGTAATCACACTATTTGCAAACATACTTGGTGAAAAGGAGCTGTGCTTTGAAAGGTATTGATTTGCTTGTTACAGTTATCAGTTTGATTAATGTTAAAATTCTGTCCAGTATATTTCATCATTACTCATGATTAATGCAGTAATAATGCACTACGCATATCTACACATTTACTATTAGCAATTAGGGTCTTATATTTCTTTTCTATCACAGGTGTAACCATAAGTTAAAACTCATAAAAATTTTAAAGATATATTTATTGGAGTAGACATTGGTTATAAATCTTTACAGCTACAGTATTTGGGGAGTTAATAATGATTTCTGTGGGTTTATTTTATTATCATGAAAGGCCATTACAGTTTTGTTGGATCTTCTCTACAGAGTTCTGCCAGAAGATGCAAGTTTTCTCTTGTGAGGCCTCTCTTGTGAGGCCAAAAAAAATTCCCAGGCAGTACATAAAATACTGCACTGTGTGCAGGGAGACCACATTTTACGTATGAACAAACTGAAATGTAGTCAAATTAAATGATGGTGCGATGCCGGGTTCACTAAGGTTTCAGTAGTGTTTGAGGAAATAGGAGGCAGGCAACGGAGAAGGGAAAAAGAGGAGGAAGAAGGTGGTAAATAATGACAAAGGCAAGGTGAATCGGTCTCTAAGTCAGTTCTGAATGTCATCTTAGGTATGTACGGATACAAAGCAGAGGCTGTGTTAAAGGGTGGGTTTCAAAGTGCTGACTTCAATGATTATTTAAGAATCCTTGTTGAAAATTGGCTCTAAATGAATTCGCAGTGTGAATACCTTACTGAATAAAGCCCTGAGAAACCTGACCTGAGCTCATAGCTGACTCTGCTTTGAGCGGGAGGCTGGAGTAGAGACCTCCTGAGCTCATTTCCAGCCTGCATTACTGTGTGCTGTGAGGTTCATTTCATCCATGCAGGTGTATAAAGGGGAATTCAAATAGTAAACAGGATAATTAATTTACTTATGCAGTCTGAATGATACCGTCACTGGACTCGTCCAGTATTACTAGTAACCCTTCAAAAATAGCATTGAAAATATAGAAAAGGTATAAAATTACATTAGAAGACTGAAAAAGAAACGGGTAAAACTCATCAAAACCAAGTGAATTTTTCAAGAAAGGTGTAATTATTTTTAAAGCAATCTATGGTGGTTTCTTTTATTGAAAAGAATGTCAATATTTTTATATCCGAAAAAAAGTTAGAGGCTACTTGAGCATAGCGCTGGTTATCTCTAGGGGTACATAGCATTTAAGGCTGGCACTTTAATCTACTCAGTAGATGAATTATGGGATCCGATCACTGAAAGATGTATTTAGGAAAAAAATTATATTTCTATGAGAACGGGGGGGCAACTCTTGTACTTTTGGAAAGGGAGCACTTAGGTGGTTTTTTTTGTGCAAACCTTGCTTCAGTAGCTTTGCAGGGGGAGGGGAAAGGAACATTTCGCCTCTTGAGAGAGTTGGTATCTGGGCTTCGGCATCCAGTGCCACAGTGGGATCATTAGGAAAAAAATATTAGTAACACCTTTCACCTTTCTACCTGGGTGACTAAAGCAGTTTGACTTCATGCAGTTTCATTTGGTTAAATTAGTCAAAATGTAACTTCTAGGTTTCTTTCATTCACAGGATAGATTATATCAGGTTCCCTCTTGCCAGACTGTTCACATATTAGAACAAGTGCTGGGTAAGGGTGTTCTGAATTCCAATAAGATAGCTTTATAGGGCAAGTTGATGATCCATGATCTGTTGCCAGCATGCAAACACGTCAGCCTTTTACAGGCAGCATCTGCTTGAACTGTCTGGGGAAACAAAAAGAACAGAAAACACCTTATATTGGAACAAAACAGAGATCTGACTTGATGAAAGTGTGATTTTCTTCTGTGTTAAGCCATTCTACGTGTTATTTAAAATTGAGTGCTCATGTCATGTCAACATGTATATAATCACCTCTTAGTTCCTCATAATTAATTACCGAGAGGAAATTCAGGAAAGAAGAATTGTGTTCCATGTTATACCCTGTGTTTTTATTGGTGTAAATATATTTACTTCTCAGCTGGTTTATTTTAAAGTTGTTTTGGTTTTGTTTTTTTTATTATTATTTTATTTATTTCATTGTTTCTTGTATTGGGTATTCACGTCTTACAGAACCTGTTATGACTTTTTAAAGACTCCACAGTTGAAGATGGTGCCCACCCAACTCAAATATATAGTAAATGCTCTTTGTGAGAGCTCCCTTTGAGGAAAATTTAACTTCTTGATTATTCAGTTGGGAGAATCTCAGCAGAGCTGTGTCAACTCTGCATTCCAGAAAAAGCAGGGAAGATAACAGCTGTATAGTTTTATTGTTGTTAAGTGCCAGAAAATTTCAGTCTTTCCAAAAGGATACAAATGCATTTTTTCCCCGATTTATTGAGGAAATAGAGTGCTTGCTTGTTGACAACCACCTGACTTTTTCTTGAACATACATAGCTAATGTTTTTGAATGTTTAAAGGTAAAACAGTGCTATGATTCAGATTCTCATTCAGTGTTTTAATCCTTACTGTAGAAAAAGACAGCTAAAAGACATTTATGTATCCTCAACATTGCATTGCATTCTAGATGTTATTTATGCCATGGTTCTGATTGATGCCCACTCAGTCTCTCATTTTTACTTTCTAGCTCTCATTTTAACTTTTTTGCTCTTCTCCTTGTGTTACTTCTTTGGTATTTTTCCCAATCTTGGCATTTGTCTTTCCTTTTGTCAGGATGTTGCCTTATACATTCAGAACCCTTGTCCTATGTCTGTAATTTGCCGTTGCTCCCTTCAACTCTTACTTTTCTCTGGAGGTTTTAACTTATCCAGGAGATACTTCTTTGCAAAGCTTATCCTAGAATATTCAACATGAATCTTCCATGATGTTTAAATATTTCAGCTTTGTAGTTTTTTTACTCTCATTGCATCACTAATTGCTTTGTTACATGTTACTTGTACCATTAATGTTTCTTGCCTTAAATTTATTTTAACTACCTTCATCTTTCTTAGATACCCTACCTTATGTGAGTCAATATTTTTCCCAGGGTATTTTCCACAGCATACCCAGTTATTTCAAGAGATACATGAGTTTTAAGTTAACATCTTACAGGCTTATTGGGATATGATCTTACTGATATTACTGCCATTTAGTTCTGCGTAGGAGAGGTTTTATTTGAATTTCTGTCATGGGATTTATTTATAATGAATAAATTCTTCATGTTTATCATACTGTGTTTATTAATCTTAACTCTGATTATAATCTACAGAGATTCCTAAATCATACTCTATTTTTTTTTAAGCAGACAAAATTAAAGTGTTTAATATAAAGCTTATTGGATTGAATAGGAGAGGGAACAAAGAAATTCCAATCCACATACAGTCTTCATGCTCAGAAGGCATATTACCTTAAATGATTTTTTTTTTTTTTTTTTTAAATGATACTCTCATACAGTTCTTTATACTTCAGCATTTATTCAGTCTATTACTTCAGAATTTTTATAATGATCCTCCTAATGGTCCACTGGACATATGCCACCATTACCTAATGTATTCTCTCCATAAGGATTAATTCCTGAACTGGTAGGGCTATTAGAATAATATCAGTTCTTACAATGCTATGAACCAGACTAACCTGAAAACAGTAAGGTTTGAGTCATAAAGTACAAATAAGGAGTAATCCTTGTTTCCTGTTGAAAATGCAGAATTTAAATGCTTGCTTTTGTCAAGTCTAATGATTGAATTCCATGTTTACTACCAGCCATATCAAGCATATAGTAATAAACTTCTTTTATGGGTTACTGTTAGGTTCATTTGCATTTCTGTAGAACCTCAACAAAGAATAGGCTCCCCTCTATAAAAAGGAAGGATAAGAAGGTGTCTTTCTCTTTGAAAAGAAGAGCTAAATTAGTCAGACAAAGAAGAGAGAAGGTAAAGAAGAAGCACCAGTGGTGCTTCACAGAACTGTTTCTGTGGTTCTGTGAAGCAAGTTCCCCTTTTCATGGGGATAATGTAATGAAAACATTTTACTCTTGGTGGAAAGAAGAGCCCAGAAATGCATGTCTCGGGCAGTTGGAAAACCACAGGTACCCTGTGTTACCTTGTGTGTCCAGGACAATGTGACGCCTGTTGGGTGACAGACCATGGTATGACAGGGCCGTTGCTGCTGTGTGGGTCCTGGGCAGAGGCAGGTCCCAGCACAGAACTGTGGGACCAGGTTCTGTGTCAGACTCCACATTACCTAGGTCTACCTTTGGTGATCTTCCTCCACTTCTTAAAAGAAACGGTTTGTGGCATCCCTTTAAGTCTTCCTCTTGCTGAGGCAGGTGGCCTACTCAGGCCTCTAAAACTGGCTGACGTACATTGGGAGTTTGAAACACGTACAACTCAGGACTTGTCCTTAGGAATTTGTCTGTGGGATTTTCACTTTCAGATTTTAACAGATATTTTATTTGCCCATACAACTCTACAAATATGCAGTGTAATTGCACTATTTTAATATTCTGGCTACAGAAGTGTAATGTCTAGACAATGCCATATGTATTTCAGTCAGGCACAGAAGTATTACTGTGCCATTTTTATTTCTTCGGCAACTGACATTCTCCTACTTTGCAAATTTACAGAGCAATGGTTTTCATAGAAAAGCAAAATACTACATTGCAGGAAAGATGTGGTTATAAATAAAAATCTCTACTATTGCTTCCTCTGTTTCAGTTGCTGTTAATTTGCAAGCATCTCTTTAGCTCTTTGCAACTTTTGTGTATAAACGAGATGACAAAGCATAATTATAAATCCTCTATGCTAAATATTTGTTTTGAAGCTTGACCACTGGAATGCAAAGCTATATGTTTTCACCTCCATCCAAAAAATATTTCTGAAATAAAATACTTGTTTCTATCTCAGTGAAGCTAGAAACTGAAACTGGAAACTGAAGAGTAAATGACAGAAATAAATGATGCCTTGTCAAGTTCTGAAAAAGGCTAATGAAACCTTGCAGCTGCCAAATCTGACTGAAACCAGTGGCCTGTGAATTGCAGTGTTCAAGGGAAAAAGTGAAAGATAATCCAGATGTTCCCAAGCAGAACACTTTGCAATACTTTTCCATCCATTTTCTTTCTGTGTGTATGAGCTAAAAAATTATATAATTGAGATTTGTTTTAGTACATTTTCTGAAGGTTATTATTTGACTTTCAAAATAGTTTAATGTGCTTAGCACGTTATTTCTGTCTGTACTCATTACTTTAAAGGTGACTTTTAATTTATCAGATATATACCATTTAGAAAGACGGGAATGTTCATGTGAAGGAGGTTTCTGAGAAGGTTTCTTTTGACAGCCTCTTTATGTTCTTCCTGAAGCGCTTTTCTTTTGGCAATGCATAAAGTGAATCTTGAAAATCAAAAGGAGATTTGTGCATAGTTCTGGAACTGACTACCTTTTACTATTTATTTTTGCTTGTTATTGTGCTGGCTGGTGAAATACTCTAAGCTAGAGACTTGTGAATAAATCTTGATTTAAGTGAGTTTTAAAGAAGTAGTTGATACTTTGTTCATTTGTGGATTTGTATTTGTTTTGCAGCTGAGCCCATATCTCATTGTTAATCTGCTAAATCACCTACTTAGTGGCAGCAAAATAAGTAAATAATCATGTAAAATCACAAGCAAAAGGGGACGGATGTATATTTGTGTGTTACAAGACATATAGCTATCATTCTCTTCTGAGAGAGTGAAAACAGATATCCAATTTGTACTTTACTAGATCAGGACC
Source organism: Calidris pugnax (assembly GCF_001431845.1). Taxonomy (NCBI): domain Eukaryota; kingdom Metazoa; phylum Chordata; class Aves; order Charadriiformes; family Scolopacidae; genus Calidris; species Calidris pugnax. Next base: position 7,839,623 of record NW_015090990.1, read on the forward strand.
CTGTATTACAAAAAAAGCTTACAAACTGGATTAGTAAGTACCCTTTACCCATTCAAGCAATTAGGATCCTACAGTCTCTTAGTTATATTTGTCTGTTTAACTTTCAATCAAACTTGAGTGGCCTTTATTAGAGACAGATGAATGGGAAAGTGTTAGGAATCTGAATTTTTCATTCAGATCAGTGGAAACCTCTTATTGATTTGAATGGGCCACAAACCAGGTGCATTAGGAAATCCTCTGAACCCTGTCGAGAATTGCCTGGTTGGTTTTGGAGGATTACCCAAATGGGGATGCTTTGGAGCTGTAGGACTTGAAACTAGTATAAGAATTTATCAGATATTAATTAATGACACTTATTCATGTATTTTAATAGAAAACATTTGCTTTATGTAACCTTTTGTAGGGAAATCTCATTATTATGCATGGTTGACTTTCTGCTTTTTTCTATGGCTGTTTCATGTAGTTTTTTTGAAATATGTATGAATGGTTTAATTTACTGTAAAATCTGTCTATTTATAAACCTAGGCAACTGTCAACAGAACTATTGTCTCTTCAGTCTGTTAGAAAAATAATTCACATGTGTGTACGGAGCTATGATTGCCAGAGCCTGTTCATGGTGACAGGTGTTGGATGTTCATCTGCTAATTTCTCATTAGAAACAATGTGGTAGGTTGATGATACAGTTTGGTCATTGGAGGCCCTGTCTTGATTTCTGTTTATACAATGTATGGCTATGTTTACTGAAATGGTTTTAAAAATAGTAGATGTGTTTTCATTTTTTTTTAAATTTGTCATAGAAGTATTTTAAGATGAAAATACTTGTTTTCTCATTGCCAACAACTATCTATTATCTGTGATCTGTAATTAGGCTCACAGCTTAATGTAAAGGACGAATGGTGCTCGCTGAGCTGCATCATTGGCCTTATTGTGGCAAAATGACCGATTTTGTTTTACCAGCTGTGACTTTGGAGGCAGGCTGAATGACAGGGAACACATAAAACTCGACAGATTAAAATATTTCCAGGACATAGCTGTGTGTGTATCATTCAGAATTCAGCAGCAGCTCTTGCTTGATAAGCTTGCTAATGTCTTCATGTTCCAAGGACCATTGTGCTCCTGTATGGGGTAGCTTGTACAGTCTCAGTCCTGCAGTCCTCACAGAGCAAAACTCTCAGTGAAAAACAGCATCAGTGTGACCATGGGAAGCACTGAATAAAAGGGTAGAAAAAAATCACAAGAGCGATGCATCTGCCTCAAGAAATAGAGCATGTAGTTCTGTGACTAATTATAAATTATAGAAAAGAACTAAAGGAAAAAGACACAAAGTTAGAAAATAAATGGTTGATTACTCATCTTGCATCAAAGGAGGACATTTTCAAAAGACAAGCCCAATTATACCCGCTTTTTGCAATAATATTCCTATCTACTTCTCACAATTTCCATCACTTACAGTAGAAAATAAGACTATATTGTCCTTCAGATTGAAAGGTTGCACGCAGAGCATTCTAACTTTATATGAAAAGAGCAGAATAAGTTATGTCAGCAAGTTAACAAGAGGTAGCTTTTTAGTTTTACTGTGAATGTGTTCTGAGGACTGCAGAAAGGGCCAGATGTTGGTGAAGTGCAGTGATGTTGGTTGATGCAAGTGTACAAAAGCCATAGAACTCCATGTACTGGATTTAATATAGTCTGGAATCATGAATGGCCCTAGTTGGGTCTTTGAGCTGAATTGATGAGGCAAGTATTGCTTCTCTGTGGTTTGTGATTTGTTTTACCTTTTCTCCTTAATGTGATATGAATTACAGATATTTTAATGGATTATTAATTTCAAGTTAGCCTTGCATATCTGGCTTTTTGTGTCTAGAACTTGAGTTTGAGTCCTTACTGCAAAAATCCACCTCTGGAGGTGCCATGGAAGCAATGGTGCGTTCTGATGTCACCATGAAACAATTTGTGGTGTCTTGGGTAAAGCAAAGGTAGGAAGCTGACCCTTTTGTGCCCCTTTCCAGAAATCCTTTCTGGATATGATGCCAGAAGAGGGTGAGCCAATTTTGTATTTTGTAGTTAAGTAACGTCTTTCTTCATGGAGAACCAATGTACTTTATAGATGCTAATGAATTATGGTTCTGGTCATGTTTATCAGCTCAATTTTATAGATGGGGTACCTCAAGCATCAATTTAGTGATGTAAGTGCAGAGGACCAGTAGTTCTATGTTTTTACTACAAAGGCACTAAGAATAACATAGTATCTTCTGTCAACAAAGATATTAAGCTCAAGAAAACATCTGTAGAGTTACAGATTAGTTGTTTGTGTTGATTTGATACATGGCATGCTCAGTCATCTCTAAAAGAGTAGCTATCAGTGAGAGCTTAGTAGCCTAGTAATTTGTTGGACAAAACATGTTCTTTAAAAACATTACTTTCTCCATTAACCATTAACCTGCAAATGACTAAATGTATTTCCTGAATGGCATCTGCTATGCTGGTCTGTTCTTCCATGATGAAATCCTGCCTGTTTCCATCATAATATCTGCAACTAATATAAGTGCCTCTGTGTCTTTTTTTCGGACAGTTCCTTGTGAGCTTATTAAAATAGCCTCCAAACCATATGCTTTTTGTAAGCACTGTTGTTACCACCATGGAAAGACTTTAAGAACAGTGTGAACAGAAAGGACAAAACTACGTATTTCATCAATAGTAACTGAGCTTTGAAAAAAGCAAATTGCTTTGCAGTGAAATTCAAAATTTCACAGCAAATATTCAGTACACAGTGCTGGTATTATTCTAAAAAGAAATACACTGAACTTCACAGTACAATAAAAGCTGGTCTTATCAGAATCCAAATTGTCAGATACCGTTCCTGCAAAATAAAGACTAAAAACATATCCTAACCCCAGCTGGCTGTCCCTTAGAGGTGTTCGCTGAGTTCATGCATGTGGGATGCGTGGACTGATAACCATTTTCATTGAAGCGAAAGAAGTTTTTGAAGTTTACCTTTCTTTGATACGGGTTTGTTGGTTTTTTGTTTTGTTTTGTTTTTCAGGGAATATCTCTAGAAATGCTTTTCTATGTTTTTTTAATACTTGTGAAGATCAGGTTCTGTGATGTCCATGAACTTACGATACAGATGAACAAAAATGGTCCATCTATTACAAAACCTCATTGTAAATTTTTTTTTTAACCATTTTGTTTGGATTTTTTGTGGGCAATTGTTGAATGGAACTACATTTTGAATGAATATGCATGAAAAATTCAAGATTACTAGGCAGGTGAGCACTAATTTAGGTTGTTTGCCTTTTTCTTTTGTGAGATGCTTCCAAGCAGTGTCGTGCTGTGGAATGTGGCCCCAGTACAAATGAGGTGACTCATGTTACAATCCAGAATATTAGTGACTGTTTCTATTGTAGAATAGGTTTTATTGTGATTTAAATTTTTCTGCCAGGTCAGTAGTATGTGAACCTTTGCATTGAGCCCTCAACTGCAGTAAAAGACTAATCATTTAGCTTTCATAAAATACACATTTAATCTTAAAAATTTAAATAGACTTCATTACTTATCAAATCTTAAGTTGCAGAAGAAACCTCTGGAAGATAATATAGTATAATGTGATTCATGAACAGTTCCTGCTATAGGTTGGTCCACTTAATATGAGCTATAGGCCTTGCTCTGTATGTTTATGTGATTTAACTGTAACAGTAACAATCAGAAAGGAAAGTAGTTAAATGCCAATGAACATGGAACATATCAGAGTTTAAAAGATTATTCTTACAGAAAGCCATCTTACTATGTTGTAAAAATATTGTCTGCTAAATGTCACTTTTAAAAATAACATCTGTTTGTAATAGTTTTAGGGTTTACAGTGTCATCCAAACTGAATACAGATTGAAATCTAGACTGAAAATCCTACAGATTATTGACGGTTTGGTAGTTTTTAGGATTAAGACTCATACTTGAAAAAGTTTTGGTCAGAGTCAATGATCTGGGGTAAAGGGCTAAAGTGGTGTGATGGCGAGGTTAATATTCCAGTTTCGGTTTATCCTCCCTGAGTCAGGCTGAATTGAAAGGGAAACGTTGGGAGGAAGAGCACTGTGAGCTGTACTGACTACCGACTTCAAAGGTACTGACATGAAAGGAGAAGGACATGAAAAGAGGAGAACTGCCAGTGAATAAGCAGCAGCAAGAAAAACCCGACAGGAATCTGAAGGGGACACATAGACAATTTGAGCATTCCTTTCTCAATCATAATTTTCTCCCTAGTGGAATCAGTATTATCTTTGCTGACTGACTATGAGATAATTCCAGTAAACGTTAACAATTAAAACCCCCAAACTTTGTATTTTTTCAGAAATCCTCCTCCTACTTTGCTACATCCTGAAAAATGGTGCAGAGGATTCAACCATTTCATTTCACAGTGAGTTTTATTTTCTTTAAAAACAGCTTATTCAGCAAGGCCCATGTGTGTCAATCTGAAAACAGAATTTATTTTATGGAGTGGTTGCTTTTGCAGATTTTTAACTTCAGTTTTCTTTTCATAGACTCTAGACCATGCTTCACTTTTTGAAAGCTATACAGCACAGTTTGATCTTCTTATGTAATTTGTTTCACAGCTTTTCTGAACTCCTTAGTTGATTTGCTTTTTGACTTTGATGGACCTGGGACAGGTTTATAAATATACCTAATTTCCTTGATGGTTTTGCAGTGAAATTTTGCATCAAGGAGAAAAAAGTGTTAGCGAAAATGACTGCCAGTCAATTTAATATAGGAATTTGAAAGATAAGAAAGAAAATAATAGCTTTTTGCCACTGTACTAATATGCAGTAGGTTTTAAACCCAATACAGGTAATTGAGCACTACTTTTACCAAGAATGTAATCTGTTACCCAGGTGGTACCAGCTTTCTGGATACAGCTGTCACTGAACTAAAATATGCTTTTGCTTTATTTTTTTTTCTTTTTACACTAAAACTAAGAAATCATAATTTAGTAGTTGCTAGCATTATATTGAAAAATCTTACAGCAACTGTTACGAGTAATTTCTTCAGGATTTCCTTGTAACCTATTACAGCCTAAACTGTGTAACATGGGGAATACTACTATCAAACCCTTGGGAAGTTTACACTGTTCAAATAACCAAATATTTTGAACACCGCTCCTCAGTATTGACTTTTCAAGGCAAGTTTGAAAACGTACGCATCTGCATTTTGAATCTATTCTGTTCCTTAATGTATAGTTACTTGAGCAGAACAATATTCCTACCTGGTACCTTTTTCAGTCAGTTGTGTAGTAGTGTCTCCAAAAGGAGAAGTTAAAAATAGAAATAATAATGCAAATTTTATTAATAATCGATGAAAAATATTCTTATTTTCTATGCTGGTCTTTAACCAAGCAGGAAGGCAAGGTATACTGTAATGATTGGCCTACAGAGGAAGGCCGTTGCTATCATTACTGCAGCGTAACTCAGAGTCTCTTCCAGTGGAGGTAGGAGAAGTACCTTCCTCTAGAGCAGATTGCTCCAAGTTCTGTTTCTCCATAATGCCTGTCCTTTTTTACACAGCAGCATACATTGTGATCTATGGCAGAATTGGTGTTTAATTGCCAATGTCACTGGGTGGTGGATGAATTCTTTTATAGAGAAACATTGTTTTTACTGTATTTATGGACAACAGCTTGTATTCTGGGGGACTCTAGAACTGGTGGGTTATATTCCACTTGGGCTTTAGAGAGTCAGTGCACCTGGTCAATAAGATTACATCCCTTTCTCTGAAACGTCGTGTGTTAATCTTCAGCATTGTTGTACAGGTTTTCTTGGCATCTTGCTTTTTAGAATTCCCTGCTGAGCTTGAGAACAATACAAAAAACTAAGTGTAACATTTCTTAGCATTTGTTCAGTCCTTTAGTTCAGCATGCACTGTTCATAAAGAAGTCAGACGTTGGTGCTTTATGGCTGTGCTTGTTTTTAATCTTGTCCTTTGGGGTTTTGATATCTTCAAATTGTATATTTTTAATCACATTGATTTTTAATTACTTTTGCTTAATTACTTCCTCTCTCCAGCAACATCTGCAGGTTCTCAAATCTTGCTTTTCGTTTTTTACAGTAGTTCACACAATGAAGTAAGGAAGTATGCTCATATGCAGTCTCTTAAAATGGAGAAATGCAACAATTGTAATAAATATACTAATTTTATAGCTATCTTTAAAAGAACACTGAAATGGAATTCTGTGTGACATTCCTTCATTCTTGGACATGTGTCATTATGATGCAGAGGTTACAAGATGTTTTTATGGAGACTTGGATTTACATTAGTGGATTTTCTAGAAAAAAATAAATAATGAAACATTGGATCATATAACTGCAAACCTTTTAGCCATTACTGATAATTGGCTCATTTATATGTGTTAGTTATGCATTTGTTGATGCCCACCTTGTGACAGCTTAGTTATGATAAATTAAAAGCAGTGATTGTATAAATTCCATACTGCCTTTATCCATGTGTTAGGACCTTGCCTGATGTTTCTGTCACCCTTGTGATGAGTGGTTAGTTTTCGAATAAATTCATTATCTACCTCCTTCCTGATGGCTAACATCATTTGCATAATAAGCTTATCTGGTTCAAGCTGTGGGCCAGACCTTTGTACTGACTAAAACCAAGCATGCAGCTTTGACTAAGCATTCTTTTGACTTCAGATTACACAATAATTTTATTTATGCCAAGATTGCCAAACCTGGTCATTGTAGCTGGTTTTTCACCTTCCATTCTCATCCCTTGAAATGCCACTGTCTTAAGAGGCATTTTTGTTGCAAGACCTCTCTCATGTATTACAGTGATCTACAACATGCCTGAGCTGGAAGTTTTAATGCACTTTTGTAGGTAACTCTTTAAACTATTAAAATAGTAATCACATATTTTCCAGAAATGAAGTCTGTATTTTTAATTATGGTTCTACGGCCCCAAGAGGTGTGATTTTGCAGTAGCATTTTAAAGTCAGATGCATTATTTACAAAATCTGAATGGAGAGAGGGTCAGGATAGTTCTTAGCTTGGTGAGCTTACATTTATATTTCCAGCATTGTTGACCTTGACTTGGGATGAAGACTGTAATATGTTGTCCTCATAAGTTTTTTTACAATTAAATGGCTAATCTGACTAGATATTTTGTTTTAAAAAAAAAAACACAATAGAATTTCAGCCAAGCCTGACAGCAGCCTAATTTTGTATTTGATATCTACTGAGATACACAAACACATATATACTTTTAAAAGGCTGGTAAAATTCTACGTATGCCTATTTGTCTGTACTCCTGTAATTGTCCATGAAGAACTTGGCTGCTCTGCTCATGCAAGAAAGAATTGTCTGTTTATTTCTAGCTGCATATTAATAGGACTTACTATTCCTATAAGGAATTACTATTCCAACAACCACATCAGCTGTTGGAGGATTGGCTCCTAAAAGCAATATACTTTAACCTATGGTTATTTCTTTGTGGAAATAAAATACCAGTTTTTAAGAGCTCACTCTATTCCTTGCCCATGAATGTTTATGAAGCTTTTTTTTTTTGATAGCTACAGCTTAGATGACATTGCTCTCTTAAGATAACAATTTGTGTCCACCACCATTTTAGACATACAGTGCTTCAGACTTTGTTCTTAAAATAATACAGGCTATATGCTAAAATGAATTTTAAAAGCCCATTCACTACATTTATCTCACATGCTGCAAATAATTTTCTTGGCAGTTTAAACCTTGACTGATCTCTAGGGGGAGATAGAAGAGTTAATACATTCTTGGAGCAGAAGGATACAATAACCTTTATTTACATTACATCACAAAATGGTAATTTTAATTAAAATGAGCAATGGTATCTCTAGGGACAGACGTTCTCCTCCTTTTAAATTTATTTAACCAATGATTAGCTATTATGGTTCTTTGAATTAATTAGTCATTCTTGAGCTGGAGGGAATTAAAGAATTAAGAAATTCAGGAAATACTAAAGTAAAAATGTGAAGTTACAGGATTTATGCTCACATTTATCATCAGAATGCAACTTTTATTTTAGCAATGACATTGCAAATACAGATATAATTTTTAGTCTTGATAAACCTAAATTTTTGTACTCGATTTAAACACAGCCTCACAAGCTGAATCTCATATTGATGAGTCTACATTCAGTTATCAATTAATAGATCATCTAGATTATATAGTTTTTAAGTGCTCCATTTAAATTTAACTTCTCTGAATGCAGATCAGATTTTTACACAATCTAAGCAATTGTTTAGTGACACTGTTCATATTACATAAAGAACATTTTACTGTTTCTGTCACTGAGAACATGATATGCGTTTGACATAACTCATTAATTTCACAGTGTCTAAGAAGACAAAGAGGTTTGCAAATGTCAGAACGATACAAATTGCAATGTGTAAGGTTACCACCAAATCTGTAAGTTTTCGCCTTTCATGCATTGATGGAGATTCTGAGAATCTGTCTACAGATGAACTTGAAATACTAAATTGTAGTACCTGACAAAAGATCTCCACCACTCTTGAGTATTGCATGAGACGTTTTTATACAGATGAGTGGGCAAATATAATGGATACAATTATCTTCAGCTTTCTAATGAGCAGTTGTAGTAAAAAACCCTGCAATTTTAGGTAGATGTGAGAAACTCCCAAGCAGGTTTGAAGTCCTGGCCCTGTAAAGAATTGTGCTAGGTTTTATACATGTCATAGTATCAAGATCTTTCGCTCAGTAACATACACTGTTGTGTTCCTTACCACTGTAGGTAAGCACTCATTCTTCACTTGGCTCCCCTAGTTTGTGGGTTTATTGGCTTGCTATTCTCAATTGTAAACATTAACAATAGTAAGTATAGTATAGTGAGAAGGATTTGTATCCACGGTGGAGAGACAATTCTCTTTGGGAAGCATTGGCAATTGTAGGAATGGTGTGCTGCATAGAAGATGCAAAGAAGATGCTCTCTGCAGAGAGAGCATGTGAAGTAACTGATGAGACAAAGTTTTTCATTAAGTTCCAGTCTGCCTATTGGTTTTTCACAGCGATACTTTAAAGGTTTAGTTAAGGCTTAGATGCTTCTGGAGCTCTAAGGTTATTACCATTTATTAGGAGAGCCTAATATGTTTGCCATCTCTCTGCTTTACTTGAAAGGAAATCTAAAGGCAGGATGCTACCACTTGTTATTGCATGGGTTGACTTCCATAATATTTAGTAAAATAAAGACCAAGCATGGCAGAAGACTGAGGACAGTAAGACAGAAGCAGTAGACACAAACACTAAGATGCAGGGTGGGAAGGAAAGAATGTGGCAGGAGCACAGAAAAGTGAAGTATGTCTGTGCTGATCTTGTAGCAGTTTGTTTTTAGGGTGGACTTATTCCTTCCACTTAAATTATTCTAGTTCTCAAAGAAAGAATGTATTCCAGATGATCCAGGTTTGTTTGAAATGCATTTTGATGGTATAAAAGGCAGAAATACAGAAATAGGAAAGCGGTAAAAATCGGAGTTGCAAAAAATGTAAAACAAATAATAATCCAGCATTTCTGCCTGATAATGGTACCTTTACATTGGGCTGAAGCACCAGTAGAATAGTAATGCCTTATCCCTGTCAGTGGTTTTTTAAGTCATCTGTACTTGCAGAATAGAGAGGAGTTCAATTCCTTCCTTTATAACTGAAGAGACTGAGGCGAAGAGCATCTTGCTCAAAGTCCCTCAATAATCAACAGCAGAGCTGGGAATGAAGCAGTCCAGCATACTTTTAGATTAAGGGAAGCTCCAGGAAGCACAGATGTGCCTTCTGTCCTCCTCTGGGCCATGAGGTACGAGTTGGGTCTGGGCATACTGTAATGGGAAGAATGTTGTTATTGCCTGTGGATTCCCAATGAGTGTAACTACCGGATCTCATCTATCTGAGCGTTTGTGAATTGCTTCAAATGAAGACATCATAGTGTGGCTGGATTTGGGGTTTCACAGCAGAGGGCATCAAGCAGTCAGCTTAATGGTGTATAAGTGAGAAACTTCTCCCAGATGCTCTGTGATTATGGCATAGTGGATCTACAATTGCCTTTTTAGTGGCAGCCCTTATTTACTGGAAGATTGGAAAAAAGGCAGTAAATATCAAAGGAGAGAAAAACATCTCTGTTCTTAGCTGCCTTCTCAGGTATGACATAAGATGTAAAAGAAAGAAACTGCCAGTATCAGATTAAGCTTTCCTTATCTCCTACCTTCTCTATGGTTCAACTACCTCAAATGTATCTCCTACCTTCTCTATGGTTCAACTACCTCAAATGAGCTGCGTGCTGTAGTGTCAAAGGGGGATGGATACCTGAGGGAGAATGTTTGGTACAAATGCAAAACATACTGTTTCTAATAAAAAGCTTCAGTTATAAAAGGTTCTAAAGGCTTCCTGTGTTGCTGGGTCTTGAAGGACAGACCAAAGAAACAGACCAGACCCGTTGCTGGTAAAAGGCTAGAAACACCCCAGTTTAATCATAAAATAAATAATTTTTTTGGTTTTGAGATGCTCCCTAGGCTTGTTCTGACTGATTTCTGTTGTCTCTGGTAAAACTGTAAGGGTTTCAACATGAGCAAAGTCTGACCCATTCTGAGAGCTGCCACTCCATTGTTTGTTCTCTAAATCATGTATATGGGGCAGAATAAATTGTTGTGTCTCCTCAGGAGGCTTGGAAACCTGTTGTAGTTTTTGGAGCTATAGAAGAAGTAAAGCTATTTACTACACCTAATTTTATAATTTCAGTGTGAGTGAACCTTTGTTGGGTTTCAGGTGTGTGCTCTAAATTACACTGTATGGTGCTTGATGTTAAAATTAAACTGCAAGAAGATTTATTAAGAAAACAGGTGCTGGTGACATTTCAGTATTAGAGTATTTCTCTCATTGTTAGGGAAGATTAGTAATTTATGGCATTTGCTACCAAAAGGCAGATCAATAAAGATATAAATGTGTTCTGACCATCAGAATTTATATTATGCACATGATGATTGACTACTTTGTCATAAATTCAGTCCTGCATCCTGATATCTGATTGTAGCAGTAGGAACAGTAAAATCCTTGTTATTTATTGTGGAATGCTATACAAGACAGGAAGCCTGTTTAACCTATATACATACCCTTAGTGCTCAGTGTTTGTTTTTTTCCAAAGGGGCAACTATACATAGTTCTGAAGAGAAGGTTATTTATATCCTTTATGTCCTGTTGAATTAGGACTGAAAACAGAAATGCTGTTGGCAAAGCTGTCACAGATTTTTGGTTTATTTTTGCAAACAAGTGACCTGCAGTGGTGGGGGATGGGCAGGCCTGGGAATGGGAAGCAGGGGGGCTTCAGGGAAGCATGCACATCCCTGCATCATTATTACAAATGTAATTCATGAAATGCCTTTTCTTCTCCACCTCTCTGCTGTCTGTGACTGACCAGTGTCTACCACAGTTGTGTGGTACAGAGGTAGGAGGAACAGAGTAATGGATAGCAACAGAGCATTTTAACCAGTTAAAAACAATCTCAGAGATTGTTATTTTTCCTTCCTTGACTGGCAGGTTTCTGAACTCATGTACCTGGCCTAGACAATCTTGCTTGTCAGTGTCTGTCCTTCCATTTCTCTAAGCAGGGGAGTAAACCCATTTGGGGTCGTGCTCTTGATTTCATGAGTCTTCCACCGTGGAACAACCTTCTGATGGAATTAGCTGGGAAAGTATGGGGAAGAAGAAATAAAAATCTCAGAATTTAGAGACTTCCTTCTCCCTGCTTAGGGAGAGAATCAAGAGAATGTGACCTTACTCTTTCTCCTCTTCCCCTGGGAAATCTCCATTCTAGATCCCCAGCTGAGTCGTCCCTACCTGTGGGGGCAGCCTGCTAACTGCTTTCTCTGGGATTGAGAGGAATCGATCTCAGCATCTCAGGATGACCTGAAGTCCTGTTCAAGACCCTGGAAAGGTCTTCTATCCCAGTTGGAGAATGCTTGAAAGATTCCTCACTGCTAGGCAGTAGGTGCTTCTGCAAGCAGTGAAGTGTTTGGAGGGCTGGGGAGAGTGATGTAGAGCTGTGTGAGGAGCAGATGATGGGGAGACACCCTGATGGGCCAGGGAGTGGCAGAGAGATAGGGACCAGAGGGGTGGCAATGAGGACTTTATCTAACCGTTTGTTGATCTTACTGGAGACTTAATCTCTCTCTCGCCCAGAGGCTGTTGTTTGGATTCCCCAGCTCTAATACAGAGTCTGATATAGTCATCATTTCTTCCAAATAATAACCAATGCATCTTCTGTGCATGTAGATGATAGAAAGTGACTGGATGTCTGGTTGGATATTTGGTTTGTGAGACAAACCGAGTTCTGGCAATCTACTGTCAACAGATGAGAAATCATCAGAAAATGTAGCATTCACAAAATGTAATAACTGAAGAAAACAAAATACTATACAATCTAATATATCAATATCTAATATCTACTATACATCATAATGTAACTAAGCTATAATGGTTGGACCTGGTTAGTTTCTTTATTTTTAAAGTGCTTGTGGCCAAATAGATCATAATAGATCTGATGAAAGAGAATTTCTGAAAGAAATAACTGCTGCTGTTCTACTTAGGCTGAGCTGCAATAATGAATGACCTTAGTAATTGTTTTCTGTTTCTGAGCACACAGGAAACTTAGGCCTCCATTGCAGCTCTTACGAAATCTGTCTCTTTCCATTTATTCATTAGTAAATATTAGCTCATGAATGCTGATAAATAGCTCCCCTTTTCAGTCATCTGATTTGCTACTTGCAAAATGGCAGTTTACATTGTGGAGACATAGCAATTCCAACAATGTTATCGTCCAAGTGCAAGCAGCCAGTAGATTTTTAGAGGCTGTCTCAGAAGGGCCTACATGTACGGGAGTCTGCTCTTCTCCCCTGCTAATAAATGCTTCATCTTTGCCTGTAATTGTGGCAGAATGGAAATGGTGCTTAGGAGCCTGGCTGTGAGATTGCAGCAAATGGCTGCAACCTATGTTTAATGTAGTGACACTAATGAATTCTGAGAATTAATTTTCAGCTAAGAAAGCATGATGGAAGATACTAGAATTTCAAATTAGGTAATGGATTGACTTTCATCAAGGCAAACATGTACAATGTTTGTTTCCTTTTCAATCTCTACTTGCTTAGCCTTCACATTATTTTAGATCCGAAAAATAGCACAGCAAATATGATAATATTTTCATTATACCTTATATGAAACCCATCTTGTAGTAGATTTGCTAGTCAATTTGCTCAATGCAATGCAGTCTCACCACTTTTTTTTTTATATATATATGAGTTCTACAGGCCAAACAAATTGGTTTAATTTGCAGGTGCAGCATACTTACTGGTTTTATCTGTAATTGCAGCATATTTGATGTTTGACAGAGCCTAACCTAACTGTCCAAATGGGTCTTATATAAATGCTCAGATAAGCACCTGAAGATATTTTAGTTTTCTCCTTTCCTCAGAAGCAAATCCTTCAGTGATATGGCTTCTTAATATTGTATTCTTAATATTGCATACACTGATTTCTTTGGCCTCACTGAATAAGAATATTTTCTGGTAAGTGACATTATAAAAGCTGTTTTGATACTTTACTCTTCCTCTTTCAAATGTTAACATTGCTGGATTTTTGTGTATTACTTCCTGATTTCTTTTTTTCTGGCCTTTACGTGGAGTGCATCTCCTGACTGAATGTACTGACAGCTTTGGACTCAGGCACCCATATGATTAACTTTTTCACAATTTACATTCTATTTCAGGGTGCAGGTCAGTACAAAACACTGTGATAATGCGCACTGTCATGCAGGCTTTAGGATCGTAAGAGCTGATATTCTATATGAAACTATTTTTTTCTGAAAAGCAGTATAGTGTCAATGCTGCTTCCAATGTAGGAGATGATATGTTACTGAACACCTTCTGTGACACTGTCAGACTGATGTGTCATTTTTCACTAGCACAGAACTGGTGGCCCAAGAATTGTTATTTTACAGGTAGCATTGACTAAGGACAACAGCAGCACGCATTCAGTGTGGCGCTAAAAGCAACACAGTTGAAATGACAGTGTGTAGAAGCAGAGAATATAAATATACCTCAGAGTATTAATAGGTCTTGTCTACGTAGAGAGGAAATTAGGACAAAGGAATGCACACCAAGAGGTGGAATACAAGGACTATCTCTTCCGTGTCGCGTGACAGCTCTCCATCCTGCACTCCATCTCAGCAGGCCTGGTGACACACCAAATTGGCACTGAATATCTGAGTATGTGCTGAGTCCACAGTACCTACTGTGACTAAGCTGCAAGCCAGTTGCTGGCACTTGAAACATAATAAGCAAGTAATTTCTAGAACTCACTGTGTCAACACTTCTGCTCTGTTTCAGAGAAAAAAGAGAATGCATATACCATACATGCATCAATTTCATGTGGCCTGCCTGGTCTTTCTGCTGCTATGTTCCTCATGTGCTAGGAACTTGCCATTTAACTTGATGAACTAAACCAACTTCAGTGGAAATGTGCATTTTCCTGTCAGTCTCTTCCCTGAACTGAAGTAACAGAAAGTTATGGATATGAATTTAAGCATCTGTCCTTCACCCTGGCACAGCTGTTAGTTACTAGCTCTCTGCTTTGTTGTGGGTTCTCACTAACCATCTGAAAGGGTTCTGTTCTTCCAATATAGGCACAAACTTGGCACAATAGTAGGTGTGCCCTGTCTGAGCTTGGAACAGAGTCTTTGATCACAGAATCATGTGTATATCTTGTGTCATTAGCTTGGTCGTCTTATGAATTCATGAAGCTTTATTTGCGTTTCAAGTGAAATCCTAAGTGACCACAGATTGCAAAAATATCCAACTGCCAGAGAATGAAGGCTGCATATAGATGATACAATACATAAACTTTGCTAGCTGCAGAGCAGACGAGTAGCATGCAGGCAGTGTGAAGAGTCGGTGGGGGATTGGCAGGAGTATGCAACAGAAGCAAAGGTAATCTGAAGGTAGTCTTCAGTACCGCCTCCCTGACAGAACTTAACTATGCTCATGAAAACACCTGCCAGACCCAAACAGCTAGCATTTTGGGCACATAATTGAGAAGCTAAGAACTTTTTTCATAAAATGTTTTCCTTACCTCTCTTCCTCGTGGGCTTCCTTAATGAATGCAGTATACTGGACATTTGGGTGTTTCACCTAAGGGCCATCTACATGGAAAAACATCTCATGTAGCTTCTGGATCTTGACCACAGAGTGTCTTTGGAGGTACATTGTTCCAGAGCTCAGAGTAGAATTCATATTAATAACTGCATACCACCAGGTAAAAGATTTGTATGTTCTTCATGCTTCTGGTAAACAAAAGATATTCTGTCTAGAACTGTGCAGTTTCTTGAAGAGAACCTATTTAAACTGCAGTAGTGTTGCTATCTGAAAAGTAACTGCCATGACATTAGGGCTTGTTGCGATAGGATAAGGGTAATGGTTTTAAATTAAGATGATAGATTCAGACTAGATACAAGGAAGAAATTTTTATAATGAGGGTGGTGAAACACTGGAACAGGTTGGCCAGAGAGGTGGTGGATGCCCCATCGCTGGAAACATTAAGGGTCAGATTGGATGGGGCTCTGAGCTGCCAGATCTAGTTGAAGATGTCCCTGCTTATTGCAGGGGGGTTGGACTAGATGACCTTTAAAGGTCCCTTCAACCCAAACTATTCTATGATTCTATAACATAACTTCACTTGGATTGTTATATTACTGAAAAATTCCTGATGTAAACAAATTTAACAAGAAAATTTATATATTAGCAACATAGCATAAATATTATAAATTTGTAATTATTGTTAGTATGGTAAAAGTCACATGCATGAATGAGCTTTTTCACACTGAAATCTCAACTTCAGGTACTTGCCGTCAATCTGTGATTTTGTATGCTGTGTAGTTTTTTGTTGGTTTGTTTTGTGGTTTCTGCCATCCTGATTAATTTTATCTTTCTTTTCAAATGCTTTTTTCCTTTTCCTCAGGAAACATAAATTTAACCAGGATTGGCATGGACCACGTTGTCTGTGTGGGTGTATTGACTTTTAAAAAAACATGGATTGCAGAAGGAGAAGTGTCGGGGGGGGGAAGGGGATGTCAGAACCTGTTGAAGACTAATGATGGATCTATTCATGGAAGGAAAGGACTGGTATTTATAGCCTTGCACTCAGAGGGATGGAGATAAAGCAGGTTCTGTTACTTCAGTCTTTCTATCGGGAGGCAACAGCTCTAGCCTACAGCAACATTCGCCAAAAGAGTTATAAGACTGGTAGCACATTTTACAGACCGGTCTTTTCTGGACGATAGATGTACCAAGAAGAGGTTGGGGAAATGGTTTTCAGGAAGCTAAAGCATTAAAGTTATGTTGAAAGATATTTCAGGATTATTTTAAGACCAGACTTTTAGGCTCCAGTAAAGTATTTGAGGTGAGGCTAAACTTTAATAATTTGCTAATCTCTTTGGTAGTATTTGAAATACATTAATGTGTATGATTATTTTTTTTTAGATGTAGTTTCAATTTTGCAAATCATTATTGATACAAGTAGAATAGAAATTATTCTGGAACGTATTAAAGTTTCATTGAACTTTTGGCTAAAAAGATAATCTTCATTTGCGATATTTGGCCCTGTACTTTAGGTGTATCACTTAATATCAGCAAATCTGAGATGTAATTGGGACAATATGCAATACGAATGCATCTCATCAAATAAACTCATCTTGGGCTATGATTTACTGAAATGAGAAGTGGTAGAAGGGAGATATGTACTGAATTGCAACATTTCTTTTTTATGTTCTCAAATAATGTCAATATTATTATTTGAGCAAGATAAGCAATACTTTAATATAAAGAATTAGAGGGTACTTTAAAACAGTCTAATACTGTTACATCATTCTTCTATTTGGAATGTATTATTTCAGCTTTATTGTACAGAAAAGAATTCAACTTTAATCATGGCTTCCTCAATTTTAAATCTCAATTATATAAATTAACTTGATACTTTATTTTATGCTAATTTAATAGGATATAGCTCTCTACTCATTACTAGATCGCCTGTTCCTGTTGCAAACAAAACTTTCGTACCCTGGGCAGCATTTAATTCTGATTCATTCATTTCTGTTCCAGTCTGAATTATGTAGGTGTGCAGGATTTTCTATGATTCTTATGCTAGCACTTCTCATTGCAATATAGAAGATCTACCCGAAACATTAATTTAAAAAACAAAACAGAGCTCTGTATCGAATTGTTCTGTCTAGTGTTGTATCACAGGTTTTACTTGTGGTTTTTATCAGGCTATACCCTGCATTTCTTAGTCAAAACTCTCATCAGATAATAGGTAGAAAATTAAAGTGCAATAAGTATTTTCTATTCATTTAGGTTATGTTTAACATATATTAACTGTACAGCACAAGATATGATGCCATTTTTCATAGTAAGCTAGTTACAGTTAAAAAGAGAGAATAAGTTCAAATTCATAGCTTCTATACTAATACGGGTGAATTCACTTAGTTAAGTATTTTACACTGGATTTATTCCAATATAGAGCAAAAGTCTTGTTGCTTACTGTGGAACTCAAATTTGTGGGAAAAGAAGCTACTGTACAATAACAGCCACACATAAGCCAACTCAAATCATGCTGTCGTGAAACATCACCTGAGACCACTATTTCTCTGTCACAGGTGTCTTATCAAGGATTTTGAAAAGCGTCCTTCAGTCACCCACCTTTTGGAGCACCCGTTTATTAAACAAGTACACGGTAAAGATATGTCTCTACAAAAACAACTGGCTGAGCTCATCCAAGAACAGCAGCAGCTAGGCTCTGTAGCCAAAACAAGGTACAGTACAACATAGATGCTGCAGCCCTCTTTCCCCACACTAATCCTGGAAGCACAGTTTGAAACTTTGAATGCACAGCCATTGGCTAGCAGTGTGATTAGGAGTAAGTGCTGCATGCCATGTGAATGCAAGAGACATATTTTCCCATTAATACTCTTTAAAGCTAATTTGATCAGCCATTATGCAACCACCTTCTTAGCCTTCTTTCTCCCACTGAACTCTGTTCTGTATATATTCACTTTTGGCTCAGTCACAGAGATGCTAGTAATTCCGGAGTATTCTGGTTTGTGGAAGTACATATTGGTGTGATGAAGAATTATATCAGATTTTGGTAGCAGATCTTTAAAATTACAACTGTGAACAATGAAGTGACTACAAGAAAAGGTTAAGAACGGAACAGCAATATTTGCTGTTTGATTAGATGCTGTAAATAAGGTTATTCGGTACTTAAAGTAATTGTTTTGTCTGTAGTTTAATAGTAACTGCTATTTTTCATTCAGCCCTGTACTTAATTTTAAAATGTGCTTAAAAAGCAATGAATGTTTATCAGTAACAGTGGGATTCTTATACTTTTGAGGCCGACTGTAAATATGCCTTAGTTTAGTTGTTGTCCAGAGGGTGGCAGAATTTCACTGTTTCAAAAGAGAATTAAATGCAAATGAACACACCTTCCCAAGCTCAGCAATCATTCTGTAATATGAAATTTGTCTAGAGTGAGATAAGCTCTGGCCCATTATTAAAAACAAACACCTACAAATGTTGATGAAGAAAATTAAATGTCATGATTCATAAGTCATAAACATGTATATACTTACATGCCATAAGATTCTGTAGCTTAAATGCTAAAAGCCGAAACAAAAATGTACAAGTTAAAGGAATAGCTGTAAGTACAGTTTCAAGGTCAAGTTGACTTCTGTGGAGGGTTTTTGTTTTTTTTCTGGAAAAAATATAGCAGCAACTGCTAGCTGTGGGTGAGGGAGAAGTTTCTGCTGTATCTAGACTCCTAAGCAGACCTCCCCCATGTAACACCTCACAGATCAAGTTGACTGGCCCAAAAGGCCCAGCTGTTGACCAAATAGAAGATACAGACAGTGAAATGATCCTTGTGCTAAGAGGAGGTCTGAAATGGATTCCTCATGGTATTCCAATACATTTTTCTGGGATCTATTTCCATAATGTGGAGTGAGACAGAATCAAGACTAAGACAATGTTTCTTTCCTCAAGCCTTTCCATACATTAACTGGGAGTGCTGTGACAAGACAAGCCTCTGCATCTTATGCTTATGCATGACTGGAATGCAGGAAGGATTTTGCTTCCCAGCACTCCCAGGATCAATCAGTGCTTACCTAAGGGAGTTTAACTCCTTGTCCACCCTGTCACCACCTAACCCATCTTAAATATTTTTTTTGCCAAGGTTTATTATTTGCAACTTGTGTGCAGTAGCACCTGCAGATTGCAGTGGTGAAGCGGACTCTGTTGCAATGGGTTTAGCCCTAATCTTATCCACCCTACTAGTGTAAGTTCTATTATTGTTCTGATGCCCCCACACTTACTTGGCCAACTAGTCCCAGGTTCACTGTCCAGGTTGTTATCTGACCCATCTTTCCATCATTCTCCATTCGCTGTTCATTCTCTTTGTCCTTAAGGCTTTGTTCTCCTGTTTCTTGTGTCTTCTTCCTCTACCACTCCAATAGCTTCTGTCTCTAACTTCCACCTTTTTCAACAAGTCCTAGTCCAGGTTCTTTTATTTTTCCAGCCATTTCTCTCTCCTTGGTGTTCCTCTTCATCTGATAATGTAGCTGGCAGACCTCTTGTTTCTTCTCAGTGAATTCGCCTTTCCCACACCTCTTAACGTTTCTCTTCTACTCTTAAAGCTTTACTCCAAGCAGGCTGTTTGTACTCATCTTGTCCTTCCCTGGACTTCTGGTTTGCTTTTAGCCATGCCTCTGAATTAGATGGCTTCTTCCTCTGCCAGTGAACGATAAGAGGGGAGACGTGATTAGGCTGCTGGAGAAATAGTCATCTTTACCTTCACTTTGAAGCTGGCAGATCTTACTATTGGCTTCACTTTGAAGCCAATGGGCCTAACTGCTGTTAAATAATGTCTGATTGTTGTAGCCTTGTACTGTGGTATCCTTACTTGTTCTTTGAAGCACCAGCCCACTTTGATCAGGGCTGAGAGCATGCTCAGTGAGGACAAAAATTTAGTGGTCATTTACCATTGAAATCTACAACATATTGTTCAGAATGATGAAGTGCTGATTTTCCAAAGATTTGAAAATTGAATAATCGGTACAAATTTTAATGAGATTGAAAAAGCATGTCCCTGCAAAATATCAAAAGTGTGGGCCAAACAGTTAATATTGGACTACAAATATCAGATTGTTACAAAAGAACCAACCACCAGGAGCATCTAATTATAGTTTTCCCCAGAGGCATAGACATAGTCTCATAATAGTAAAGAGCTTGGCTCTGTAATAGGGAGATAGTACCCTCTAGGAAAATTGGGACCAATTAAAACTCTGTAATGTGTTTATAAAATAATTTTCAATACAGAATCTGACATGCAGAAGAACACATGACCAGATGGTACTGTAAAAAAATTTACTGGCATTTGTTTGTGGTGATCTGTAGAAGTCATCTGAATATATAGCCACCACTTCAAAGTACATAGGTCAATTAAAAGCCATGTTGAGTAAAACTTTCTATTATACCATTGGATATATGTGCATGCTTTTTCTGTTTATTGATGTACACATGACAGATACAATGAAACGTGCCCTGGTGTTCAGAGATAAAGAGAAGTGGATGCCCTTTTTAAGGAGTATAACAACACTACAGATCCATCATTTAAAAGATAAGTAAAAGAAAATGTTCTCCCATTTATACTGCCATAGAACTCTCAGAGCACAGGCTGAAAATTTCCAGAAACTGAAAAATCATCAGCACTTCTACTGTGAGGGAACTCATGGAGTCACTGGTGATGATAACTGATATGGAGGTATCTGGGATTTGTCTCATTTGAAAGTCTTCCAGCATCAGTGCTTTGCATCTTTTGATTCTTTACTGACTCAGCACCTGTAGTTTTTTAAATAGGATTCTCTTTCCAATTGAGCCATGTCAGTTTTGCCTATTTTGGAACATCACTTAAGGTCCTTGTGCCTGAGAGCAAGCCTGCAGGCTAGAAAGTCGCTACTACTGATTTAGAGGGTATGATGAAGGGATGTGGAGAGCTGATCTAGCAGTTCAGTGCTACTGAAGAGAACGGACTTCTTTCTCTCATTTTCCCACATCTCCCAGGAACAAGCTCATGATGCTCTTTTTATTACAGTTCCAGTGAGTGTCAAAATCTCCTGAGCAAGAGCTTCTAAAATAAGAGGAAGAAACTAAGCCAGTAGAAACACACAGTTGATTTTCTTCTGTGTTAGTGGTTGCAGAGGGGGTGCATCAACTAATATAGCTGAAGTAAAGGAGGGAATAATTCACGTGACCAGGAATAAGGGGGAGATGGGTGAAAAGAAGCAAGCTGTCCCCTTTTGGCAGAATCATCTGGGTCAACGTCTGGAGCCACAGACTGAAATGTCTCTTTAATGCAGTTTCTTTCATTCTTCATTTATAAACTTCTTTGCGTGCGGTATAGCTAGTCTTAACTTCAGCACAATTCTTCATACCTCTGAACTGAAGGGGCACTTCATTGTCTTTGCTGAGCTCAAAAGAGCCTACTGACACACACATTTGTTTCTGTCATCCGTTTGTTACTGAGAAACTGATGATTGTCGGTTTGCCAGTGTCCTGGTTTGATAGAGATAACTTACTAGAGAGTTTTATACTCTATTTCCTTTAGGTTAGAAGTTAATAAGATAAAGAAAAGGTTTATGTTAATAAAAGATGACTTAAAAAATTAATTTTTTTTTAAGATATCCTGCTTTTTTTACTGAGAAAGATGCTCTTTGAAACTTTTTCACCAGCTTTATTTTTCCCTAAATTATTTTAATCCGTGAGATACAGATATATTCTATCCTTATGCAAATAGGTGCTTTCAGTTTCAGAGAACCCACCCAGGGTACCCCTCTTTCCACACTTGTAATGAGGAAGAAGGTTCTTTTTTCATCTCTTGGCATCTTTTAGACTGAAATCCTTGAGTTTTGCCATGGTCTTGAGTGAAGCTGAAATTTCAGCCTCAGCACTCCACTCCTGCATTGCCTGTTTCTTATACTGTAA
Source organism: Calidris pugnax (assembly GCF_001431845.1). NCBI lineage: Eukaryota > Metazoa > Chordata > Aves > Charadriiformes > Scolopacidae > Calidris > Calidris pugnax. Next base: position 7,861,724 of record NW_015090990.1, read on the forward strand.
TGGGGAAAAACTTTGTGAGAAAGTCCGATGTCACAGCTGCATAAGGATGAGCTCTGGGTATTAGATTTACCTCTACTCCATATCTCTCTTATAAACTATCAATTAATCATGTGTATGTTTGGTTTCTAACAATACCAGGATATAAATGCTAATTAACAACAACATAATTTCCATTAATAGCTTTGCTATAGAAGCAGTTATGTGGAGTTTAATTTTAAGAAGTGTATTCAGTGCTAAATGGTCCAGTAGTTCTATTTTTATAAAAGTTCTTTAATCCTTAAAAACTAGAGGTTAGTACATCAGAATGTTGCTTCACATATATTTGTTTCAGCAAGACTGAATTTTTTTTTCCATCTATTCTAAAGTCAAATAAATCATTACTTTTTAACACATGGATAGATCTTGGGAGCTAGGGCACTGTTATTCCCATCAATACATAGCTGCCTCCAGGCAGGAAGCACTTCTTAAAATCAGAGAAGATGCTGTCACAGGCTCTGCTCAGATTTTTTTTTTTTTTTTTTTACTTTACCAATCCTGTACTCACACAAGGACCGTGAAATGTGTTCAGGTTATTCAAATATTGACCTTATGCATAACAACATTGTGAGAACAAGAAATGTAATTAATTCCTAAAGCCTTGTTTCTCATGTAACATTAAATTGCAGAACTGGGAAAAAAGTAGGAATCTAAATTACAGTAAGGTGTGGACAGCACAACACGCAAACATTGGTCAGAAATGATAAGCAGAATTATAAAAACGTTCTTGGTACAGTAATAACAACTGAGTGTTGATAAAGACTAATTCTGTATTCTCTAAGAAGGGTATACAAGTACAGTTGATAGTAATCTTGCTGTATTTCAGGTATACGTTCTTCAAGATAGATATTAATGCAATTGCATGTCAGTAAAATACCAAGAATGTTTAGGCACTCTCTGAATTATAATAGAAAACCATGGTAGAGTGTTTTATTCCTCATTCTGTCTGAATTACTATTAACTTCTGTTACGTCACTTGCCCTCAGTGTTTTTCTGTTCCTCCACTTATGAAATGGATATTAATAGCTTTATTTGATACATTACATCTACAAAAAACAGATAGCAGTTTGTCTGAGGCAAGAACTTACTTTTACTTGTTCTATAAAGCAGTGCTATACCTTTGGTTACTGTGAACCTGTTGATGAAGAGAAACATGCATAATGCTTGAAGCTCTAGCCATTTTTCCTTCTGTTCTTTCTGCCCTAGAGCCTGGGAAGACTCTAGGCAAAGATACATTACAGATTATGGATATTATTATTTCTCACTTAACAGTAAACATTGTTCTGTTTGTGTAGATTATATTTTTGTTAAACAGTGTTTGAGCGCGTTTTAGAATCCATTAAGGGAGAGATTCACTCACTTTCCAAATATGCTGTTAGATCTCTTGAATTCATTTGTGTGGTCATTTACTTTTCTGATTCATAGTACAAGAGATTCCAACATCCAGGCTGATTGCTAGCCTGCTGAAGGAAGAAGTCAGAAGGGAGTTAGAATGTTTCCCAAATATTCCTAAATGTTAAATGACTCTTTGTGCTGTCTACATTGCCAAAATACACTGCAAAAAGCGGGCATGTTCTCTGAAGTTTGTTTAAAAATATCAAATATTATCCGTGGTTTTTTTGTCCTTGTCAAGACTTAATCTAAACCTGGCAAAGCTGGCAGCTGGTTCAGAGTTGAAGAAGTTGAGAAATATATGTCAAAACTTCTGAAGTCCTTTAAGCTACACAATATCTCAAGTTCCATAAGTAATGTTTAAAAATACTGTGGAGCTTGTCACCGAGGTATTTAACAGGGAAACTCAAATTTGGAACCCCAATATTCTCTGTCTGTTGCCCCAGCCCTTCCTTATATAAAATTTGATGAAAAAATCTTGCATCCTTTAGGAAGAATTTCTCAAAAAAGTAAAAGTTCAATTTTATTCCATAAAACCCCAAAATATAAAATAGTTTAGTGGATTGTGAATAGAAGTAATGGAAAACTGGAGGATTTTTAATGTTTAACTGAAGGTTTGAAAAGTAGTGACCATCAGCAAGAGTGAATGAAATGAAAATGTTCTGGGTGGTGTTTTTTCCACCTTTGATTATACAACAATTAGTAAATTACCTGTTCATGAACAATCATAAAATAAGAGGTGGCTCTATCAAGTATAGCATGCAGGAGAAAATGTAAAAAACCAAAGTCACAACAGCATTCGAGATGAAGAAATTAAAATGTATTAGCAATCTATTAATTGCCTTTTGACTGTGGTGAAGGAGTGGAACATCAAGGAGGAAAATATACGATTAGGAGCTTAGAATTGGAAACACAGAAGGAGAGTTCTCACAGAATGCAGTCTAAAAATTTTGCCCTTGGTAATATTCTTATAAGCCATCTTTCAAAATTATAGATACTGTGGGACCCTATGTAGCATTTGGCTGTAAGAATAAGTCTATAAGAATTTTAAGGTAACAAAAGTATTTAATAATCACCAGTTGCCATCTACCTTTATTTTGTTAGTCCTATTTTATGAAATGTTACAATAGCTGATGCTGAGCAAAACAATGGTCTTCTATATTCCCTCAAGTGATTAATTAACTCCTGGCCAAAAAATTCTGTAATTGATTTTATGTTTGAGAGTTAATGTTGATCAAGTATCAAATGGTTTTGGTTAAATGATTCAAGGTGGCAGTTCCCCAGTTATCAGTAGCTTTGAAGAGGCCAACTCCAGACATAGCTCATTCTTCTCTTGGATGTTTTCCTATGTCTGGGTAGCTTATGTTCCTGTCTGTAAATAGACTTCTTCATTGGAATCAATGGGCCAGCCTCTGATTTCAGATTTTAAAAGAATAAAAACACTTGAGCATTTGCATGGATAAGGTTTGAAACAAGTTTACTGTAGATGGTAAAGAGTTCAGAGTTTACTGTTTTGGGTCTCGCTGGTCAGTGTGCTACTGCTGGTCACCATTTAGAAGTTTGTTTCTGTAATGGGGAACAGAGTTATGAAACCTTGAATTTTGAAGGATAAAATGCAGATCTGTACATCAGGAAGAATCTAACTTGGAAGAAGCCTGAAAAGAAAAAAAAAAAGAAAAAGGAAAAAAGCTAAAAGAAAGCCAAGCATCTAAGAGTTTGAGAAGGGCAGGTATGTTCAGGCCACCTTGTCAGATATTAGGATGAGACTACAGTAGCTTGGTGGCTTCCCCCTTCTTGTTAGCCAGCTGGATTACAGCAGCAGTCCATCCAATGAAGTAGTTCTTACAACCAGATATCTAGCTTCTCTGCCAGACCACACTTAATTTTGAAAGCAATTAACTGCAAGGAATTTGATTGCATCCAGCCAGTAATTTTCTTTGGACTGAAAGATAATAACAGAAACAGAAATAGTCCTCTGATGCTGTATGCAATGTAATTTAATGCAATTCTTCTAGCCTTCATCTATTAGGTGTATTAGGTAACTGAGTTAAAAACTTGGATTTTCCTTTTTTTTTTTTTTTTTTTTTTTTTTAAATCACAAGGCCACTGTAGCCCCCCAAATTGATCTTTGGTCTGATTATATTGTATGTGTTTTTGCTAAAGGTTGCACAGATTTTCATTATACTTGGCAGCATTTGTAGTGTAATTAAGGCCGTGTCAGTATTTCTATTATGACCTTACTCCAGGCTGAAACTTGATGTACAGGAGCAAAATTCACTCTTTGCAATGCACATAAAATAGGTTGTGTTTCTCTGTGTGGCGGTAGCACACTCTTTTTTCTTTCTCATTGTATTGAGTATTTTTCATGTAAATCTCAGTTTGGGTGCAATTAATTTTAAAATTGGCAATAATGTAAGGAATAACAAGTACAAAGCAGTTTTTCCTATGTGAATCCTAGAAACCAGTAAATGTAAATGCTTAACTGCACCAAGAGGCCAAAGTAAAGGCACGCATAAAAGAATGGTAGGGGTGGAGTGGAGAGAGATCAAAGCTGCTGCTTTCTTCCTCAGGTTCAACCTTGATAGCAAGACAACTTTTCAATCTAGAAGTCTATGTGGTCCATCTGGCTTTTCCTTCCCCGTCATCAGCTTGATAGTGGGGTCACATGAGCATTTAGCTGTTCATAATGCACTTCTATTACTATGGCTGTTGTCCGCTTCAGAAAGAGGTTATTTTCTTTCAAACTCTGTTTTTCCCCCAAGTAGAATAAATGAATGCTTCCCACCCTCTTCATGAAATTGTTCTACTGAGGGAGAAATACTTCTCGCCTTTTGCTCCTTCTCCAAAATCCAAGCAAATTCTGTCCCTTCCAGCTATTCGTGCCTGATGAAAAGGCAAAGGGAAGGTGCTTCGGAGGATGGACGCTTTTTCAAAGGACAGTGCTTGTCACTAGAATTCTGGAATAAATCTAATGCTGCTCTTCAGGTTTGATAAGGTTAGGTGCCTGGAGTCACTGTCCCTTTACGCCACTTCTTTTGTCAGTGAAGAGACTACATCCTCCAGGGGATGATTCAGAATATTGCTGGAACCTTAAGGCAAATAACCTAACACCTTTGGCTTTCCCTTTGCTTAGAATTTGTACATTTTATCAGAAAGGAAGGGTAATTGGAAAATGGCTGATAATTCTACTTTTATGCAAAAAGTATTATAGTAACTAATATTATAGTAATAATTATTTCCCCAATTAAGAGTGTTTCCTTCTGCTTTTTAAGATATTTTAAAAAATATTTTAAAAGCAGATTGTATTTCTGATGTAAAATTGTGGAAATAATTAAAGGTTACTGTCTGTATGCTTCCCACTCTGTCAATGTATCTGCAGGACATAGGGTCAGTAGAAAACTGATGAGGCCAGCAGGAGATTTGAAGCTAATGTGATGTTATGCTCCTAATATCCTCTTCCTAATCATGTACTTAGGAAAATGAGTTAAGCACAGGAAAATATATACACAAAGGTATATATGTTTTGCTTATATTTGACTAAGACTAATTTCCTTAGTTATTTATTTACATAGTGTTAAAAAAAAACCCTTTCCAATAAAAAAAAAAAAAAGATTCGTTTATCACTTAAGGAGAACAAACAGCAGGAGTTTAATACACAATCAGATAACAGATTAGTTTACAAAGCCATTCTGCAATTAGAGATGCTTAGGTTTGAATGTGCCCTCCTTCCCCCTCCTCCCTGCACCTCTGGTAGATAGATCCATACTTGCAGCTTGTTGCAGTTTAATATTGTGGCTGTGGTGGTTTGCTCCAGGAAGAATAATCTTGGCAAATGAGCTATGTTAGCTATCCTGTGTAGCCATCGCTTTATTTGTTACATCTCCATGAAGTAAAGTATTAAAATACTTGCTTCATTTGTAGACTGAGGAGTGCTTCCATCTCAAAATGATTTATATTATTTACAACAGCGTTTTTCTCTGCAGTGAAGTAAGAGGTTGAATTCTGGTTTGAAGCAGAAACAACAATTAGGAAAAACAGTGCTATGTTAGGTCACTTATATGCACTCGTACTCCTTTGAGGATCTGGCTTGTCAGCAAAGTGTAATGTTCTTGAATATAATGACTGCTTTAAAAAAAGCTAAAAAGAACCCACAATCCACCACCTAATCAAAGATCTGAAAATGGAATATTTAATTGAGTGGAATGTTGAACAAATTCACATGATCTTCATGGTGCCCACTGGAAATAATACCCACTGTAACAATTTTTCTTTCATAGCTTCTTTTTTATGTTCTCCTTCTTTTATTTCTTCATATGTACAACAGCAAGCAAACTACCATCTCTGGAAATGTAGGATGTAAAATTTAAGTGGGGGACTGTCAGCAAAACCTGCCATGTTCCCGCAATTTTATTTCCTAGCTGACAAAACAGTTTGCACAGTAGTATTTAGTTACAATTCAAATAAACCGTTATAGTATAGTTTTCACAGAGGAGCCAACAGTTAGGAAAATAAATAAAAATATACATTAAAAAAATAGGTTCTTTAAATGTGATTTGAAATTATCAGTGAAGCTGTTCTCATAGCTGACACTCTTCTCCTCCTTCCTCTTTGTTTAGAGGCTTTTTATGCAATAATTCTTCTGATGATATAATAGCTCTTGAATATGAGAACATTCTCTTTACTGAATGAAAGCTGACTAGGTTGGAAGGTGGAAGTGTACATAAAGGGGAAAAAAGCAAAAGCCTCAATGCTCATTTTTGAAACAGAATTCCATGAGTGTATGGAGATACGGTTATAGAGAAAAAAGACCTGCTACATCTTGATATTAACCTTCAACATTATAGATGAACAGTGTTTCGTGCCAAGTCACAGGACCGTTCCGTTAGTGCTTGATGTAATATTTAGCGTTGTTTCGGGATGTGTGATCATGTGATTCCTACTTTCTACGTGGCAACCAATGCAGAAACAATCTGTCAGGGACTGTCATTGAGGATCAATGCTAAATGTTACTCAGCAGGATGCAGACTGTATCTCGGTGGGTGTCCTCCTACTATGCTTTGATTATGTTTGTTGTAAAGAAAAGCCTGGTTGTGCTTACAGCATTCATATTTCACCCCCTCTGTGGAAGACATATTACAGCCTCTTGATTTGTCCCTGTTTTAACAAGATGTGTTGTTTAAAAACATATACACAGCATTTTCAAAGATTCCTTCAGTATAATCTGATTATAAAGGGGTTATGTGACAGTTTGTCTCTGCTGCTTATTGTGTGGCTTAAATCTCTGAGGACAAGCCGACTGAACATCCATACAATTTAAAGTCTGATGGCAGCTGTGGTTCAAAAATGTTGTTTTGGGCCAGATCTAGGGTCACCTGAGGAGGCGCTTTGGCATACACCAAGGTAACAGAAGGATTTTACACTACTTATTGCTTCTTGTAACTTTGTTAGACAACAATACTATTGGCTGGGTATGTGGGGGGGAAGATTTAATTAAACAGAGTGGTTGTTCATTAACTTAGAGTGAGAAGGGAAGGGAAAAGAGGGAGAATTTTTCTGTACTTTACTGTGTGAGTGGGGAGTAGTAAGCCTACAGATAAATCTTCATCTCCGAGCATTGATAAATAGATAGGCTTATATATTGTGCAAGAGAAAACAGATATTATACTGGACAGCAAGCTAGCCTATTGCTTTTATTAAAGGATATTTCAAGTAAAAATATGTATTTCAGAGAGTGTCTCTGTGTTTTCTGTCTCGCAAAACCAGTCACCCATGACTTCCCATTGTCTCTTAATGTTTGTTGTCTTCTGTACATTTTTATAACACTGGTGCTTTACTAACAAACTTCCAGGCACGAACGAATACATACTAGAAGACCTTACCATGTGGATGGAGCTGACAAGTACTCTTTAGATGACGATTTGGTAAATCTAGAAGTTCTAGATGAGGTAACGTACTGTCTGAATAGCAGTTTCTGAAATTGTGCCCCACATTTTGCTTGTTTCTGCTTTAAGACTTCTTTTAACAGAATGAGAAGAGTTCCTTCGTGCAAGCTTTTGTCTCACCATGGCAAAGGAATTGTCACGTGACTGATCTGCTATCATCTCTTCATTAATATTCTATATAGTGACATAAAAGCAGTAGCAGTGAAGCCTATTATGTGAAAGAATTTAATTATGAGTAATGCTAGTTTAAATTATTTTGTGAGTTTCCTGAAATGTGAAGTTTAGTCATGAAGATCTAAATTTCAGTGATTTTTTCCTAAAGTTGTTGAACTTATATAGAGTAATATGATATCTACTGCTTCTGAATAAAAAGTGATATCAGTTACATATTTTACTCTATCACCTATATGCACAGTATCTGTAAATTTTTGTTTTGATGATCCTTCAATTGCATGCCAGCAAGATAGATAAATAATACTAAATTGTGCTAGTGTTCTGTTTAAAACAGTCTCTTACTACCACTTAAAATTTTATCCTTGAAAAATTATTATCCTTCCTTCATGGTCAAATAAAAAATTAAATGGAAATGTACTATGAGGTGCAGCAATAGTGTGCATGGCCATTTTGTCTTCAGGTTTGCTTCTCAGGCTGGTGTAACAAAATATGTACTAATCTGGAAATAGGAGTTGCCACAACTTAGATTTACGGCATTAGCAAGAATTGTGAATTTATTTGGGTTTGTGGTGTTGGCTTTTGAAAAATAATTAGTACCATTTATAATAAGTATTTTTTAATCAGTGTTTACAAAAATCATCCTCACTTGGAAAATACTGTTTAACTATCAAACTTTTTGTAATTTTCTCAGGATACAATTATCCATCAGCTGCAGAAACGCTATGCTGATTTACAAATTTATACTTATGTTGGAGACATTTTAATAGCCTTAAACCCCTTCCAGAATCTCAGCATTTATTCTCCCCAGGTAAGAGAGATTCCAAGCTGTGGACAGTACTCACTTTATGTTTTATATTAACACTGCTGGCTAAAAACTTAAGTAATTTTGTAAGCTAGGGATACAGTCTAAACCGCAGCCTTTTCTTCTTCTGGAAATGTGTGGCTACAATTTTATTTATTTATTTATTTTTAAATTCAGTCTTATTTGATTTCATTCCTTTCTGCGTGGTGGCACGAATTCCACAGGAGGGATGAAGATTACCCCAACCACTTGTCTGGCATTTAGGGCTTTCTTCTGGGAAACCAGAAGATGGTTGTATGAACCTCTGCATGATGAGGCTGTTGCTTCCTGAAGAGTTGCTCTGACTATTGGGTTATTACATGTTCTGTGCCATCAGCTGCTGCTTAAAAGAGACGAGTGAATCAAATGCTATAAAGATAGAGGCAGCTTAATTCCCTACAAATATGAAGGGAGATGGAGCCGTAAATGTTAATCTCCATGGGTACCTAAAGAAATGTTGCGGGTAGAGGGCCCAAATTTTGGATTCACTGTTATCTTTGAAGTTTCTTTTGTATAGGTTGATGGTTGAATGCTTGTGTTTTAAATTTTGTTCCTTGTGATACAGTTCTCTTCACTATCTCATGTGGGAAACATCAGAGTGTGTTTTAGGTGTTGTAATTTGTATTCTAGAAGCGGGGCAGTGCTAAGAATTACTGCTCTTCCTCCAGGTGATTCAGTGGAAATTATGTGGTAAAACAGGAAACTACCTTCTATTGAACAGGCAGAAGATAGTCACTATCCTGTTTTCAGTTCTTAATTATGTAGCTAATTTGCATATTTTTACTATTGTGTGTTCTTTTTTAAATTTAGTTTTCCAAGCTTTACCATGGTGTGAAGCGTTCATCAAATCCCCCCCACATATTTGCTTCTGCAGATGCTGCCTACCAAAGTATGGTCACATTCAGCAAAGATCAGGTAAGAATCCATTCATTTTGCTTTAGATATTAACCGTACTGCCACTGTACTACATGGCTGCAGCTAATCTTCTGTTAGGTTGTATTTTGGGAAGTTTTTTCTTTAAACCTTTTATTCCTACATGAGGAGAACCCAAAGTAGAAATGTAATCAGATTTGTGAATTCTGAAGAGGACACAGCAGCATAAAAGAGATGAAAAGGTCAAATGAGAAGATAGAGTTGCTTGACGAATATAGTTTCCTATAGAGTCCTGGCAGTTGACACCAGCTGCAAAGTGTTGCCTGCGCCCTCTGATTCTAGCCTGTCTTGAACTAGGGATTGTAGTAATTTACACCTGAGAAAAATAGGAGGGTCTCAATGTCATAGCAGATTAACAGAGTTTGAAACACTTTTCTGTTGCATAAAGATGCTTTCGAGCAATGGATAATCAATTCCTTTAACTACACATCACAAAAAGTAGGAGCCATTAACTAATTTTTTTAGTAAAATATATTAAGGATAGTTCTAATATAAATGTAATGTGGACAAAAATCCAATTATATAGCAATGATTTTAATGAGAATGAAAGATTATGCTCTAGAAGCTAGACTTCTTTTTATTGCATTCTTAAGATTGTAACTTTGTACTCTAATTTGATGTGCTGTGTGCACATGAACATAGGAGGCTAATACTTATTTTTATTTATAAAATCCTCCTGATTTTACTCCACACATCACACAGTAATTCATAGAAAATGCTTTTTTAAAATCACAAAAGCAGAGCAATATAATAAAAAACCTGCAATCAGAAAATACTAAGCAAAGAAGACAAAAGGTACATGGAAGATGAAAAGGAGCTCTACTGAGCACATAGAAGAACACAGACCTGAGAGATGGGTGGTACTTCTATAATGGCTAAAATGCTCTTTCATGGAGGTGTTTAACAAAACAAGTATTCACGTAGAGTAAGTTATGTGACAACTTGTTATCTGGGAGAAAAAATTAGTTTTGACATCAGCCCATCAGGCTAACTTTGTACATCTTTAATATTGTATGCTTCATACCTGTTCAGGAAGTAATTTGCATTTAGATCTAAATCAGTTTCCTGTTTTCTGTTTGCAAAGGATTGCAAGAACGTATTTATCTCCATTACCTGGGGAATGTTATGTTGGTTCTTCAGGTAAAGGTGCATTAGATAAACCCTGCAGCCAGATCAAAACCATATTGATTCTGTTTGTTTAATCCATTGAGCTTTCCTTTGTATTATCCTATGAAGCCTGAAAAGTGACTCCAGCTCTAGCATTTCTCCTGATGCTGAAGTCAAGTCCTGGCCAATTCTACAAGAGTTTTATAAGTTCTACAAGAATTCTTGGCCTCTGATTGTATGAATTGTTGCATGTGACTTTGTGTGACGTGTCACACAAAGACAATTAAGTTAGGTATCATAATCCTGTAAATCCATCATTGGGTTATCTTTTTCCAAGAAGAATAAAAATACCCAACAAGAAGCAAATAAATGGGCTAGAAATATCATATTGCACGTTATTTATAGTCAATCCCTGCACCTGCTCTCAGACACCATAAGACACCACTAGAGAACTGCTACATCTTTCCAAGCTTTTCACAAAGCTCAGTTCTATATGAAGTGTCATTGCATCAAGTATTTTAGGACATTGTATCTTCTTCCAGCCAAGAATCTTGTACGTTCACAGTGTGGTGCAGATAATTTTCAGGTGTTTGAATAAAAACACACAAATCTATGCAACTGATCAGTGTTAACATTTTAATTATATGTCAGTTGATACTGTACCTTAAGTAGACTAACATTTGTACTGGTGATCTGTAGAACATGTAAAAAATGGAAAAATAATGCATGCTGTTAGAATTCTTACTTGCTATGATCTGAAGTGTTAAAGCTTCAGTGTTCAGGTGTTAACTGGTCTTCAAGGTGTACTGGCCTTCTATTTCCATCTTGTCCATGAAGTGTAACAGCAGATATGGTGATACCAAGTGACCATTCTAGCTTGTTTCTGAGTCTGGAAGCCGTTTGGAGAGCCTATAAAATACAGTCTGTTAAGGACTGCTGACTCAGGAAGAAGATGGATATGTTCTCCCAGAATCATTGAATGAACAAATGCGTATTTTTCTAAAATGTTTAGATAATAATTTGCTGTTGTAGCTTGAATATCAATGTCACCTACAGAATCTATCTGCACAGCAGCAATTATTTAAGATTATTTTTAAAGCTGGGAGCAGAGTTTTAGTCAGTGTGTTAAATACAGCTGTACCCTGTGTTTCAGGGTTAGTTCATATGAATTCAATGCAGCGAGCTCAAATGCACTATTGAATTATGTCACATCAACTGAGTTGTGGCAGTTTTCTGAGTTTTAAACATTTGAAACAAGCCACATATGTGCATAGCTTGTGTTAGCCTGTAGATGTGGTCACTTGTTTATGTGTCAGTCACAGCTTCACAGATATACACATTGCTATCAAGCATTGTGAGACACATTTTAGTAATCTAGGCAGTAAATTATTACACTGAGCTGTTGCTGATCTTTCCTTTCAGAAGGGAGTTGAGGGAGTTCACCCTTAAAATAACTTGTAGTCTTGGTACTAAACATTAAATAACAGATAGGAGCAGTAATGGCTGAAATGGACCATGTGATGAGCTGTGCACTTAACTGTTTTGGTTGTGTGTTCAGTGCATTATCATCAGTGGCGAAAGTGGTGCTGGAAAGACAGAAAGTGCCCATCTGATCGTCCAACATTTGACCTTCTTGGGAAAGGTATTTCTTAACCAATCACGTAAAACTATGAACAAATCCTTCCAACCCCACCCTCAATTTCCACTTTATTTAATCTTTAATAATTAAAGCTTTTCATGTGAATTGTCCCTCTTGATTTAGGGATGGGGTAATCATGCATGTGAGAGTATTGAATTAAGATATTAGAGTATTACCTACACCAAGCCATTCAATGTTTTTTTTTTAAAGAGAAGGTGCCAGACCCCAAGAGTTCAGTGCCTATAGTTATCTACAGTATTACATATACTGTTGTTCTTTTATGCAATGCAGAAGGACAGATCTTGCTGTGGCTGTAATCTTAGAAGCTCTTATATATTTAAATGTTCGAAGTAATGCTATTAGTGACAAATTATGGGAAAATGAAGTGTTTAAGGTTAGCCTTAAGTAGATGTGTTTAGTTTTGGATGGTTTTGGTACTCTAACTAATTATATGATACCTCAGAGGCAGAACAGTTGCAGGGATGGAAGTACCTCGTTTTTCCTACCTGGGAGAACTTCCTCATTAATTTATTGACCCTGTTGTTCTATATGTAGAAAGGTTAATGCAGTATCTAAGTCCATACAAGCATAAAAAAGGGATGCTATGCTTCTGAAGCAAGAATTGGATTATGGGTAAGCAATATATTCTTTTAATGATCCTTCTGTTCTGTATCTCTTCTGTCAAGGCCAATAACCGTGCTTTGCGTGAGAAAATTCTTCAGGTGAATCCTCTGGTTGAAGCATTTGGGAACGCCTGCACTGCCATCAACGACAACTCAAGTCGCTTTGGAAAATACCTGGAAATGATGTTTACACCCACAGGGGCTGTAATGGGGGCAAAGATTTCTGAATACCTACTTGAAAAATCAAGGGTCATAAAACAGGCTGTGTAGGTATATTAATTGTTTGTCCTTTCACATTCCTGTGATGTTTGAATTCTGTTTAATTCTCAAAAATTCTTTATTTTAAATGCTTCCCTGTCTTATGCTAAAGCAGTGATCCTTTGTACATGCTATGATGACAAGAATAGTCAGTTAGATTCTTTTTGAATTGAAGCCAGAGCTGCTCCATTCTTTGGAGAAATATTGTGGTTGGCTGGGTTTTCTGTGTTTCACAGTTGCTGATCCTACACCATTAAAATAAGTGGGAGATTTGCTATCTACCAGTGAACTCATGATAAGAACTTCTACTATTAAATTATACAAGATACCACAAGAATAAACACGTGTGCTTTAAAAGGGTGCTTTTTTTTTCTTCCCAGGGGAGAGAAAAATTTCCATATATTTTATTATATTTATGCTGGCCTTTATCATCAGAAGAAACTTTCTGAATATAGACTTCCTGATAAAAAGCCTCCTAGGTAACTATCACTTGTTTTAACTGCTCCTTGTAATCAGCTATTGATCAGCTCTTGCGTTTAGTATGATGCTTAAAATCTCTCTTAATCTTTCTCCATCACTTAAGGATCTTTTTTAATCCTCCCAAGCAAAGAAGAGGATGGACAATAAGGCATTACGTTATTTGTATTTGTTTGAGAACTTGAACTATTTAAAAAGGAGGAGGAAGAATCAAGCTTATTATTATGTAGAAATTCTGTCATACTTTCCAGGACAAACACCTTATGATTTCTTACTTCATAAGAAATCTCATGTAATGCTTCAGTGAGAACCCAGAATATGTTTTGGAGTTGTGGTTTTTAATTGGTGTCTGTACTTTGGGTGTATCTGATCTGTGTTGGGTGAGGGGATGAGTCTGAAATGTTGGTAACACTGTAATAGATTTCAAGAAAGAATAAGCAAAAGTTAGTGCAACAGAAACAAAAACTTCTTATGAATTAGCACTGAAGTATATAACTGGAAGATACTGAAGTAAATGTTCTTTCCAGTTACTGAGGTACTTGCATTGAAGTCGCTGGAGGTTGTACTGGCATATCTGCCTGTATGGTGCTTTCTTTCTCCCACTCTATTTAGATATATTGATAATGAAACTGGAAGAGTAATGCATGATATTGTTACTAAAGATTCCTATGGAAGACAATTTGAAGCGATCCAGGATTGCTTTAGAATTATAGGATTCACTGATGAGGTAAGAGATCCAGTTGTTAAACCACTGTTGACCTTTTTTATAAAAACCACCTCCAGTGCTGCCCCTGCACAGCCTGCCGTTTGGTTTTGTGGACACACACCTGTGCCACAGAATCTCTCTTATGACAGAAATGACCTGTTAAAGCATAACCACACACTCATGAAGCTAAGACCAGACTGAGGTCTCAATTGGTACATGAGCAAGACCATTCTCAATTCTGTATCACACTGTATTCTGTATCAATAGGAGCTTACTTGTAGAACTCAGTCTCGGAGCAAGCTACAGGCTTTAATAGCCATTCCAGTGCACACGCTTTTCTTTCATAGCCTAAATATGATCTGTATGTCTAACTGGATTCCTTAAAAGTGCTTCTTGTCATCTTTTACAGGAAGTGTACTCAGTGTACAGAATTTTGACTGGAATCTTAAACACTGGGAATATTGAGTTTGCTGCCATTTCTTCACAACACCAAACAGATAAAAGTGAGGTTCCCAACCCAGAAGCCTTAGATAATGGTAAATACATTTTAACATTGTCAGTTCTCTAAATGCAACTTGACTGTATTTGTGAGAATCTCTAAGTTGTGGTAACAGTTGGGCAATGCTAGTGATTTCTACTGCATAATGAGTCCTGTATCTTTTTTCCACTCTCTTTTAGCTGCTGCATTACTAAGTATTGGGTCAGAAGAACTTCAAGAGGCCCTAACCTCCCACTGTGTTGTGACTCGAGGGGAGACTATTATCCGAACAAACACAGTGGACAAAGCAGCTGACGTGCGAGATGCAATGTCTAAAGCACTTTATGGCCGGCTCTTCAGCTGGATTGTAAATCGTATTAATACGCTGCTTCAGCCAGATAAAAATATATGGCAAGTTACACATCACTGACTCATGTGTATTTACTGTGCATATGTCTTTGATGGGTTCATCCATTTGTATATTTTTGATTTTGCAGAAAGGGTGCTCTGTTTATTTTGGCTAAGGCTTCAAAAGGGCTTTCATGCTATGATATTGAATTCTGATTCCAGGGCATTAACCCCAATATTTTCAAAGAGCTGAGTGGAATTTAGCTACTGAAGTCAATGGAAATGGGGTGGTTAAAATGTTGTGTAATTGTTTAAAAAGATGCTTCCTACGTAGTGAACGTTAAAATCATTCCAAAGGCTCATAAATAATTGGAGTACACCGAAAAACTTTAGTATGTATTCACAGTCCTTACAGTCCTCCTGCTTTTGTAAGCTAGTAATAACTGCAGATGATGACTTATTCTTGTCTACTACTTTAGATGTAAGTGATGATTTTTTATTTTTCATAATTACAGAAATGTTTACATTGTGCATCCTTATGATTTCATTGCCAGGTACTGATCTGGCTGCTTTGATCTTTTCAAGCAGTTGTAGAGATTTTTAGAAACAAGAGAACCCCTTAGGTAATGTGAAAATGTCTCTGATCTGAGATCTCTGTTTAGCACTTCACTGTATCATATAGGCATGTCCTCATACATACTTGCAGCTCTAGTGGTGACTCTGGTATGAGGGTACTTTGAGCTAAAACATGGGCTCTTAACAATCTGGCTTGTAGCAGCAGCAGATTTAGTAATTACCCTTCTGACTGAGTATAGCAAAACCATACTATTAAAGCTTGACACCTTTTGTCTACCTGGAGGAGCAGACAATAGATTTTATTTGGGATCTTCCTGTTGAAACCACTTGTTTTAATATGGCTGCTAAGTGTCTGTCACTATGTACCTGTGATTCTCCTGCCATGGAAATTTGCAATAAGCAAGTAGAAAACAAAAGTGTTAATGATGCTGAAGAAATGCACAAGTTGTGTTAGGTTCAAACACACTTTTTCTTCTCTCTTTTTGCAGCAGATTGAATTGATTATGCAATCTTGGTTACAGTGTCTACTTTTATTTTAACTTGGTGTTGCCCGTGATAAATTTTATATGTATTTTCACATGCAGCAATGCTGAAAATGGGATGAATGTTGGGATACTAGACATATTTGGATTTGAAAACTTCGCAAGAAATTCCTTTGAACAGCTGTGCATAAATATTGCTAATGAACAGATCCAGTTTTATTTCAATCAACATATCTTTGCACTTGAGCAGGTAAATTCAACTCTGATGAGAACTAGTTGAATCAGCTGTCCTGAATCATAGATCATATTCAGGAGTACATGATAAACTATAAAATGGGTATGTGATTTAAATGCAAGATAATGACATCTTGCAGTTGAAGTTTTGTAAATAATGTTGGGGCTTATGGGGTATAGCATAAATGTCTTGATGATGATGTTGCTTTTACTGGTTCAGTGTTAAAACTGTGCTGGTGACTTTGTAGATGGAATATCAGAGTGAGGGAATTGACGCTACTACAGTGGAATATGAGGACAACCGTCCACTTCTAGATATGTTCCTCCAGAAACCCATGGGTCTCCTGTCTCTACTAGATGAAGAAAGTCGATTTCCCCAGGCAACAGACCTAACTTTAGTTGGTATGTGCAAACAAAAATTTTAGGCAATAACAAATATGTTGAGAGGGCAGAATGACATATTTGGTCAAGTTTTACTAGTCTGGTTGTCCTGCTGAGGCTCTGTCATTCCATTTGATATTTTAATTGTGCTTCATCATTTTTCTCTGCTTACGTGTTTTCTGTTCTATTTTATATTGCAAAAGCTATCATATATCAGGTGTCAAGGGCTTATTGTCTTTCCAGTTACAAGGAAATAAACTGTATCTTGTCCCTGTATGTGAGGTACATCAAGCAGCATTTATCTGCATTTACTGAAGGGAACACTGAGACATTGTAGAATCTTGTGTCTAGGACCACCCTGTGAGCAACATCAGTGTTGAGAGTAAAATTTAGATCTCCCAGGCTCCTAGGCCCATGTTTATCCAATTAGAAAATACTGCTTCACTCCAGATTATCTCATCATAAATAGAAAGTGTGTGTTATTTCTGGTGTGCCATCTGGCTGAATATTTCCCTTCCTTCATGCATATTTTACATATATTTTAACAATCTTGGTGCCAACTTTAAAACATGCAGCGCATGCCATGTTTAAAACTGTTGTCTTGCTTTTGTTTACTAAAGCTACATTTTTCCCTGTGATATGAAACAGAGAGTTCCTTCAATGGAATGTGCAGCAGAGGCTCAGACTGTTAGTCAGAGAAAAATAACAGCTGCCTGTTAAATTGCATGATATATGTACAAGATTTTTCACTTCTGCTAGACTGAGCTGAAACTTGAATTTAGATCACAGATAGAATAAATGCTATGGTTTCTTCCTGTCCTCATTTGTATACTAAAGCTGTGTTGCCTCCCTGTGAGTCCTCTAAATCAGTTAATACTGAATGTTGAACTTAGAGTTTCACAGAGGCACTTTCCTTGGTCCAGCACCGGTCAGTCTTACTGCTGATCTGTACACAGTACAGCAGATCCCTCAAGGAGACAGCAAAGTGGGATATTTTGCCCTCTCCAGATGTGCCCAATAATCATTAATTCCACCAGCCTTACCCCTGCCCTCTCCCGAAATTCCAAACTTAGTTCTTTTTGCTTTAAATACAAGTTTGATTAAATGTTAATAGAAAGAAAAGCCTAACACAATATATTAATGGATTCTAACATTAGACAAAACATTTTGGTAGTATTTTCTGACCTATACAACATGACAGAGAATTCTATCAATTGGTACTGGCCTCAGGTTTCTAGTTGCTTGTTCAGATAAAGAAATATAATAGCAAGTGTTACAGCATCAGCACAAATTTATTTACAAAATATTAAAGAGCATACAAAATATCACAGGACATACAAGACATTTTTCTTAGAAAGTGGTGTTTCTTTTTCTGTCAGCTCTTTAGAGGTAGTCCCGGGAAACAGAAAGCCTCTTTGGAAGAGGTTTTAGATAGAAGCTTCTTTCTGTAGAAGTCCAAAGGTAAATGAGAGATTAAGAAGACATTAATATATGCTTAAAACATAATGCACAAAGCTAAATGAATGGGGAAAGGAAGATAGGGAAAATACAAATAATAGACATTCAAGAAAGCAAGATACCTGCAGAGCTTTGAATGTACATAGTTGAAATAAACCCACTGCAAAGCCTCTATACACATATAAGCAAATTCATAGCAGAATACGAGAAATCATCACACCTTCTCATTGGCCCCTCTTACTTGATAGTTTTCCAGGCACAGAACTACCCACTAACAGTGGGATTTGCAAGACAGTCTTATCTTACTGGTCTGGTTTAGAATGAGCTGTTCCATTCAGAAGTGGCACCTTGGAAGAAAGTACAGAGAAGCTGGCACACAGCTATTTCTGAGCAACCTGATAATAGATGTGTTTGTAGTCGTTCTGGCTTCTTGAGCAGTAAACTGTCCCTAATTAGGATGATGATTTTACTTAGTGACTCTAAGTCACTTATATCAATGTCTCTTCTCAATGTGTAGATAAATTTGAAGATAACTTACGATGCAAATACTTTTGGAGACCAAAAGGAGCAGAACTGTCATTTGGTATTCAGCACTATGCTGGAAAGGTAAGGTTATGTGATTTCTATTTAGTTCAAATAACAGAGGTATGGTCATTATTTGTTTTTTCCAAAGTTTCTGCTTTAAAATATTTTTTTCTCATTTGAAGGGACAGAATGATAAAGTTTATGGAAACCTAGAATCTACAATAAAATTTTCATGTGTAGTAGTCAGTTTTAGAACCTATCCTTAGAGCTCTTTCGCAAATTGTTGAGACAATAACCACCTGTTATTCTGAAAGAAATCTGGCACCAGAAAACACCATTACTACAGCCATTTCAAAGGAGCAACTCTCTGGACCTTAAACAGGTTATGCTATTAACATCATGTGAATGCCACAATAGTTCTGTGTGCGAGTATGTATAAGAATATGGATAAAATGCAATGTAAAACACTGTCTGTAGTGGAACTTAAAGTCCTATAGAGAGCATTGGAAAGGCTGCAGCTAGCTGGCACAGATGTTTTCTGGTACTCTGCAGCACCTAACTTCTTTTGTTCTCAGCAGTCCATGTGTTATTTTATATGGGGAATAAGGGTCCAGTTGTTTCACATAACATGAGCTTTGCTTGTGATTTCAGGTCCATATCTTTGTTCATACACAAAGTCAAAATGAAATAGCCAAGTTTTATATAGTTGTCGATGAAGTCTCATCTCTGGCACATTATATGTCTTTTAAGATAATTTTAAGATACGTTCTAGTAAACTTTGTCCAGCTTTCTGTCCTGTTAAGAATAACTGTAAAATTTTAAGTAGGTTTAGTAAATTCTTTTTACCCAAATGGCCAAGTGATAAAAACATCACTGGCCAGTTCTCTGGTGCAGGAGAACATTCAGTTTCTGTGTAAACAAATGGACTCCAGTGGAATTTAGCTAGAGAGGAATATTACTAGCAATAATAAAACAGGTCTAAAAATTACTGCAATTAAAAAAAAATAAATAAAAAGTTAAGCAAAATTAACTGTTTCTTATATGAATCCAAATAGCCAAGCATCAATTTATAATAAAAACACTTAAAATAGTTGAAATAGATGAATGTTTTGTTTTCCTACTATCATTTGCGAAGCAGCAAGAAGCCTATTTTAATCTACCTAGATGTGCAGCTTACTCCTGTTCCTTCAACAGGTCTAGTTATAGATAAACCAATAGATGATGACCACCTGAGCACCGTTTCTTATTTTACATGTAAACTGTCAACTTAAGCTTTAATGAGATATCTCTATTATATTGCTTCATGCATACCATAGTTTGACATGACAAAGCATAATACAACATGATTTAAGCCGTTTAACCCAATTTGATGGGCAGTGACATGCTATGAATATAGGTGCTGTTTACAGCCAGTTCACATTCTGAAGATGCTGCTGTAGCTGTACACTTTTAAGTCCTTTGCGGATAATTCATTGGCTTGTCAGAGCCAAACTATCTGGTCTACTTGGTCATCTTGACTGTTCACATTTTAAAGAACATAGTAGTTTTTGGGAAGCCCTATTTGACGACTTTTCTGATTCTGTTTCCTATGCTAGGTATTATATGATGCCTCTGCATTCCTTGAGAAGAACAGAGACACTCTTCCTGCTGACATAGTGGTGGTGTTGCGAACTTCAGAGAACAAACTTCTTCAGCAGCTGTTCTCTAGCCCGTTAACAAAAACAGGTATTTTATGCACAGCTTTGCTAACATTGCAACCTCTTCAGCTACCTACTCCTTTAAAACTCTAGTTGTTTCTGGACAATTTTTTAAAATTCTTTTTCAGCTCTGCTGTTTAGTTTCCTAGATACCTAAATTGTTATGATCCTATTTTTTTTAAATATGTGGACATGAATTATTCTAAAAAACCAGGGGAGCAAGGTTCATCCCTCACTCCAGAGAATGGCAGATTATCAGAAGTGCAGGGCAAGAACTCATTCTCAGAGAAGGATGAGAATATGGGAGTTTCTTTGTTCTTAGTCCTTTACTAAATTCAGTTCTCAGCTGATAGATTCTTGTGAGCTGTGTCTTACAGTTCATAAATCATGTAATGTAGAGCAAGTTGTTCTGGAAGTAATATCCATCTATTTAGATGCATTGATGCAATATACATAAAGCTTCTTACAAATTATAAAAAACACATACTAATCTGCCAAAATGAATTAATTCAGTTGATTTAAAGCTTGTTGATGCTGACTTACATGAAAGTACACAGATCTATAGCTAAATAAAACAGCAAGATGAAGTTTGATTACTCCATGGATAGATGCCAGTATAGATAGCAGTAACCTATACAAATTATAGTTCTGCAGTATACGTGCAAACAAGCCAACAAACGTACACATTTCTCAATACTTTCTGCATTTTTAAAATATCTTTTTCATAATGGGTAAGAAAAAGATGTAATACTAAGGAATAATCTATATATGATGGATTGCATTAGATTGCAAAATTCTTGTGATCTGATAGGACAGACAAATCAGCCTGTTGTATTTTTAGGTAGAAATAAATGTGTATGCATTAGGTAGTGCTGTGTGGGCTTATTGTACATGGGCTGTAGATGCAATGCTTGTGTGGCTGTGCTCTCTGGAACTTCTGGAACCTCAGTACCCAGTCATAGCCTCTGGCGATGCCTTTAACCTCTCTTGCAATTTCTATGTAGAAAAAGAACATTTGCAGAAAAACTTTTATTGAAGCCGCCTTTGCACATGTAAAACTGATAGCAAAATATCTGTTTATATTCTACATAGGATAGATTCCTGTTACAACATCTCTGTTCTTTTCCTGTAATTAGAAGACTCTGGATTACCCCCCTTCAAATTGCACCTTTAGAGGTCCTGAGAGATGAGGATCCAATGAGGAATCTGCTTCTCTCTTCAGCTATGACAAGCTTAGATGGAGGGGGATATCATTTAAGATGGAGTAGGATTGGTTTGTGCCCAAGTGGGGAACAAAGAATCTTTGTGTCTGCTTCTGACATTTGAGTCTACATTAAACTGGTAAAAGAGATTCTTTTACTCATGCTGGATGGATCAAGCAAAGCAAAAAGGAAAGGTCACATCTGGTCAAATGTGCCTCCACACCCCCCTTTATTAGCCATTTTATACCTTGGAGGTATTGTCAGAATGAAACACATTAGGTGCTTTGTCCCAGTTATCAGACCTGATTATTGTAAATATTACTCTTTTGATTTTATTGCTATTTTAAAATCAGAATGCCTGCATGCATACTTATCTTCCTCTGGGTTTTTAGAGGTATTTTCAGTGGCAGCAGCACTGACCTTGGGTATTTTGCCCAAGATGCATAAAAGGTTCAATAAGAAGATACTTGTCATTGCCATGTATAGTTACTTTGTATATTTATCATGTTGGTGTATTTCCACTTTTTTGTGTTGTCTCCCACATTCCCTCCCTGTTTCCTGTTTACATGAATTGCTGGCTTTCTGCTTCCCCTTGTAGAACATTTACCTTTTCATGAAGAGTGCAGAGCAAGTTGAGTGTTGTCTGTATTTCTGTCAAGTTGGTACAGAACATCCTGTTAAAAAAATAATTATGCATATGCTCCTGTGCATGGTTTTATAATGTCATTTTTTATATTTCATTTTTTATATGTCATTTTTATTTTTTAAAAGTCTTCGTGATTTTACTCTATTTTTTCCAGCTGTCTAATATAATTGGCACTCGCATCCTGTGTTGGGGCCTCTGTGATCTAAAATCAGATTGTTGCCAGGTTTAGTTTTGGCAGCTTGCAAGATAAATGAAAGGTTTGGCTGAGAACAGAAGGTATCGCTGGCAATGCTGCTTCATCTCTGCTCAGTGAAGGAGGATAATGCTGTTCTCTCAACTTTCTACGAAAAGGCTTTTGTAAACAAAGTAATAGTGAGTGTGTACATGTCCCATCATACTGTGTCCTTACCTCTTAGCCCTCTTCCCTCCACTCAGCGTGTGCTTTCATTCCAGAAAAAATAGATATTAAGATTCAGAATCTTGCTACAATTTTCTCCAGCTTTTTGTAGATTACTGACTGATGCAAAAGTTAATAATTTACATGGAAGCCATATTGCATCTCTCCAGGTAACCCTGACTTGAAATGAGCCTTCTGCCAGTATCTCTGGTGTTTTGTTTGAAGATGAGTGACAGCACATTCTCACATCTGCTTGCAACTAGCTCTGGAATTTGCAGCGTACATGGTTTTTGCCAAGCAGCCGACTCTAATGTGTGTAATGGTCACTAGGTGGTGCTGTCCCAGAAGCAAGAGGGGATTTCAAACTGGTAATGCGGGTCTGACAATTACTGAAAACGTAGTTCTTAAATACCAGTAAGAACAAAAAGATGCCTTTCCCACCCTGAGAAGGCCCTCTGTTTGAAGTATATTTATATAACTGTCATGTCTTCTGCTGTCAGAAACTGAGCAGCGGCAAGAAAATAAATATTAAAAAGGCTAAATTCTTTTACTAATTTAAGATCATGTTAATCCCTGTAATTTATCAAATATACTTATCCCCTCTTAACAAATGCCTCTATTTCACAGTAGCAGACTGTGTAGTTTAAAGGGCCAGAAATTAATGGCTGGGCATTAAATATACATTTGTAATAGTAATTTATGGGTAAGAGAGTGCACAATTACTGATAGGAGACATCAGAACTTAAACATTCTGGCACTAGTTTTGTAGTGTGTACAGCATGTTTTGTCATCTTTCAGTGGAAACTTAGGCACGTTTGGCACGTTTTGGAATCTGTTCACACTTTCTAGGGACCTTTAAACTCAAAACTGAAGGAACATATTCTGGTTTAACCTACCAGTTCTCTCAGTTGCTTCCATATTTGTCACATCTTTCTACAGACATAGATTCTTGTGCTAAGAATTCTGTATATTCTGAAATTAAAATAGAATTTACTCCGAATATGAGAGAGAGGTAGAGCATTAAAGAAAAAAAAATAAAGAAGTTCCCACTACTCCAGTAGAATATGCATGTTCCCATTCAGATATAATGCATTCCTGTTTGTCTCTAGTTTCGGCTTCTTCCTAAAGCATCATTGAGAAAAGGGATCATGCGTTCTAGAAAATAGAGTCCCCTTGTAAGAGAAAAGGGCTTTAATTAGACAATTAAGGAGAACCTTGGTACATTCACTTGTGGTATCAGTGAAGAATCGAACCATATGACTCCCTGTCCTGATATTCAAGAATTTTTGCAGCATCACCTTTAAGTGGTGGTACCATTGGACTGCTAGGGCAAAGCACAGCTGGGGCTTTTTGAGAGTGCAGCTCCCTCTTCCAACTTCTTCTCTCTCTTATGTTCTCCAGCTGACCGGGTCATGCTGGCTGGAGAGGGAGGTGTGCCAGAGGGGCTTCGTCTTCTCAGAAAAGCTGCAGTGCAACATAATTCTCTACTCTTGAAACACAATCTCTGCAGACTTTTTCCCCTTCTGTGACTCACAAACTTTTAGAGCTTTTGTGAGGGTGGCTCCTGCCTGAGGTCCTTGCTGGAGAGAGGCAGGAGAGTTTCCACCTGGAGGGAGGGAAGGGGAAATCCTCCTGCCTTCCCACCACTGGAGCAGAGACGCTGGGACATGTGCCTGTCCTAGCTTTGAGGATCTGTAGGGGCTGGGCTTGGCTGCATAGAATAAATACAGGGCTGGGTACCATTACTGATACAGCAACATTGTGTCTAGTAATTATGGTAGCATTGAGTATTGCTGACACATTCAGAGTGATGTAGTATCAATAGATCATCCATTGCTAATAAACATTCCTTGTTCATGGTGCCTAGATATTCGAGCGTAATCTGTCAAAAAGAAATGGGATGAAAGTTTTCACCACCTTCACAGAAGAGTTAGGATGGTGATGTTTTAACACAGGATTTTTTTTTGTCCAAAACGGGAGGAAAATAGATATTTTTCAAAACCAAATTAATTATAATTAGCCTGCCTAAAGGTCATTTCCCCTCCTCAGTAATGATTTTTAGTCCGCATTCTTTGTGCCTTTGAGCCTCCAGCTCTGCCTACAGTCCTCAGACAAGAAGTAATTATAAACAATGTGTATCTCACATGAAAAAAAAAACAACAAAACCAAACAACCCATGGACCATGTACTGAGAAAGAATGTGAAAAGTGTTTCAGTCTTTTTTAATGCACACTACTGACCACAAGAACTAGGGCCTTTTGCAAAATCACTTTAAAGAACTGTTTTTTACCACTCCTTGGTGACAAGAGTACTATATCAATGTTAATTTCTCTGTAATTTTGATAGCAGTGGATTCATAGAATCATAGGTTGGAAGGGACCTTAAAGATCATCTAGTTAGAACCCCAGGGGTGGACACCGTACTCCAGGTGGGCCCTCACGAGGGCACAGTAGAGGGGAGAATCACCTCCCTTTACCTGCTGGCCACGCTTCTTTTGATGCAGCCCAGGATATGGTTGGCTTTTTTGGCTGCAAGCGCACATTGACAGGTCACATTGAACTTCTCATCAACTGACACACCCAAGTCCTTCTCCTCAGGGCTGCTCTCAATCCATTCTCCACCCAACCTGTATTTGTGCTTGGAATTGCCCAGACCCACGTGTGGGACCTTGCATTTGGCCTTGTTGAACTTCATGAGGTTTGCAGAGGCCCACCTCTCAAGCCTGTCTAGGTCCCTGTGGATGACATCCTTTCCCTCCACCATGTCAGCCACACCACACAGCTTGGTGTCATCAGCAAACTTGCTATGAGGGTGAACTCAATCCCACTGTCCATGTCACTGACAAAAGATGTTAATCAGCACTGCTCCCAATACCAATCCTGAAGAACACCACTCATCACTGTTTTCCACTTGGGCATCGAGCCATTGACCGCAACTTTTGCAGTGTGGCCATCCAGCCAATTCCTTATCCACCAAGCGGTCCATTGGTCAAATCCATGTCTCTCCAATTTAGAGACAAGGATGATTTTCTTCATGAAGAGTCAGAAAGCAAGGGAAACCTTTGATACAGTCTCCCACAGTATCCTCCTGGAGAAACTGTCTGCCCATGGCTTGGATGGGAATACCCTCTGCTGGGTTAAAAACTGGCTGGAGGGATGGACCCAGAGAGTGGTGGTGAATGGAGCTAAATCCAGCTGGCGTCCAGTCACGAGTGGTGTCCCACAGGGCTCAGTACTGGGGCCACTTCTCTTTAACATCTTTATCAATGATCTGGACGAGGGGATCGAGTGCACCCTCAGTAAGTTCGCAGACGACACCAAGCTGGGTGGCAGTGTTGATCTGCTGGAGGGTAGAGAGGCTCTGCAGAGAGATCTCGACAGGCTGGATCGATGGGCCGAGACCAACGGGATGAGGTTTAACAAGGCCAAGTGCCGGGTCCTGCACTTCGGTCACAACAACCCCAAGCAGCGCTACAGGCTGGGGGCAGAGTGGCTGGAGAGCTGCCTGGCAGAAAAGGACCTGGGGGTGTTGGTCGACTGTCGGCTGAACATGAGCCAGCAGTGTGCCCAGGTGGCCAAGAAGGCCAACAGCATCCTGGCCTGTATCAAGAACAGTGTGGCGAGTAGAGCCCGAGAGGTGATCGTCCCCCTGTACTCAGCACTGGTGAGGCCCCACCTCGAGTACTGTGTCCAATTTTGGGCCCCCAACCACAAGAGGGACATTGAGGTGCTGGAGCGGGTCCAGAGAAGGGCAACGAAGCTGGTGAGGGGTCTGGAGCACAAGTCTTACGAGGAGAGGCTGAGGGAACTGGGGTTGTTCAGTCTGGGGAAGAGGAGACTGAGGGGAGACCTTATAGCTCTGTACAAGTACCTGAAAGGAGGCTGTAGAGAGACGGGGGTCGGTCTCTTCTCCCAAGTTACAGATGATTTCCTTGCATTTCAGTCCCTTGAACAGATACTATTGGGCATAGAGTGAAACCTTGGCCAGTTGAAATCGTAGGTGGCATTGTTTTCTGTGGAACTGTGATTTGACCTGTCATGTGTGTCACTGTGCACCCCTATTGAGCACAAGTCCTTCCTCTAGCAATAAGTAGTGGCAGGTCTTTTGACTTGGTGTCTGTCATACTTATGGACTGAAATATAGCATGTTTCCATTTGGGGTTAGTGGACTTTTCTCTTAATTCCACACCTCACAATAGAGCAAAAGGCTCAAATACATAGTAATTTTACTAATTTGTCCTAGAGTCCTCTGAGAGATAAATGCAGGCACTCCAAGTCAAATAAATCAGAAACAAAGCCATTGTAATTATAATCTCTCTCTTAAAGATGAATCAGAATTTATAAGAATTTGAGTCATTTAATGGAAGCTATGTATTTTCACTCAGGACATAGGGCTTTCCTACTTCTAACTGGTCCATATGTTAAAAGCATATAAAAGTTAATCGGTTTTGCTTTGCTGCCAGTGTGTTGTGTGCAAAGAGAGGCTTTAAACCACAGCTGTGCAATGTAACAATTGTGAACTTTACTGGGTTGCAGATGTGGGACCTCAGTAAACTAAATTAAATGTCGCTTAACTGAGTTTGAGAGGTAGAGTGTTGGATTACTTTTTATTTAGTTTTTCAGTTGAGCATTTTACAGTTCAGTTTTAATTTTTCTTCACAGCCCAAGTTTTTGTGTCACGGGACAAATGCAGTACACAGACACTCACAAGACTTGCTAGCGGTAAGGTTCAAAACATGCCCTAAAATAGCATTAAAAAAAGGAACTTATCTAGAAACAGAACCATCTATCGGATCAAAGTTAAGTCCTGCTCAAGCTTTGTATAAGACATAACAATTATTTACTCTTGAGAATAACTCCCTATAAATAAAGAGTGTCAGCAAATCTCTGGAATTGCACATGTCAGTAAACACAACAGCCGAGAAGGGTCAAGTTAGATTTATCACGTTTATGTTTGGTAAAGGGTGTTGCCCAAGCAGAAGTGCGCTGTTTTTATGAGACTTCACAGATTACATTGTACTGAAAATGGGAAAAAGGCATAGATATTTTTTTTAATCTTCAACAATTTGAACCCTAAAAAAGTACAAGTGAACAGGTTTAAGAACAGATCTTGATGAGCTTACTGATTTGGTCTGTACTGGGCCATTCTCTGTAGACCATCTTGAAAATAATTTTTATGTTTTCGATTTTCATGTTTCTAGCCTAAGTCCTCAGTTCTACAATGAACATTGTCTCACAGTAGTTGAGCAATAATTAATCTTAACACTTCATTGTGGAATATATATATATTGAGGAAGAAAAAGATGCATTGCACAGATGTTACTGCTTTTTATATTAACTAGTGGACTATGGTAGGCTTTGGGATCTCACTCTGCAACATATACAAAATTTCAATAGAGAAATATTCAGAGAACGTTATACTGTAGTTGTTTTAATGAGTAGTTTACTTGGCAGTTTCCACAGGCACTATGAGCTGTAAGGTCAAACTGTGTCAAAGATGCTCGGTACATCATTGAAAGCATTCAGTAGCTCTTAAGATCAAATCCTAGAAGAGCAATTATTTTTAAATTTGCTAGTCAGTTTGTAGAGCAGATAAATTTATTGAATATGCAGATAACCTTGCTGGTTTGAATATCCATAATGGTTTTGGTGTGTCCTTTGCAAAGAACATGCTTATATTTCCCACACTTTCAAAATAATTGGATTAGGGGTCAATGTGTGTAAGAGATGAATGTAGTTGGTGGAAAACAAACCTCTAAGCCTGTGATGGATTTTGTATATCTGTTTTAGAGTATTTCGTACTCTGAGTGTGCTGTCTTACTATGATTTTGTACTTTATCCATTTTCTTTATTCTTTCACCCTACAACAAACTGTAAAGGTCAGTACTTTACTAAACCAGCATTACCATTTCACTTATTTGACTT
The DNA here is from genome assembly GCF_001431845.1 of Calidris pugnax. Lineage (NCBI taxonomy): Eukaryota > Metazoa > Chordata > Aves > Charadriiformes > Scolopacidae > Calidris > Calidris pugnax. The sequence continues at coordinate 7,890,200 of NW_015090990.1, forward strand.
TGTCTGACCTATTCCAACCTGACTTGGCTTGGCATAGGAGAGCTTGTAACTGAACTGCCTGGACAGCAGGTCACAGTGTGTGTCAAAGACAGAAAATGCATTTGTGGGTGTTTGTATTGAGTGGGTATTAGTTTCATTAAGTATGGAGATAAAAATATAAATGAGAATAATGTTTTGAAATGCCACAAACATAACTGATTTTGTGCTATCTGTGACAATGTATGGAAGTGCTGAGATCCAGAGGAGCAAACATTCAGTTGAGAAGTCTTTGAGACTTGATTAAATTAGTAGTCAACATAATTAATGTCTAGATTTCAAAAACAGGGAGGCCTTGGAGTTTCATAAAGTTCTGTAACCATGTTTAATCCTAAATTATTAAGACTTCTAAAAGACAGCTTCAAGTGTCAAAACCTGGTTTTGACACCATTTTTATCCTGTCTAGCTTAGGGTCTTAACCACTGAGAAGGCTGATAGTCACAGTGAGGTCAGAGAAAATGTTCCTCCATTTCATTCCATGTGCTTTCAGTAAGTTTTTACCACTGAATTCATTGGGAATCTTTGCTGACTTTAGAAGGCTTTTGATCAGACTGTGTTTGTATGGAGCAGCTTCAGCAGCAGGTCCTGAGTGATGGAATATATACCATAAAATATTTTATACATTAAATGGAGAGGGAACGTACTCTGGAAATACAAACAGTGGGCTGGAAATCACAATCTCCTGGGTTTCCTGTTTATTCACTGTTCTTGCACTGTTTTGGCACCAGGTTAAAATGAGTCCTGTGAAGCTTAATTAGTGTTAGAGGACAGTCCTGAGATCATCAGAGATGAGATGCTGAGGTGTGAGCTACCATAATGCTTGCTGTTGGTTCATGTTGGTGAGGGAGCATAGATAAAATACTGAGATAATTTCCATGTTCTTCATAATCAAACTCTTACTTTTCTAGATAAAGCATATATGATGTTGAGGAAAAAAATAAAAATCTTACATAACATGCAGAAAATGGATGTCAGTTGCATAAAACCATGAGGGAGACCAGAGCTGAATCAGCATGTGTAGTAACCATAGTTTCAACCTGTGTATGTTTTTGAGAAGTATTCTTCCACATAACTCTGGAAGAAGAAACTTGTCTGTCCTGAGTAGAGCTAATTAAAGTAATGGAGAATTCCTCAACAGGGGAGTCTTCACAGAAAATACACCTTTGTAGTTTTCTTCTGATCTTAGTTACAGATGTGGTACAGGTGCCAGGGCAATCTGCTGGGGCAACAGAAGACTTTGTGTTGATGGGGGGGTACTTTGTTGATGTTAGATATTGTGGCATTCTGTCCTGTCTCTTGTTCCCCAGAGATTTCAAGGTTTATTGTCCTGGGTAGATTACATAAAACAACATCAAATTGTACACTACCAAAGATGTCAAGGGAGGTGATTCTGCCCCTTTTCTCCATTCTCATGAGACCCCACCTGGAGTACTGTGTACAGTTCTGGAGCCCCAATATAAGAAGGACATGGACCTGTTGGAGTGAATCCAGAGGAGTGCTACAAAGATAATCAGAGGGCTGGAGCACCTCCCATATGAAGACAGGCTGAGAGACTTGGGATTGTTCAGCTGGAGAAGAGAAGGCTCCAGAGAGACTTTACAGCAGCTTTCCAGTACCCAAAGGGGGCCTACAGGAAGGATGGGGAGGGACTCTTGCTACAAAGATAATCAGAGGGCTGGAGCACCTCCCATATGAAGACAGGCTGAGAGACTTGGGATTGTTCAGCTGGAGAAGAGAAGGCTCCAGAGAGACTTTACAGCAGCTTTCCAGTACCCAAAGGGGGCCTACAGGAAGGATGGGGAGGGACTCTTTATCAGGGAGTGGAGTGATAGGACAGGGGAAGGGGTTTTAAACTGAAAGAGGGGAGATTTAGATTAGATGTGAGGAAGAAATTCTATGCTGTGAGGATGGTGAGACACTGGAACAGGTTGCCCAGGGAAGCTGTGGATGCCCCATCCCTGGAAGTGTTCAATGCCAGGCTGGATGGGGCTTTGAGCAACCTGGTCTGGTGGGAGGTGTCCCTGCCCATGGCAGGGGGGTTGGAACAAGATGATCTTTAAGGTCCCCTCCAACCCAAACCATTCTATGATTCTATGTAGATGGAAGTTGCTGAGGACCGTATTTGAAAGAAATGGCCTGTGTCTTCTGAAAATGTATAAATCGTAAAAAGCTGAGTGTCAATAGGACAAGAGGAAATGGCCTCAAGTTGTGTCAGGGGAGGCTCAGATTGGATATTATGAAAAATTTTTGCACTGAAAGGGTTATTAAGCATTGGAATGGGCTGCCCAGGGAAGTGGTTGAGGCATTCAGAAGACAGGTTGACAATGCTTAGTGACATGGTTTAGTGATGGTTGTTTTGTCAGATGGTTGGACTAGATGATCTTAAAGGTCCCTTCCAACCTAGACAGTTATATGATTTTATGATTCTGTGACTTTGTTCTCTGTAATGCAGCAGCTGGGACACTGACCCAGCTAGCTAATATATATATAACTAATTATATACCATATTCTGTTCTTCTTTAGTAGGTAAGGTTAAAAGTTAAGACCTTTCTTTCTGAGATCATACATTTACATATCTTGGAATATAGCAGACAGTTTGACCTTCATCTCAGCTGCTGTCAGTGCCTTACTTCCCTTGTATTCTAGAAGAAGTCTACTAACCTACTCTGTGAGAACAATATTTAAACATAGCAGTGATGATGTTTACAAGCAAAGTTTTATTTGTTGCTGTAAACGTCATGCTGTGTGTTTGCCAGTGTGTGCCTCATTAACGTGGGAAGTGACCACTGAAGTATCTACGATGTGTGCAGCAGAAAGCCTAGCAGCACTGAATTCACACTCAGGTTCTCCAGTCCCAGTCTAGCAATGTAAAGCTTTTAAGTATCTGTAAATATGATCTGTGTCTACTTCATGCTAATAAGGCTAAAGAAACCTTTAGCCTAATTGAGAATTAGGATCAGAGTTTGCCAGTTCACTGTGGTAAGGATTTTTCATTTCAAATAATCTGGGCCAAAAAGTGCATCTTTTTTGCTCCTGAGGCGATTACTCATAATTAGATTATTCCCAGGTGGGCCACACTATTACTAAGTTTTCATGGTTATCAGATTCTGTTTTGTAATATCAATCTGATTTTGAAAATACTATTTCTCATTTTTTATTTACTTATTCTGAATAGGAAGCAAAGTAATTCTCTTTTCAGAATAGGCAGCAGTGAAAGTTCTCGATATTGATAGTTGTGTTCCAGACAATATTTTTATAAATATATTATTGTGTAAAATTGTGTAACAGATGAGAAAATTGGATTCTTAGCTTTTTATTGCACAAGATTAGCCTAAATTACTTCAGTGATTCAAAAGAATAGAGTTTTGATAGTCAGTGACCAGATTCAAATTAGTACCCAATAAAAAAAGTACATGTATTCATTTATAGATGAGCTAAGAAAAGCTTAGTCTTGCAGTAGCAGAAGATGAAAATGCATTATGGAGATAAGCAGTCGACTTCCTTAGGCTAGATAAAATGTACTGAAAGGAAAGACGGAGAAGAATCTGTGTATGTCAAAGACATTGTCTGACTCTGTACCTCTTCTGGAGTGGAAGTGCTTAGCTGTGATTAGAAGTAGTGTCAATGAAACATGAATGCATTTGAGCATTTCTGACCATATTATACTGTATCTACATGGTGTTTCAAGTAACCCCTCTTTATCTGAACCAGAAGCATGAAAGAAATTAATAAAATATATGAGGATAAGGAAAGAGCTTGTACTGTGCCCTTTATATAGTAGTAATATCCCTGGTACAGCTTGTACAGTAAGGTGACATTGTCACTAGGCTTTTTCTCTGTAAGTCACTTCCCAAACTGAACATTGTATCACAGCTTAATATAATTCTTACCTGGCATGCTCTTATTTTGGGAGGAATGATCTATTGCAGACATAACCAAAGTGAGGTTATAAATGCAGTGCTAATATTCCTAATATTTGCTTGATGCTACTTATAGAACCCATCACCTAAGAATAATGAAGCACTGACAAACCGTAAGTAACATCAGAACATCCAGCCAGAGAGTGTACTTTTCCTAATTAGTGTGGAAAGTCAACGGCTGGACAAATCATTACTTCGGCCAGATCACACAGTGAGGAAGTGCCAGGGATGCAAGTAGGAAGACAGGAATGCTGACTAGTCCTTTTTGAGATCTAGAGAACACTGGCAAAGTCCAGCCTGATGGAAGACAACCCATTTCTTCTTTCGATTCTGTGCAAATATCTAAAATACTTTTAAAACAACTTCTACTTGGCTTTGCATAATAGAAGAGATAAGGTACTTGGACAGTATGGTCTTTCTCACCTACCTGAAATGAGGCATCAGTAAAGAGTATGTTTGCAGGGATGTGAGATCTCCTGTACAGCTTCAAGACAAAAGGAGTTTTGCTGAGCATTGTCACAGTGAGCTTAGCCAGGGAGTGCATAGATTTTTGTGCTGCTACTTCTCTTTTTGTTGGAAGCTCTCAGAGTGCTTCACAAACTTTAATGGCTGAAACTTCTCAAAGCATTAATGACATTCCTAACTTTATTAAGCAGAGGGGGGAAAAAAGAGAAACATCAGGGCCGATTGACTCCTCCACTGACACAAATGAATCCCAGAGATCTTAGTCTCTGATCCGGCAGACATGTAGGTAGGAGTCTTAATTTTTCAGATGAGCAGTCCTGTTGAACTGAAAAGGAAATGCATGTGAATAAAATTAAACTTGTACATGTTTTAAAGATTAATTGTAATTTTAACCATTAACTTCTCTCCCTCATGAATGACTTTTCAAAAAAAAAAAAAAGAATAAAATTTGGAGAGGATTTTAAATTGCTTAATCAGCCCATTTTATGGAGTTGGATTTTAGTATAGGTAGTATTTTATTTAGATCTACATGGATGTCGCTTGTATTTTCTCTAAAGTGTTGACCATATAATAGGTGTGAAGTTAGACTTCTGAAAGGCACAGCGTGGTCTTTTAACCTTTAACCAGTTTAACCTTTCAAGGAACTCATGGCAGTTTTAACTGGCTACGTTATTATCTAAAAACGTTTGTTCTTCAAATATTGATGTTCTTCACGAAGTGGAGTAACGTTTAATTATTTTTGGTGTGTAAAGTAATAAATGACCTTCTAAATGAAAATCAAATGCAGGGACAGGTACCCAATGTTTACTGACTATAAACACCATGCTAACTCTGGGTGAAACATTTCTTATTATGTGGGCTAATTTTCAAACCACAGTTGTTCTGTTTATTAGTTGTAGTGTCTGAGACATGTTAAAGATAGGTAGTTATTTTGGTAGTTATTTTCCTGAACATGAACTACTTGAGATGATTAATTCACAAATTTTTATTGAAGCATCATTTGGTGTTTGTGTTTGATCCGGGAAAGCAAATCCTAATAACACTTTTTCTGTGGATTTCATCTGATGCTACAATTCAGAAGTTACATAGTAATTACATAGGAATTCACTTGACACATGAAATAAGCACCGATAAGAATTCATGCCTAGAAGGAAGTAGCTAAAGAATGAAATCACAATACATAAAGAACTTCTTTTTTTAAGTAGGAACTAACCACTTCTGGGAGTCTTTTTGTTTGTGAAGTCATTGCAGATTTTTGGTTAATGAAAAAGCTTGCTTATTTGCTTGGTTTGCCACATGAGATTAAGTTTGGGTTTAGTTTGGCATGAGGAACTAAGGGAGAGCTCAGGGATATTAATTATGAACCCTAGAAACCTAACGCCAGCAGTGAGTATGGTGAACCTTGAGAAACTATCTTAAAATTCTAAATTTTATTTGGTTATTAGAGTTTTGTAACTTGTTATAAAATGCAACAACATTTTAGTAATTTTAAACAGTCTGATTAATTTTTTTTCTTCTCCCAATTTCTCTCTTTATCCCATGTTGTATCATCAGTTCTCCAGTGTGAGGCTTTCAAACTTTAGATTTGCTAAGCAGAAGCCTCGCCAAAAACAACCTTTCCAGGTTATCTACTTTAGCCAAAAACGGCACAAAAGAGTCATTTCTAACATACAAAAGTATCAAAATTACAGCTAAGAGAAAAATAAAGTCACCTACTACTTGCTCATTAAAATCTTTATTTTAACCTTAGAGAGATACATGTATATAGTGTGTGTACCACCTGTGTATATAGATACAAGATTTATAAAACGGAGTTGCAGTTCTCATTAGCCAACACGTTAGAGCCTAAAGTGGTTTTCAAAAACACGGACATACCTTGTGTTCTGCACTGTGATTTAAACTGTCAGGTAACATACTGTTAGATCTGGCAATGCCATGCCAGTTTTGCAGCATTGTGTCAACCCCAATGCCAGCAGCTTAAAGGAGAAATACTTTCTCAAATGACTACAGAATGTTTGCATCACTCCAAAGACTGTCATTGCTGTGTTTGAGTGCTGGCCCCCAGACTGTTTTCACGGGGTTGGTGTTTTTCTTGTTCGGAGAAAAGTAAGAGCAAGAGTTCCCTTCAGTGTTCTGTGGGTACTGGGCTTGCTCTGCTCCCTTATGGAATAATTACTAGTGATTAAGTGTTCTTGGTTCTCGTTTTTCCCATCCTGCCTCCTTTACCACTTATGTAATAAATAGTTTAGCAAAACTCTGAAGACTGTTTAGAGTTACAGACTTTCTGTAAAGCAAACAGCTAAACACTGGAGTTGATGCAAACAAGGCACTTAGCATCTGAAAGAAGTGTTAACACTTTATTTACATTTAAATTAAAACGGACACTTATTTATGTGTTCTCGTTCTGAAAGGTGTGTGGTACATCTGCAGAGGCCTATTGTTTATTCATGCTGTAAATCCTTTGAAATGTGTTAAAATGCTTCCCACTCATTATAAAAATCCTGCCACCCATGGATTAGGGCTTTGATGTCACCAATCCTGCTTCAAAGGGTTCTTTCAATGCTATTAATCACAGTTTAGCCTCTGAAGATATAGCCAGAGAAAACATTTGGACATCTTGTGCTAGACTTGCTAAAACTTTGAAATATACAGAGTGTCTTGCATATGCACAGTCCCATATCACTTCCTCTCTCTTCTCTGAGCCTTTATTTTGAAAAAAGCTATTTTGTGATGACTTTGGCCTACAAGTACAGAGGAAAAAGTTTAGGACATGTCATACTGTACATTTAAAAACAGGCGGTTGTCTTTCAGTTCACACCACAATATGTTTTTGCCTGAGGAATTGAGTCAGTCTTTAAAAACCCCGAGGGACAATAAGATTGGGGATTAAGCAGGCCTGTATGTCAAAAGGTCAAAAAAAGATACCGTCTTATCATTTTCTCATCTCTTTCATTAGTTTGTGAGCTTAAGATGCTGTCTAAACACTTCAGGATCCACATGATTTCATAGAAACAAGATTGTTTCTGCTGTCTTTTTCGCTTTTAAATCTCTCAATGAGTCACAGGGAAATTGATTACTAGTGATTGAGCTGTATGCCTTTGTGCTGTCCTTGTTTTCATCAGCTCAGTAGCTAAGGTCAGTGACATACCACCTTATCACTGACTTTTTCCTCCCTTTTAAATCAACACTGCACTCTGTCATGCCTGTGCTGAATGCTCTGTAGGCACAATTGGTAATGAGTGGGGTGTGGAAGAAGTGTGGTGGTGTCTGCTATTTTTAGCGCTGTTGTACAAGCTGATTTTCCACCATATAACTTTTTCCCTGCTAAGCTTCTTCAACAGTTTTTGCAGTATGTATTTCTTTCTTTTTGAACAGGTAACTTGGCACAGGCAAGAGCCAGAGTGACGGCAGCTTCTAGGTCTTTGCCTCCACAGCTTAGTGCTGGGCGTATCAAGGTTAGTAGCATTCCCTTTAAATACAGGCAGTTGTTCATAAAATATTACAGCAAGACTATAGACATGATGCTTAACTATGTAGGCGTGCAGTGAGGCTCTTACTAAATAAGAATCTGCCTTAATACCAGAGCAAACATGGACCTCAGCTGGAAGCAGTTTCCAGTTTTAGTGAGGACCCTGTTGTAGAAAACAACGAAGAATCAATTTAATCTTTAAAACTTATGGAGTGAAATCTCGGTTACATTGATATTGATAGCCATATCCCTTTTGATGTCAATGGGGTCAAGGTTTTTCTCTGGCAATTTTGGCCTAGAAAGATTTAAATAGATAAAATTTAAATAGTGTGTTTCACAGTATGAAAGGCAAGCTGAAAAAAACCCAAATGATCTGTTCCTTTTTTATTCAACTTGCAAGTGAAAAAACAGGGGACATTTGTGACTGATAGATGGCCAGAAAATAATGACTTGGCAAAACTACTATTCTTTAAAAAGAAGAACTCTAGAATTTAAATGCTCTGGATTTTATCGTAAAAATATGTGGCATAATTGCAAAAGGATGGGATAATTTATTGCAGTTAATAGGATGTGTTGCCAACTGAGTACACTTAATTTGTGAGGAAAACTCTTGTACCTCAAACTTACAGCATGTACACACCCTCCCTGCCCCTAAGTAGTACTGTTAGGTTAGTTAAGGGTTTGGAGTTTGTTTTTCCCTCCAAAGCAACAGTAATAATTTTTTAAAACAAATGTGATAACAGCAACTGTTCAAAAGTTTTCATTCTCTCCTGTTATTAGGAGCTCATGCTGAAATGTTGATACAGTAATTCATGTTACCCAGACCTCTATATCCTTCACTGTACCTGCAAATACAGATGTGGATTTCAGAGATTTATTTCCTCTCTGGTATAAACACTTTCAGGGCTGAAGGACAGATAATGGCCTTTCCAATTTTCTTGTATTATATACACATTGTCTTCCACATCCAGCTATAATCAGCATAAGCTTTCTAAGCATGCATTTTATTGATACAAGTGGAATGGAGTAGAACAGCTCTCTTCTAAAGCTTTAATAAACACAATCAGTTATACTAAGTAGTGTTTAAGAGGTTTTTACTCACTCTTCGAATTTTTATAGGAGCTAAAAGATGTGCAAAGTGCAGCACTATTCAGAAAATGTTAATTGAAATATTTTTTGGCTGAAAAGAATCTTTCTTATAACTTCATAAAACTTTAATTAAAACGGCTTCAGGAAAAATATTTTAAATTATTATTTTGCAGTTTGTTAAACAAACCCAAATGTAATAGTTTTGTTTGGAAGTTTGGAAATTTTCATTTTTTATTTAATTGATGAGCTTTTTTGCTTAATGTATTTTTTGGGTTTACGGTATTTCATACCATGCCAGCAGCAGGTGTGGTCAATATGTGAAAGTAATAATTTCCAGTGACTTCATAAGGTGACATGATGTCATAAATCGTTCTTTTAATATTGTTTCAAAATTATCATAAGCAATTGTTTTTACTGGTGGAGCAGTTTGAGTTTTCTAGGTCAAGCTGTTTTCCATTTCAGTTGTAATCGTATAAATGTATATTGTACGTCACTACTACTGTCATGTAAAAATGTGACTCAACAGTTGAAATATTCTTCATTTTAGTTTGAAGAGAGCAGCTAGTGATTTAAAACACAAGATTATATCATGACATTCTGATTATGTTCTATCATTTTCTGACAAGCCAGTTGTGATAAAGCCTATTGCCTGATGTACATGTGATTATTGCCCTACCATAAAACTGCATAGCTTCAGAGACACACAGTGTTATAAATTAACCAGAGACAAAACTTCTAAAAATTAGTACAGGAAAACCTCCCTAGCTTTGGGGTCTATCAAAATTTTTCTAGTGGAAACTTGAAATATTCTTGTCAAAAAGATTTGGAAATTGATCCTAGTCCTTATGGGTTGTACAGATCTGAATTTGCAACATCATCCATCGAAAAAGGAATCTCACAATACACGTTTTACCTTGATTTTCTGAGAAAAAGTGTCTTATATCTCCTCTGTGAGTTTTCCTGACCATCTGTCTTTCTGTGTGTTCGTTCCCTTCCCCCCAAAAAGCCCCAAACCAAACCAAAACCCTTTTGAACCCAGCAGGCTGTAGTAAACCATATTTGACAGACTGGCAGTCTGAAAGATCGTAAGATTCTACAGGTTTGGTGAAAATAAGCAGCTGTGAAAAGGAGATGCTTTTGGTATCCTACTGCCCAAAAAGCAGAACATAAGCCCTTATTGGCCTTTATTGGCCAGCAGAGATTCCAGATGTGACTGGGAGATTGTGAGTGCTGAACATCCAACAACAATATCACTAAGAGACTCTGCTATTCTAGACAGACAAGAATCAAATTTAGAAGCTCAAATTCGTGGTCATTTGGACTTCACTGCAGTCCTCAAACTATTTGCTTTTGCTCTTGTTTTTGTGTTCTTTATGATTAAATTGCCTGTCTCTTAACATTAAGTGTTACCTGTTATTCTGAACTTTACTGTCAAATTTCACTTGTGCAGCTTTGGTCTTCTACCTGACCTTTACTAGAGATTTAGATACCAATTCTCAAAAAGCAGTTGTCTTTCCAACATAGTTTTGAAACATTCCTGTATCCTTCCTGATGGACATGCCTGCTGTTTTGATTAGGTCATTGATGTTTACTTTGTCAGGTGACTTCTTAAGATGTTTGATGTTTTCTGTGCTGATAAGGCATTTTTCCTGGGATATATTACAGAGTTTTCTGTTAACATAGTTAAAACCGAAACCCAACTGCATCTTTTTTTAAATTTTTTTCCCCCTTTTATTAGTTTGAGATGCGTACTAATGCATGTACACCACTCTGGGCTAGAACATCACAGATTACAAAAACATACTGAAATTTTTATGGTCACCCTGATGGAAATCTGTCTCTCTTTGCACCATCTGTATTCTGCATCTTGTCTTCACAAGTTTTCTTTTGATTTCTTCCCCAACACGAAAGCCATTTACTTGATCTATTACTACTTAGTGCTTCATTTCCTTTATATTTTGCATGCAGTCTCCTAAATATCTCCTGAAGGTAAGAGACACAGTTACTTTATTGAGAACTGTAATCTTTCAGCAATTACTTCTAGTGTTCAGAAGAGTGGTCTTAAGTCAGTGAGTGTTGGAAATGATGGAATGGAGCAAAGTCCAGGAAGTGTAGCACAGGTGCTGACAACAGCATTATCTGGTTTATACAAATGCCACCTGGTCAGAGCAGATGGTAAACTGCCACAAAGCAAGTGAATGCTAAAATGTTGTTAATGCTCCATGCAAACAGGATGCTGGTTGATTTTCTTTAATTTTGTTGAGCTGTAATACAGCAACACAATCTGCTTGTGATTGGTAACCATGGTTATACTCATTCATAAATTCTGGTTTCATTTTGATAAGAACAGCTGTACTGACAATATAACTAAAATATACAAGGAGCAATATGTTTGCTGTCCATGCATACCCTCTAAAAATAACTCTTCTGAAATGCTGAAAAAGTGTTACTTGAAGCTATGGCAGTTCAGCAGAGTAAGATTGCTGAAATTCCTGGCATCAAAATGGCAATGTATAGTAATTAATAGTAACCACAGCAGAAAGGAAAAGGCTTATATATTCTGAGATTACCCACTTTGTTTGCCACTTGTTACCCAACCACAACATTTTTTTCCATACATGAGCAAAATTAAGCAGCTTTTTGCTAATTTACTTCCTGGTAATTATGAAAATGGTAACTCTTCTATAGAAAATAAGACTTGATGGAGTTCGTTATAGTGGTGATAAGAGGAATACTTTTTAGAAATTAGTTCATAAAGCATTGCATTTTGAGAGCTGCTTCATTGGCCTAGTGTTACACTATCATAACAAAAATGTGAAATCATTTGGAACACTTAGAGTTTGCTCTGAAATCAGTGCATGTCTTGCATCTGTTCGAAGCTGGCCTTCGTACCTCTGATAAAGTACTCGGAAGTACTCATGCCTGAAGGAATGGCCATAACAAAAACTGAACCCAGCTTTCATGGGCGAGGTGGGGTGGATCTGCAGTGTTTCTGGAAGAGCTCTAACATCTGAATTTTGTCTCCCAGGTTGACACGATGGAGGTTATGCGACACCCCGAGGAAACAACTAACATGAAGCGGCAAACTATGGCTTCCTATTTTAGGGTACAAAAGTTAAATTGTAAACAAATGCTTTGGTGATAAAAACAATAGGTATTTCTAAAATATTTTTGGGATTGTGATATCAAAGAGAATAAGAAGAGCTTTTTTTTTTATTCTTTTGAGAGACCTTTGTAACCTCATAAATTTTCTTTTGCTCCTTTTCTTTCTGTTTCCTCATATATAAACTTTTTTAATTTTGCTGAGTACATTGATAACAGGATCTAGAATTTAGACTATTTCCACGTAAAATGCTGGAAGTCTAGAACAGGCCTCATTTTATGCAAATAAAATAGCTGTCATTACTAAAACTTTAATATTTTTTCACAAGCTTAGGGATACCTACTGTTAAAGATTAAGGTTTGTCATTTGTGACAACAAGTAAAAACAATTAATCTTTTGGAAGTGCTGTTACAAATCATATGGATTGGCATTTTATCAGTAGTAATCCTTTCTGGGGTAATGTGTTTTCTGCATATGTGTTTAAAACAGGTATGGAAAAAGCATTGAGAATGTTGGAACTGGAAGGTTAAGATTCAGGAAACCCACATACCAATCCAAGGCTCTTGGTTAATGTTTTTTTTTTTCTTGCAGTCATTGCAGAGTGGAAAAGTTTTGAGCTGTTGGTCCTTGGGCTGCACTTGTACCGTGCAGAGTGGGGAGGTTCACAGTGCTGTGCTGGCCATTGTGGGTCAAAGCTTTGTGCAGTGTTTTCTTTGTTGTGCAAAATACTGTAAGGAAGGGTGTAGAGGAAGCTGATATATACTGAGATGTTGCCCCAGTGTAGAGGGTACAAGAGCACACAGCCAAATTTGGGAACCTAGAGGCATCATTGTGTCTAGTAATACAAGTATGGATGTGGAGTGTTCTAGCCTACTGCAAAGTGACCACAGTCCACTTGGATTTGTATATGATTTTGGGAGTGAGTACATTTGCAACAACTGATCGTACAGTGGGTTAATGAGGTGAGGATGGAGCAGAGTATCAGTATTCATGGGAGTCATTGGAAAAGCTGATATGTATGATCTGATCACACTTTTCATTTTAGTGTAAAATGCAATGGAATAAATTGTTTTCCATGTCCAGGGCGGATAGGAAAAGAAGTAATGGGTCTGTGTTACAGCAGGAAGATTTAGGTTAGATATTGGGAATATTAGGAATAGTCATGATAATGTAGCACTTCAGTAGATTGTCCAGGGAGATTGTGTAGTCTATGCCCTCAGTGATTCTGAAAAATGGATTAAACAGAGACATGCCTGAAATGGTGCAGACACATGTAGTGTTCTCTTTGGGCAGAGGACTGAACTGATGACTTCTTGCAACCCTTTTACCATGATTTTCTGTGAATTTCTGTGATTCATTGTTTCACAATAAAGCTTGTTCTTCTGTTGGGGATATTTGATTGTTCAAATGTTCCTACAGTAGAATTACAGTTAGGACATTCTTCAATTATTTTTTTTTTAATATGGGCCTTCTTTAACTGCAGAAATGTAGTATAAGGAGAGATGAAGAAAAAGGTGTAAGAAATAAGAACTAGAATAATAATTTATTTTTTTTTACAATTGAAAACTTTTAATAGGTCCTGGGTTTTAACCTAAATCTTAAAAATTAATAAAACATTAGTGCAGATTAACATTACAGATTAAAAAGTGATCAAGCATTACATACTGTTTACAAATACATATCTCCTGCTTAAGTAGTTCCATTGCAGTTTTTTTCTCAAGTCTGTGCGTCTTTTTTTATTTTCCTTACTAGTACTCCCTCATGGATCTTTTATCCAAAATGGTTGTTGGGCAGCCTCACTTCATCCGCTGCATTAAACCTAATGATGATCGAGAAGCACTGACATTTTCTCATGAGAGAGTTCTACTGCAGCTACGATACACTGGAATTCTGGAAACTGTCAAAATACGTCAAAAGGGGTATTCTCATCGCATCCTCTTTGAAGAGTTTGTAAAAAGGTAAGACTTCTGTAAAATAGCTGTTGTTTTAAAATTTCATTCAATAATATATATTCTACATTTAAGTACAGAAAGTTCTACGAACATTGGTTTGTCCATGTATGGTCTGATTCTCTGATGAGAGCAGTGAGTAGCAGAGATAAAGACTACAAGAGATATCTGAGCTCTAATGGAAAAAAGTCAATGTGAGACCAGCAGTGAGCACTTAATATTCAGTAACAAGCCTGTCCCCATGGTTCCTTCAGTAGAGCAACAAGTGGAAATTATGCATCATAATACAAGGATTTGGAAGGTCAGTGACCTTCAGCCATCATATGAGGAATGTGCACGTTTAAGAATGAACTGATATAAAAGCTTTTGTTTTAAATATATATATATATATATATATATATATATATATATATATATATATATCTCCGAGGAGAGTGTTAACTTCAAGCTTGAAAACTTTAATTAGATTAGACCAAAAAAAAGGAATATTCCAGGGAAATTTTCAGGGGAAATCGATTGATTTCAGATATAACACATTGTAAAAAATGATTTCAAGTATGTTTATGAATAAGGTATCAAATTTTATTTGTTACATCCTTTATTGTGTAGAAAAGTCATAGTGGAAAAACTTAAAGCGTGAATTCAAATCTGGGATGTTGTACGGGTGTAGTTCCCCGTGTAGAGGGTCTTCACATAACAAATTTTTGCTGTTGCCTGCCCGTTTTGCCCTTATACCTCTTCTTCTTACACCCTTTTCACTTCTTTCCCTCCCCTTTTCTTCATTTTTTGTCACGTCAGAAATTATGTAAATTCAGCTGAAAAGAGCTACTTGTGCTCTGGAGAAGGTCAAGAGCATGTGCCCATGCATTGGCATAAATCTAACAAAGAAGAAATGCAGTACATTGGTATAACTGGAAAAAACATTCATGTGCAAGAAAGACCTGTGATTTAGAAATATTCCTTGTAATAGCTTCATAGCCTTGTAGTCATTTATCTTGGAGGTATATGAATTATAACCAGATCTCTGCTCACCTGAAATCTTGTCTGGCTATGATTACTACCTTTAATGCTATTCTAATTCTCAAAAAGTTATAAATTTGATTCAGAAAATGCTGTTGGCTTTAAGATGACAATATGGTTATATGATCATTACAGTTTTCTCTAGATTTAAGATACTGGTTTTGTGTTTTGTGTACTGTTTTCCAGTCTTTAGGATTGGTAATTCAATAATGGAGCAGAAGCAGTACTGTTAAACAATCAAGTATTCAACAGTCAGAACAAGTAGTGAATGGGTAAATCAAGCATTTAATGATATTTTCTGAACTGGAGGTTGCTTATCTGGACAATATAAAGTTAATGAATCTACTGAAAGCACGTCATTCACATGATGCTAAAGCGAGGGAGCTGATTGTGTTTTTGAGAAAGAAAAGACATAAACAGTTTCACAGGCCTTTCTAAAAAGCAGAGATTGGGTAAATTTACACGTGTGTAGATCAGTCATTTGGTCTTGGAAATCTGTAGTCCTTGCATTGAGAGATGTTGAACTGTTGCTTAATCAATTCATTCTGAAAAAATAAGAATTTTTCTGATTTGTAATATACTAGTATTCTAAATGGATATGTAATAGGAAAACACTAGAGATGCATATCCTAGGAAGGAAAACTAACATGTTCATTTGTCCATCAAAGCAATTTACGTTTCAGACGTGATTCCCCCCCACCTTATTTTTTTTTTTTGTTACGTGGCTAATTTTAGTAAGCCTACACCATTCTAAGGCAGGTTTAACAAAGAGGATAATTTTTGTGGTCCCTAACACAACTTTGCAATGTACTGAAGAGGCTGAAGGCAGAATTATTAACCTTAACTTTTGTCCAATTTACACATAAGTGAACTAAGATTAACTCCACTGAAATTAGTGTAAATTGAGAGGAAATTAGGCTTCCTCTTATCAGTAGATTCTTTTCATTCAAAAGTGCACTGAATTTGAATACAACCTCGAAAAGTAATGGTAATAAAAGCAGCGCTGACTGTAGCTTTCCATTCCTGCAGATAAGGGCAAGTTGTGCTTAACATCTTGTCAGATACTCCCCAAGTTTTTAGTTCAACTTGATGTAATTCTTTCAGGAAAGAAAGTCAACATGACAAGGGAAGTGGGGGAGAGATTTAGCAATTTGCCCAACAGCATAGAAGACCTCCTGAGTTCAGAATATAAATGGGGGAGTGGGAGAGGGGATGTTCTTGCTCCTTTGTTCAGTTCATGCTTTATTTTTAAACAATGCTTAAAAAAGCCATCAATGGAACAAGAAACATTTTTCTTCAGCTTACAGCCGTGACTAGTCAAGTGTTTTTAGGAACTAAGTAGTTGAATACATAAAAATGTTTTAGAAAACAGGTCAAATGCTAAACAGATTGGCACTTCTTTGTTCATAATCAAAAAGACATTAGGCAAGTATGAACAAGAGTTTCAAAATGTCAGTAAATGTGAGGATATCAAAGATTTTCTAAGCCAGCAAGTTAATTGGTATTTTGATCCTTTTGAGCAACTTAACAACAAAATGGATGAGCCAGCACTTTTTCTCCCTTGATGTTATTAAACAAATAGGTGTGTTTCTTATCTGCCTGTTCAATAATGCTGTTTTGTAAACTCTTAGCCGGAAATATGAGGACAAAACAATCAAAGGCAGGGAACAGAACCATTCAGGGTTTATCAGGTGGGAGGTAAACAAAAGATAAAGCTCTGTCTAATGTTACTCTTTACTGTCTTCTGTTTTCATGTAGAACAAATTATTTCAGTGTTGCAAACCTGGAGGTAGTTTATTGGGTTAAAAAACAGATGGTGAGGAAAGGACTTAATTGTAACTCATTCACACAATGTTTCTCCAGCCAAGTATACAGCCATCTATTTTATGTATATAAATATGCATATTCTTTTACTTAAAGCAGGAAAATGTAATCTGCAGCCCCTGTAAACAATCAGGCACTCAGGCATTTGGACTTGTCAGGTCTCAGGCACGTAGTCTCCATTGGCCTTGTTTTGTACCCTGAGCCATCATGTGCCTGTCTTGTGTGTTTGCTGTGAAGCCGCATGGATCCTTTCTCAGGCTGGAATCCCAGGTTTCATCCACAGGTTATCAGGCTGATCAGGCAGCCTGGTGTGCCTGGCTTGTGGGCCACATAGTGACCATGCACTGCACAGCAGCTAAGGGAGGCGTGCTTTCTAGGGGGGACCTGCACGGAAAGTCCCACTGGATGGGGCACTCCTTGTTGTATCCAGGTGCCCAGGCCTTTGGAACTTCACATGACATGATGTGGTATGCAGGTGTGTCCTCACCACGCATCCCCCAGCTGGTACATAATGTGGCATATACTGTTCCATGGGTTGAAAGATAGGGGACATGAGAGTCTAATGGTGCTAAATGCCAGGAGTGTGTTGAGAAGTTTTGTACAAATTACATTTAAAGATTGTCTTTGTTCTTCTCTACCCATTTACGTTTTGCATTAAAGTTCTTTGTACTGCATGAGGATGCAGGATACAGTTTTCTTATAAGCGCTACCTACTCCCCAGTAGCCAGATGATGTCACTCGGATCACGTGCTGATGGCAATACCAGTGCTATTCCAGTAACAGTGATCCTGGGGAAGTTGGTTCTGCTTTTTCAGCCTCACAGTACAAATTTGCGTAAGGTCACCGTTGGTACACCTGGGACACGCAGTCTCTAACCTGTCAGTGTTACATTCCTGATGACTATATAAAGCCTCATTGACCTTAATGAGTCACATTCTGCATTGAGTAGAGCTAGGAATAAAAACCAGTCAAATACTGCAAAATCCTGTGAGACATGTTATATCAGTATATGCTTTGTTCTAACCCCCAAAATTCAGTGGTGGTAGACTTCTTTATTATTCAATATCAAGGAAGCACTGAATTAAATTAAAGTCAACAGTTTTGCTACAAAGAAATGCTTGGTTTTAAAATGTTGCATTTTTAATGCAAACATACTTTTAGCACTGAGTCTGCACTGTGCCAAAGTCCCGAACTGATTTCTGGAAAGAAAATTATCACATCTCCCATACTTTGATTTTACCATTATCCATGGAAATGTTTGTTATTTATTTCAGTGGCTTTAAGATTTCACCAGATTTGTATAATGTTCCTGTACACTTTAAATATGGTAAACTACTGTACATTCCACATGTACTTTCTAGACAGTTGTCATTCACAGAACACTGGTTCTGCAACAGTTGCAGGATGGAGAAGATACAAAACTTCTAGGAGTGAAAAGTCTGATAACCCCTTATGAATTGTATATGCAGAATGGACCAAATTATGCCTTTCTGAGGGTATTTCTGTGATTCACTGTTTATCTGGTGACTCACAACATAGGTGTTAGGTATCTGTTACTGAATTTCAAAAGTTTTTTACATGTTTTTTCATTATTAATTTATGTTTTTTCATTATTAATTTACATTTTTTCATTCATACTCAATATAGAGTCAAATGTAATTAATTGTATGAATTCAGGTGCAAAAGTTTCTGAAAGAGATGAGATACAAGCAAGACAGGTTAGGAATTTTTGGAAGTCATTTAACAGCTCTTTCAGTGCTAAAAACATGGGCTTTTTAAACTTTCCAACTCTGGGGCTGAGAAGGAGCAAACATCTCTTGCAATGTTGTGAATCTCCCTACTATTGCTGAGGGTCTGGCTATAAAGGTATTTTATCCTTTTGCACCTCATGCTTTTCACATATTGTCCATTCTTCACCTCAGGCCAGTATATTTAGTGGAAAGACTTGTTTTAAGGAGAAAAAGGGTTAATCATTACTTTTTTGAGTTAATTGTGTAGAATTTATGCTGCTTTTAAGTCTGAAATGTGAAGGGAACTTTAGTAAGAGACACTAGCATAGTAGTTAATGGTGCGTTTCAAATGCTGTTTATTGAACAGCTCCACAGTTCACCCTTGTAGGAGGGGAGAGAAATTGAACCATTTGTTTACAATCAGTTTAATTTAAAGCCACCAACACTAAAATGCATTGGCCAAAATCAGATAATTAATGCATAGCATCATTCTGAAATTTTCTGTATCTTAGCATGCTTGGATGTTTTTAACATTCAACCTGAACTCTGCATGGCCTAGCTTTGCAATTGTTGATTTGGAGATAAATCAAACTTTTAAAAATGTTAGTTTATGCTTAATGACTATGAAGTACAGTTAATCCCATTTTAATGTATGTTTTGTCTGGAATACTATTCACATCTATGAAGGATAGTTTATAGTGCAGTGTAAGAACCACTGGTTAAGAAACATATAATTCCAAAGTTTCATCAGCTCTGAGAAATTAGTTCTTCTGAGGGTAAATTACATTTCTCTTACTCAGTCTTACTGCTGCTAAGAGTGTAATTAGTCAAGTACTTTTAGGAAACATATAGACGAATGTGTGTCATGCATAAGAAATTTTCAAGCAGGATGTATAACCCAAGAAAATAATTTATTTTTGCACAAATATGTGCATGTTTATGAAGCAACACATGAAGGACTATAAAATAAAAGTATTGGCTTAACATAGAAGAGCACTGAAGTATTCCAGACTACTGTATTTTTCTGCTGGAATAACAAGTGCAAATATGGAAATAAAAAAGTAGAGTTATGAAATTTTCATCTCATCTGGAAACAAATGTGATTTCCAGCTCTACTTATCTGAAATTAAGTATCTGGTTTCTTCTCTTGGTTAAGCGTTGTAAATAGAGGTCACATTGTGATCTCTGTACAGTAGATTTACCTAAGTATGATAGAGATGAAATTAGGCCAATAAATCAAAATTATTAGTTCTCATTGCATATACCCCAAAGTTTTGGGTGCCTTCCCAGACATTTTCTTTACAGTTTCACAAGGTACAATATTTGCACACTTTTACTAGATACATTAACATGATACATTTTACCTTCCTCCCAAATATTCCATATGTTCCATTACTGTGCAAAGATTTTTAGATCACGTAAAATATTTGGATGACGCTATGTGGCACATTCTGTGCTGCCATACAGTTATCCTGAGCACATCAAGTCAACTACTTTTGCATCTGCAGTTCTGTGATTCAGTCATGAAAACAGGCACCAGATAGAGAACAAAGTGTTTTCTTAAAAAAAATATATGGATTTGAGCTTTGGAACACCGATCTAGAGACCAGAATGCACACTCCAAAAGCAGTTCTGGAGGAGAAATGATCAAAAAGAAATTGCAAGTCTCATATTGCTAGACTGTTATGGTTTGAGAAAACCCATAACAATTTATTGTCATTTAGACAATTATTCTATCACCCGATGACCCCTCCCCACCCAGAAAGGGGAATTGGGGAAAGCAAGAAAACACCAGGGTTGAAATATAAATAGATTTAATAGGATAAGACTAAATAATTAACAGTAGTACTAAAGAATCAGTATTAATCCTGATACTAATAAAAGATATACAAGAATTATACTCAGCCAATTATATCAGTAGGAAGCTGTGTGCTCCTGACAGTGGACAATAAATGTCAGACATTGCGAGCACAACGGCTTTGGGAGGAAGGGAAGGGCTCAAGGGTACATCACTGGGGCAAGGAGTTCTCTGTACCACCCCCATCTAAGGAAAAGAGAGCTACACAGCAAACTTTTCTGGTTTATATTGAATGTGATGTTCATGGTATGAAATAATCCTGTTGGCCAGCCTGGGTCAAATGCCCAGGCCTTGCTCTTCCTCGTCCCTGCACGTGGCAAGGCTCAAAAACAGTGAGACTTTGAATGCCACAGAGCCTGGCTGGCTGTAAAGTAAATATTTTCATGAATTCAGACACTAGAGTCTTCTAAAGTGCAGTTTTCCCCAGCATTAGAAGAGAAGTTAGTCCCATGTTGCTCAACCCAGGACACAGACTTTATTTTTGATGAGTTGAGTCATTTCTGCCTTATTTTTGATGATGTAACTGAAAAGGAACTGAAGATCTGATGTTGAAAATCTGATATCCCACCATGTTTAACCAGTTACAGGAGTCTGCTGTGCAGCGATCAGATCAATCCAAACATTTGGAAAAACACCCTTTAGAGGAAGTTTATATGAAATAATGAACATACAGAAACTGAAGTTATTTATTTGCATGGTTTCTAAAGTTACTGTTATTCTGAATGGCTTGCTTTCTTAGAAGACAGATAAATTTATAAATAACTTTTGTCAAAACAAGATTTGATAAGAAAAATGGGCCTTGCTTTATTTATGTTTTTCTTCTGAGTACCAAAAGCAACTACATTCCAGGTCATGAAAAAGAGCTAATGGAGAGGGTACTACATTTGAAATATATTGAAGTTTGTCATAAGCAAAATAGTATAGTCAGGCCTGAAAATTGCATAGCTCAGAATACTTTTTAGCCAGGTATTTGTTGCAAATAAAACCTCAACTTCTCAGTAATTAGACGTTATTGATAAGATAGTAAATTTGAAAAAATATGAGATCCTCCTTGACTATTTTATTGCATCAGTGCTATCTAAAAACTGTTCTGGGGTTTTAAAATTCCCAACTACAACATACCTTAAAAGATGTATGAACAACCAGAAAACTGATGTTATCCCTCATTTGAATCCTTTCTTTCTTCTAAGGAAAGGAACTCCTTAAGTTACATACATGCATAAATAACATGGCTATCTGAACTGGCTTTTGAAGCAAACGGCAATTTACTATTAGTGAAACTTCCTTGATTTATCTGTTAAGTATGTGTTGAAATTGCACGCTGTCATAAATTGTTTGTGATATGTATACTTTAAATCCGAGTTTTATTAGTGCAACTCATAATACCTTTTGTCTTCTGAAACTGACATCCTTAAGTTCAATAATAACGCAGAGGAAATGTACTTTTTTGCTTTTAAATACACCATGTTTCTCCATACCTACTAAATGGCATGACTTTCAGTATTTTGAAAGACTTGACTAAAGAATTTGAAATATCATGTTATTGAGAAATTCACTGCATTAGAAATAACTCAGTAATACATAATCTCCTATCATTATTCAGAGTGGGCAATGTCTCCAGTGGGTGAATATCTGTGTCTCTGGTCCAGGACTGATTCCAGTGCTTCTGCTTTCAAATGTCATTTTGTTCCCCTTTGATCTTTATTGACTATTTTAGTGGTTCTTTTTTCTTTCTTGTGACAACGGGAGCTAATATCTAGAGATTAACTGGAGCTAATATTTGAAAATCACATTCTCCTGATTTAAAAAAAAAAATAGTCATCTTGTGCTTTTCCGTTCTTTGTAATTGCTTCTCCGTATTTTCTTCAGTATGAGGTGGGATATTTTCTTGCCACTACGTGGCTACAGAAGAATTTGTCTTTGAGGTTCACTGGTCAGATTTTTCTCTTTACGTTTTAAAGAACATCTGATGGCTCTTCTGCATGCTAATATTTCGGATAATGGTTTGCTCAATCTACCAATTTCTCTCAAACACAATGTAAATAGGGTAGCACCTCTAGAAGTATGACTTAAAAAAGACCTAGACAACACATGGTGGTTCGTAAATGAGAGCTGAGGTGGCAGTTGGTACCATCCAACAGTGTACTTGTGCTAAAATAACCTTAAATTTGTAGACTAACTGGCACATGTTCTTGCTGTTACTTAACGTAATGGTTTGGAAGTAGAGTTACTTAAGTACTATAAAACCATTCTTCAATAACGCATGGTGGCTTTACAGGTAGGGATTGGTCTATTCATTTTTAATGTCTGTTTAATTCAAACGTCTTTTCATTAATTATTTGCACAATAATGGTATTTCACATAATAGTTAGGGGCAGTTCTTTACAAGGGAATATGGACAAAAGAAAAGTCAATGTTGTTTAGTATGGGCCTGCTCCAAAGGCCACAGAAATTGATCATAATTGTTCCCATTAATTGCTTATCCCAATCAAACAGAAAAAAGACATCATGCCTAATGACTTACACACCTCATTATAACCACAGAAATCCTTGTGAGTAAAGAAAATTATTACCTTCATTTGAGGAGTAATTCACTTGTTTTTTCTTTAAAATAGCTGTTAATTGTTAATTCTGTTTAAACATCAGCACTGATAAAATCCTTGCCAATATGATAGTAATGCCAGTTTTTTTAATTATGCATATATATGACCTCTTCTGGAGATGTGAAACACAGATAGTATTCATGCAGTCTGAGCATCTTGCTGTCTGTAAATTAAGATTGATATGAGAGTTGTTTTTACTGTAAACTAATCTTTATTTTTCACACATAGTGGCAGCCTTTCAGCTTCAATAACCAGTCTGTATCACTGTATCATTGTACTGCCGACCCTCCTAATGCTGGCCTTCGTCTTCACTCATTGAGAATACTCAGTCTTTCTATTAGTCCTACTGAAAATGGGAGGCTCCCTTGAGTTCTATTGATGGCAGTGATCTTGTTACAAGTTCAAGACCCTTGGACTTCTTATGTGGATTTATGCTTCCCAAGGAATGTCAAGGCCATTTGTGATTCTTTGTGAAAAAATGACCGATGCCAGTAACTAAAATACTGAAAGATTCTGAAATGCCTTTTTAGCATTGGTCTCAAGAAACAGGCATCAGGTCATGAATAACTTACTTTTAGTGCTTTTCTCTTTCTTTGGTGCTAGTATTTGACTTTTCTGCCACTCGGAAATCTGTAAAGGTCCATTGAACACCACAGGGAGCACCTACTTATTCAACGAACTTGCAGATTTGCAGTGAGATTTTACTGTGCCAAAGTATGTTATGTAGCTCTGTAGATGGCGTGCTTATTTTGCACATTATGCGAAAGGTTTTGGTTTTGCTTTCCTTTCTAGTACTAGCACTTTTCCTTCTTCTCCCTGTCACTTGTTCATCTGAAAAATTCAGAGTAACCTTGAGTATTTCCTAAGTTGCACTGGTTTGTGAAAGACTTTTATGGATAATGACACCAACTGGGGATTTCTATAATGCAGTAGATTCTTGCCACCACTATGGTACCAATCGTTTTCCTATGTCATGTATGTGCTCAAATATCTGTTCGTGGCAGCTGTGTCATGATTTATGAAGAGGACTTAATATAAGGGAGAATTTGACCTGTGAGTTCTAGAGATGCAGCTCTGAGCTAGAGAAGAGTAGTGAAAGTGCATATTGATTGTCAAGTCAATTCTTTCTATGTCATTTGGTTTTGCAGGTATTATTACCTTGCATTCAAGGCACACGAGACACCCCTTGGTAGCAGAGAAAACTGTCTTGCCATTTTGGAGAAATCTAAACTAGACAACTGGATTCTTGGGAAAACCAAGGTAGAGGGTGCTAACATCTTCTCGAGGATAATATCCTTTTAGCAAAACATGTCTAATAGTGATTTGAAAAGTGCTGCATGAATGAACAAAGGAGGAAGGAATTTGCTCCAGTTAGCCTCCCAGGTTACAGAGGTGCCCTCCCGAGCCAGCGGAGTTAGTGTTGCAAGAGGAGAGATGCATTAGGTACCTCCCCAAGGCACACTCTGCACGTGGCTGCCTTGATAAGGGCAGTACATCTGTCAGTGCCTGCTGTGGTAGTGCCTCCCTGAAGTTCCTCCTGCTCTTAATCATGGCATGACTGAAACTTCACACGCAGGCCCATCCCGCGAGCCTGCTTAGTACATTATCCATTTGTGGAGTTTCAGGTGAGATCCCAATGGCTCTGTCAAGAGCTTTTGTTCATGGTTTAAAATGGAGTTGTTGACTTCTGTGTACAGTTTTTTGAGTTGTTTTACAGTGCACAAAGGAAAAACATGGAGAATTTTCCTGCTCAAGATCCAGAGCAAGTATATATAAGCAGCCATAGGATTTGCCTCCTGAAGCAGAATCCTGTTAGACAGTATTATGTCTCAGAACAAATTCAACCCAGGATTTATCTTCCCACTGTCAAGAAAGGCTATATTTAAAAATTGTTGATACCTGAAAATATCCTCCTGACCAATTTACTACGTAAAGGGGATAAATATGTGGTTTATTTTGCAATGGGGTGATTATAATCTGTGGAATAATAAAATTCCACAAGCATGCTGAAAGCAAATTTTTGATTCACAAGATTGCTATGATATCAGCAAGCAGTATTCTACCAGTTTTCTCAGCAACAGTGCCCTAAAATAGCCTGATGCAAGACTAATGAAAAGGCAGAATACAACAGGTTATGTTACTGCCTGCATGTAATGCTGTTTTGTTGTTGTTCCATTTCAGGTTTTTCTGAAGTATTACCATATAGAGCAGTTAAATTTGTTCCTGCGAGAAGTTATAGGGAGGGTGGTGGTCATGCAAGCCTATATCAAGGGATGGCTTGGAGCAAGGAGGTACAAGAAGGTCAAAGAGAAAAGAGAGAATAGTGCTGTTACCATACAGTCAGGTAAATGTTCACATTCCCTATTTCATTGAGTGCCTTCGCATTTCAAGCTGTTAAATTGCATGTACATTATTTATTCATTCATAATAGTTTACTATTAAATCAAAATAACCAGAGGTGCTTTTCTCTCCAGCTAATTGAGGCAGACATTATTGATTTACTCCTAAGGTGTTATCTTAGTATTTGGTAACATGTGTATTTAAATATTTTAGTATTTTGGATGTGATGCCTGTGCACAAAATGAAAATATTGCTAGGTATGTCTACGCTAGCATGCAGCACATTAATGGAGTGCAGCAGCGTGCCCCCCTGCCCCCACGTAAACCAGAATTCCAGATAGCATACTTCAGCCTGAGAGGCTGAGTGTCAGTAACTTAGCAGGCTTCCTTATATTGAGTTTGGGGAGCTGTGAGGAGGGGAGTTCTTGTGCTGACATGATCATGCACCTTTGCCTTTTGGATGAGGATATCAGTGAGCACATGGTGACAATTAAAATTTGGACGAGTGAAGCAGTGTTTGAAGTTGTGGGGATGTGGATACTGCATTCGTGAACCCAGAGTTCAACATGTGGGTGGATGGGGAAGAGGTATTGGGGGTGGGGGCTGGAGTGGTTATGGCAGGAGGGATGAAAGTTTCAGCACATCTCTGACTCTGTAGATTCTGTAGCACTTCCTTAAATAAATGTAATTTCCAGCACATGGTTTTGTATTTTTAGCCTGGAGAGGATATGAAGCTCGCAGGAAGTACAAGGAAATAAGGAACAGAAGAACTGATGCTGCTATACATATTCAAGCAGGTAATTAAAACATTATTTCAATTGCCAACACCTATTTGGTGCAGGTGATTTCATGTATTGGTGTTTATAGCCAAGAGAAATACCTGCAGTCCAAACTAAAGCTATCAAAATAATTTCTTCTAATCGTCTGTTCTTCAGTATCAAATGACATCAGTGACAGGTATCATGCACTTTGGGCTTTTTGTAAGTACTTCTCTGGAAGCAACACAAACTGATTAAAAGCTGTTGAGCTAATTCTTTAAGATTCTTCTGAGCACAGTCAGTATGGTTCAACTACAAATAGAGCTGGTATGAAGCACTGGATTGATTTGACTAAAAGTGTGGATGGGAGGCACTGGACATGCATTTTTCTGTCTTTGTGTCAAGGCCTGATCTTGGCAGGTTGCCAGGTTTTTGTTTTGAATGCTTGCTGGGTTTGCCAGGTTTGGCCAATCTTTTGATTCTCTGCCAGACTCCTATGCAGCCATATCAATATGAATTTGAATAAACTTTAAAGAGATTATTGGAGGAACAGGCCCATAGGGCTGTGTAGGTCTCTAGTAGAGAGTAGGGTACCATATGGCATGGAAATCTAAGAGCCAGTGCTGTGAGCTCAATGGTGTTTTCAGATGCTGCCAATATGAAGCAGCCTCCATATGATGCAGTGTAATACACCTTTCCTGTCCAACCCCAGGTTGAAAGACTGAAGTTGATCAAAAATGAGTTGTAGCAAATGTTTTTACAGATAAACAAAGGTACCACCTTTATTCTACCAGCATCCAGTGCTGCAATTCCTTAAGCTTTGTCACCTCTCTATTCTGTATCATGAAGTCTAAAGTCAATCTGAAAAAGATGTGTTCTAAATGTTCTTTTACTTTGTTCTCAAGCCTTTTCTAGTAAATTAATTTTTTTTGCTTTTGTCTAAGTTTACTACTCTGAAATTAAGCATCACTGTGACTTTCAGCAGAAAGCAGAATACCAGTCTAGTTCAGAAAGGAACAGAGTGTCAGTAGGATAAAATAATAATTTATAGCTTTGCATGCATACTGTTACGTAGAATCATGAACTATAGCTCTAGGGTCAAATGCAGAATATTCTATTAAATGGAGAACTGTGAAGGAGAATTTTTTTCTTCCATTACAACAAGCACTGAGGGACTACAGAAGCACTCTCTCCCCTTCCTGCTTTCCTTTGTGTCGTCATTTTCTATTGTTTTCAGGACAGCACAGAGAGTAGATCTTGAAGTACCCCCTGCAACTATTTTCTGTACTATTTGCTACATTTACACTTGGTCATGCCTGAACTTTGATTTCCTGACTTTTACAACAGCCTTTTGTCCTAAAAAGGAAAGTGAATCATTTGACTCGCACTGTCTTGCTATTACCTGTTCCTTAAGGTGAGAGTTGTCTCCGGTTCAGTAGGAAGCTGGTGTGAAGCAGTATCACTTGGAGACTGTAGGGGACATTCTGCCTTACAGTTTTATCCAGCCAGATTTCTTTGGCATGTAGGAGATGCATGATCATTAGTAGCTCTTTATAGAAAGCAACTGATCTATTCTGCTGTTTGCACACATGGGAGAGATTCAGAGCTGTGCTCCCTCCTGCCATCTCTGAGATGCTGCACTGAACATGGCAGAGCAGAGGCAGTGGGACCATACACATACCCTTGAATTTGGACACTTGTATTGATCCCTCTGGACCTAATGCTGGAGGAGTGCTGTTAGCAGTCTTCCCACCAGCACACACTGTCTACCTTTGTAACCTGGCACTTGACAGTTTCAGTGATCAGTCTGGGTGAATAAGCATTAGGACTATAGGGTTAAGAGTGACACAGTGCACCTTTGTATTAATTAGGCTGTCTGCTCCTCCTATCTTTGTGCTGCTTTTGAAGGGGTATAATAATAATAACAATTCTCAACACATTTCTGTCTGCCCTTGGAAACCTGTATCTAGGACTTTTTATTTGAAAATTCTTTTTGTGCACATTTTCTCCTCTCTACATGCTAATTATTCTGTGTTTCAAATCAAAGCTCCTGCTTGCTAATGGTGGCCATTTTCCAGGTTTTAAAATATATTGACAGTCTTTCTGTTGTTTACATTACACTGTCCAAGTGCCTGGTGACATGGAGACAAAACCAACTCCAAATCCCTCCCTTCCCTTCATATCTTAAAATGTGTGTGTGTAGTTCAAGGCAGCTTTTCAGTAAAATGGAGTATGATCACCTTTGTATTTTTTTTTAAAATGAGCCATTTCAGGCAATGAGATGGATTGTCTGCATTTGTCATCCAGACATTAGCAAAACCATATAATTAAAATATATGTACTTCCCTCTCCTTTCCCTCCCCCCCCCATACTCAAGCAGGCCTTGAAATTTAGGAAGCATTTGGCTTACATGTTTCTACAGAACAGCGCATATTGAAATTTGTTTTCCTTTCATCTCTTTCCCAATAAAAGCAGCCGCTCGGCTTATCCCTTTAGCTTCCTCAGAACTTCCTTTCAGAATTCCCGATCTATTACAGCACATTCACATACCAGAAACAAGATGCCTTTTCATGCTGTCAACCTTTTTCATCTGAAATGTAAATTAATTCTTGCTGGTACGCTTTGACAGAGATCAAAGTAGGGGTATTAACCTTATTGGGCCTTCTCTTCATCAGAATCAGTTCCAAAGACTGCGAGGGTAGTGTTAGGAGGCCAGTCTTCACTGTTATCTATGGCCCTCCTCCAGGCAGTCCTCTGTCTACAAGTCAGCATTTCAAAGGCGCTGATTTCTTTTGTAAATGACCTTATCATTACTTTAAACTGTGTGAAAAATGATTTGCCTGAATAATTCTTGCAGGATTATCCTGCTCATTTTAATTGTAGGGGGACTTCATTCAGATTCCAGGATATTGTTTAAGTGGTTTTGACAGCAAGTGATCATAGCCTGATATAAAGGAGGAACACAGCTCCTGATTGGAAACCTCTTGACTTGTTCAGATTGTTCATTTCTTGCAAGTCAGTCTTTGAGGTAGGCTGCATTTGCATTTTAAAAATAAACAGATGCCTTTCAAATACATGAGCTGGTGGTCTGGAGATCTCTGTGGGCCCAGCAGTTCACTATCCATTGAAGAAACGCTGGAAGAAAAAACAAACTTAGAAAAAAAACAACCCTCACAATATACATGAGGATACAATTCCTGAGTGTATTATATTACACAAAAAAAAAAGTGATTCCTTCAGATGGGGGAAAACACCCGTGTTAGGAAACAAAATATTTGTGAGTTTAAATTAGGTGGGCAAGAAAGAGCTACCCCACTTCAGCATATCTACATCACAGGTTCTCAGAATACGCAGATGTTATTAGACCTAGGGCTAAAATAGTACATGGGGCACACAAGGTCTTTTCTACTTCTTCCAGTAAGACTTTTCCAAACTGTGAAGGTTAGAAAATGCTAATTTTTAATTTAGAGACGAATTGTAAAGGATGATTTTGTGTAAGGTGTTTAACAATACTTTGCACTTCTGAGAATTTCTTTGTAATTGGGATTTGTATTGTTTTGATTTACGTCTACATAAAAGGAAAAATATTTTGTTAAAATAAAGAATTTTTTCAAATTATGTTCCCAGATTCACAGCTGGTTTAAATCAGTGTATATCCACTGCATCATCTGACTGAAATGTTGCTGCTCTGATTTACCTCACATGCAAGTCTCGTTTAATGTTTCTTTGCATTAGAATAATGAATTAATAAAAATTTAAAACAACAGATAATCAATTAAAAAAGTATGTTTTGTAGTTATGATAGATAGCATGTATTTCCATGCAGTGTGACTGTTGTCCTGAAAGACTTAAGGGAGGATTTTAATCTGGTTATTTCATTTGTGAACTGACATTGCCAAAATGCCAAATGAGTGGTGCATGCGATTCACTTAGATCCGAGGTGACATCACTGAATTCATTTTAATTAGGCCCACTTTAGCCATCTGGAATATACTGTGCAGCTCTGGTCAGGACTGAGTTTAACTATGCTTCCAGAGGTGAAAGGCAAATGACTAATCCATTGAGCCACCATCTCCTCCTCCAACACGTGCTCGCACACACACCATATGTCACATTGTATTGGAAAATTCTTTATCAAAAACTCAAGATTTGGGCTGTTGTTGTTTTTTGTTTAAATAAAAAGTGATGGATGCTCAGAAGGAAACCAGATGAAGCATCCCTTTGTAAATTGCTTTCTTTATGTAACTTTTGCCCATGCAGTCTTCCTCGCTATTTACAAATCTCTAACATGTGCTTTTGGCAAAATTTACTCCATTATAATAAAAAAAGAGGGCTTGAGAACAGCTGTAATTTACTATTTTATATTGATAATAAATATAAGCTTTTAATAAAAGTGTTACCTTTGGGATTTTCAACAGCAAAGATTTAATGTTGGCTTCAACAGAAGACAAGGAAGTATTTATTGAAAACCCTGTATTTATCTGTCTATTTATATCATTAGGTACATGTGTGTGTACATGTATTCGACTAATACTGTTGCATATATCTAAGAATTACATGAGTAAAGTGTTCCAAAAACTTCTAAGCCTTTTATAAATATATCTAAAATATATATATTTTTTTTAAAATTCTCCTGAAAGTAACAACCACTAAGTAGCTGATCCAGTTTTACTTTTTTATATCATTAATTTTCTTCCTTTTAACCACTTTGTCAGTGTGAGACCCATGGAAGAGATGAATGTGTTTCTCTTCATGGCAGCTGAACCTTGTATTAACTTGATTTCACATTCAGGGTAAACCAGACTGGTTTGTACAGGCTGCACAGCTTTGGTTAACTTTACTCTTCCATCTCTTTGTATTCTGTAGTAGCTTAGGGCATCCAGTAATTCTTCACCTTTAGTGTCTATCTCTAGTAGCCATTAAAAGCCCACCCCTCATGTGCAGGGAACATGTTAGGAAAAGCGAGAAGGCTTTATGGGTTTGACATATGTGGTCCTATAGTCTATCCTCATCTCTGAGCTAAGCTCTGCTGATGTGAATACATCTGCATTTCCTTTTGGTTTGCTCTCCTGTTTTTGAGGAGATGAAAAGGAAACCATTCTTACTTTATTTCATGCCCTTGCTAAAAGCAGGAAGAGACAGCAACGTAGATTGTCCAACAGTACATTGGAAAACTTCTTTCCCTTGCTGATATTGACAACAGTTTCACAGTCATCTTCACTTTTTTTTCTTTGACCAAGTCTCAAGATCAGAGACTGTAATGCACAGTAACTGAAAACTGTATGTCCAAGTGGTGATGTGCCTCGGTGACACCAGTCCTGATGGCAGCCTTGGTGAGCCTTCCCAGTAGTCTGGGAAGTGACTGCTTGTTGCTGGTAGCTACTGCTTGTACATGAGAACTCGTGACTTGCTTTGTCATAATGCTTCTGCCAGAGAACTTAAGACAGGAGGGTTGTTTTTTTTTCTCTGCTGTTAAACAGGCATCACCCAATATCTATCCAGAGTGGGAGGTGAAAGAAGGGAAGGTATTCATCGGATCCAGCAAAGGATGTGACTCTCCATCCCTTTTACTCTTCATTAGAATTAATTTGGCAGGGAGTGAAGAATCAGATTCATGGGCTCCAAATCCTCTCAGATGTTGTTAGTTAAGCTGCTGAATGCTCTTTTAACTAGGGAAATTAAGAAAGTGATATGGTGTTTGTAGCAAATCGACTTCTGATTACAAACTACCACGATACTTTCTCTTCAGCAAGCATGAGCTTTCATTTCTGAGTTGCTGTTATATGTTATTTTAGATGATGCTATAGATTAAAAATGTGTCTGTGTGGAAAATGTCTGCTTAACATGATATTTTATGACTGAGAATGAATGCTTCTGCTGTTTAAAATACTACTTCATCTCCTTTCTTTAGACTTCTCATATAGACCTGTGATTGCTTAGCTTTGATCTTTCTACATTGTGCTTCATAATTTGCTCTGTAACTATATATTTCCTATGGGAATCAGAGGGAAAATGCCTGGACTTTTCCTATCTGGAATTGTGCAACATTGTGTGTAATGTATATGCCTTGGTATTTAGACCTTAAAATAAAAGTTTTTAACTGCAACCTCAGACTGCCTGAGGTAAATATATTTCTGGGTTGTTAGGTGATGGACCTGACAGAAAACTTGCTTTGTGTGAGAATTTATCAGTACAAGAAGTAAAAATTCATGTCCTAAATTGTGGCACATAAAACATTTAACACTGTGTTACTAATAGACGTGCTAAAATTAAGTTCAGTTCCTATGTTGCTTTTCAGACCTGTCATCTTTGGCTATGTAAAGATCAGGGTTAAAGATACTGTTGCTGGAAAGTTTGGAATATAGACTGGATAAGGTGAAAATGAGGTGACAGCTGGTAATCATTCTTCTTCAATGATGCAGTGATTGTTCATGGAGCAGTAGCAACATGAGTCTGCTAATTTCACACTCTTTGAGCCAAGTGCTTAGTGTCAAAACCAGCACCAGTCAGTAATGCAAATTGCTGTGATGGAGCAGCTTCCCAGCCTCTCAGACTCCCCCAGCAGAATTCTCTGCATATGCATTTCTTTTGAAACATTATAGATCCAGTTAATAAATGTTGAAAAGATG
Source organism: Calidris pugnax (assembly GCF_001431845.1). Classification (NCBI taxonomy): domain Eukaryota; kingdom Metazoa; phylum Chordata; class Aves; order Charadriiformes; family Scolopacidae; genus Calidris; species Calidris pugnax. The sequence goes on from NW_015090990.1 coordinate 7,922,992, forward strand.
CAGTCCTACTAATGCCCGATGAAGCTTTCGAGAGAGAGACAAGTTTGTTTATCCTGCTACTTCAGTTATCCCATGAGTCAAAGGGAAAGTAGGAAAAATACAGCCGTTTACTTGTCAGATTCAAAGTATTCTAGAAGAATGTTAGAAACCAGCTTGCAAAAAGGTTAAGTTGAAAAGGAGTTGGTTTTGAAAATACATTAAAAAAAAAAGATGAAGTAAAAACTATGTTCATTAAATCGGATACAGCATGTTATTTGTAGTGAATGAGGGAAAGACCAAAGTGGTTATACTGACATTAGTAAGAGTCTCTGGGAAAAAGGAAAAGAATTTAAAAAAACAAAATGACAGTAGGTATCAGGGTTGATTTTATAGACACAGACACACAGGCAAAGACCTGCTGAAAGCTGAGAAATTGCGAAGGATAAAACTGAAGTTTATCTTATTAGTTCATTTGTTTCAATGCTTCTTTATCTTTATGGTGGTTCATTGAGTGACTGAGGCTCAGCATGTTTCAGCTGCAGAGAGGTGGCTGCGGGCCAGCTGTCTCTGCTGCCAGTATCAGAGTAGGCTCCTCGTCTGGTCAATAGGGGATAGTTAAGGATTGGAAGCCTGATCACATGGGGCAAGTGAATGCTTGCCTCATCTCTGCCAGACAGGCAGACTTTTCCAGTCTAATTATTAAGGGCAGAAAGCTCCTCACCCTCACAATACCTGAGCTCTGTATTCGGCACAACACCTCAGCAGGCCCAGCTTCTGTCATGCCTTCTGTAAAGTGAATGGTTATTTATTTTAGTGACCTCTCATTAAAAGGCAATTTTTACTGCTTCTTACCCTGGAAACCTCAGTAGCACTGAAATGCTCAGATTGTTATGGTGCATTACATACCACAGCTTGAACTGTTCAGGTGGTTTTAATTTTCTTACATTGCACAAATAAGTGTGACACCACATATTTTTGTGGATGTAGGTGCCTGAAAAGAAGACCATTAACACTATATAGGAATTAAAATAGAAAAGAAGGGATTAGTTACAGCCCTTTCCTAAGGGAAAGAACAGATGCAATCAAGGTAGCTCTATTTTCTTTCCTCCACCATCTTTTCATTACGCAAAAAAACCACCATGCGTGGGGAGCAGCTAAATTTATAAGATTGGTTAAGTGGAAGAAAAGGGAAATCAATCAATTATCTCATAATTTTGTAATAATTGAGGGATTGCAAATTCTACAATCTTTGTTCTCTGTTATGTAGTGTTTTCATAAAATACTTAATAGTGTTTTCATAAAATCAGAGGCATGAGATACAGGGAAAACTTGTTAATCTTCTCATCAACTTCTCTATTCTCAATTCTGTATTCTATATTTATGCTACCTCCTGATTTCCTGTTGTAATCTACAATGTTATCATGACCCTGATCCTACATTAGGTTGTCCTATACCCTACTTCTGCTCCTATTCTACATCCCACTGTAATATTTAACCCTGGACTCCAGGATCCCCAGTGAGAGGATTCTTCTCCTCCTTTGGGTAATTCATCCCCAAACTGACTCTGCTTTTGCAAGTTTAGTGTACTTAAAAGCTTTTTCCCGGACAGGAAATATTTTTCCTCAAAATCATAGTATTTCCCAATCTTAGCTCCCATTTTCTGTTATATATTGTCTCCAGTCCTGCTAGGCTAATAAACAGGTCCTTTCTCTCACAACCCTCAGCCTTCTTATTCAGCAACTGCTTGTTGTACACTTCAGCTATGGCAGTGATACTGTACTTACTTTCTTCCTTACTCATCCCTTTTCCCCCTTTAATAAAGGTATTTCTACTTAAAATAACGTGTGAAATAAACCCTACAAGAAATAATACTTAAAAATTTGTGGGTTGAAGTGTACATTGCAATACTTTTTAGTCTTTTGTCCTAAGTCCACATGGATCCCTGTCTGTGGTTTTTGGTGGACCTTTGTTCCTAACTGCTCACAGGTGTCAAGAATTGAAGCAAATTCATGTCAGATAAAACTATAGAAATAGCTAAGTTGTTTTGGTACCCAAATCTAGAGACAGTTCGTGGAAATAAGAGGTGTAGAGATCTTAAAAATGTTACTCATTGCCATTTTATTTACCATTTCATTTCACTGCATGCTTGCTTCTTCCTTTAATGATTCCTCTAGTGATTTTTTGTTCAATTTTTTTTTTTGTGAATGGTATAAATTTCAGTCTCTGTAGATTCTTTTTCCTGATTATTTGTATGAGAGGTATTTTAAATGTTTTATTGTGGTCAATTGAAAAATAGAAGAAGATAGTATTAATTTTTCTAGTTTTAATTGACTATATCTGCCCCTGGCTCCACGTCCCTCTACCCCAGAATAAAAGCAAGTGAAACTTCTGATTCTGTAAAATTCTGACTAGCTCAAATTATGGGAGTTGTGATTAAAGAAAGTGTTTTAGGAGTGATTTTCTACTACGTGTTTTAGTACTTTTTAAGCTGGATTAGGCATGTTCTCATTTTGAGGCCCATTTTCCTTGCCCAGGCTGTGCCAGGTGGTCACTATAACAGTGAGAGTGTAAGGCCCTGTATAATTTCCAGCTGTTGTAAACATTGCAAACATCGGAGCCACACCTGTGAGTTACTAAGTGTTTTCTGTCCACTGCTTCAGTAGAAGTTGAGGGCACTCAGCTCTGCACTGCAGAGCCAGGTGCCAGTCTGCGTTTCAGGCTCTGCAGAATTTTTCTCTGATTCGTAACTATGTTTTTTAGCTTTCAGGGGTTATATTGTTCGTAAAAACTACACAAGATTGAAAAACAGCACTGGCTGTGTAGCTGATCCTCAGCTTATGAGCAGCTGCTCTACTTCAGATTTTGGCTGTGAAGAGCACTGGTGAGTTGAATCCTTTGCTGTCTATTATCTAACAGAAATCATTTTCCACACAATAAGATCTGAAAGGAGCAGGCATGTCATCATGATTCAGCCAGCTCTTAGGGAATCTGGCATTTTCTGAGGATGAGCACCTGTAGGTTAGCCAGTCCCCCCACCAGCTTAGTCATCTCAGTGTTGTCCCAGTTAGTGGAGTTAGATTTATTTGCAGTGCTGTTTGTCCTGAGTTGCTGTCCTATTTCTGTGTACCTCTCAGAAGTACCCGGAACACCATAGACTGTGGACAGGATTGTAAGTGCTCGGCATTTCAGAATTGACTGCAGTGCACGTTATTAAATTCTCAAAAGTTACCCTTCTGTGTCTGTAAATCTCCATGCAGACCAGTAATGAGATAGGGGAAAGAGCTGTAAAAAGCAGACAGGCAAGTCACTGACAGAAAGCCTAGGAATACTGTAAACCACAGTAGTGGTGCCCTCCTCTTTCTAGAGGAAGGGTATTTTAACCTTCCTTACCAATGGAATCACTCCAGACAAATGTCCCTCTGGCACTATCTTGGGTATGAGAGATAAGGGGGATCTGTTATATCTTTAGCTGTTGTCTAAGTCTGTCTCTCCAATAGTGTTCTAGGAGAGGTGGCTGCTTTTGCTGGATTAATCCCTTTGATTAGCAAGTTTCAGTGACTAAGAGTTATGAGATCTATCCTGTGGCGTGGGCATGAGGACATCTCAGTGCTTCTTCCAGTTCTTATTTCTGTTACGTCCTTCCTATATAGCATATAAATGCAGGTTCTGTTATAGGTCTTAAGAGTTCTCTAAGGAAATAAATGACTTGCTTGACTGTAACTAGATGCTGCTGTTCCGTTAAAAAGATAATTTTTCTAAATAACTGTTAACTTCTCCAGAATGGTATTTCTTTCTCTGTGTGTGCTCATAACATTCAGTTATATTAACTTCCATGCTGACTTTCGTTGATTTATATTGAGTGATGTCTGCTACATGCTCTGGTGCGTTATTATAAGATTTGTTCAGGTGTAACCACCTGCATTCTTGTAGGTTAATAGTGTTCCAGAATCCCTTGCAGTATTCTGTTTTCAGCAAGAAAAAGGTTCGGACCATTGGACAAGGACTAAATGAAGAAAGAAATGCTTTTGGTAATGATTTTCAGGGAAAAGAATGAGCCTGCTGCAATTTACCATCATAGGTCTGTCTTTGGGTTGCCTCACTGCTCACTGGGGCAACGAGTTTCCTAATTTATGATTCCGTTCATATGAATGCAGCTCCTGCTGTCTCTGAAGTACTTAAAGGGTGTGTATCTTGTGATCACTTTAGAACTATTGATGATCACATGATCATTTGTTCTTCAGTCTGCACTGATGGTTAAAAGTAAGAGCCAATAAGCGGCCTATTATCAGTTTTCTTTGGCATGCCAAATTATAAGCATTTACAATGTAAATAGGCTTTTTTTTTTTTTCTTTTTAGTGATCTAGAGCTTTCACCTGGACTTGCTTGGAGGCACACAGCCTCTTTAAACTTTTTCCTTCATCTGTTTTATGTATAATTAGCCAGGAATGGTTTTCTTCCCTTTTTTTGCATTAGACTGTTTCTGGAATTCCTTGTTGCTCTCCAAATAAATGTATTTTTCTGGATTAGGTGCAGCTTGCTTAATTGTACAGCCCTTGAGGCTCATGAGGATTTAATGGTTCAGTAACTGTTGTGGTGAATTTGGGCTCTGTGAAGCACAAATATACAGACCTTTAAAGATATTCAGCCACTGAACTTACATTGAAATCAATGTCTAAGTGTCTTTAGATACCTGGCCTGAAGGTGCCCATGTAAAATACATTGACCATCCAGGTCTTGCCCCCAGTCCTGATTGCCATGCACAGACAGATAAATAAATGCATACCTTCTTTTGCCTGGAGTTGCTAAACTGCCATTACTGCTGGCAGTTCTCAAGTTTAACCCCAATAAATATTGCAGATTATTTGCCTAATCCTATAAATTTCTCAGCAATGGCCTCAGGTTCCAGTGATTTCAGTAAGACTTGAAAATGATCAGCATTTCACAGGTGATGTTCAGAATCTTAGGACTAAAACCGGTGACTTCCCATAAATCAAGCCTCACTTTTACATGTAGCTGTTACTGGGCTGATGTGTTTGAAGCATATGGCTGTTCAGTCATACAGGAAACTTGTAGGAAACGGGAAGGCTCCTGAATAATAGTGCAGATGTTTAACACAGTAGCTGGTAATCTATCCCTAGAGAAGACAGCCTGACTGTGGCTCCACATACCGTGGAACTGAAGTACGGAATAATAAGATATTCCTTTCCTTTAATTTCTTTTTTATTTTTGTTTTGTTTCTTTTCTAAACTGGTAATTTTGGAAAATGAAAAATTAGCTTAATGATACTCAGGATCAGAAAGCAAAACTATATACAGTTCGGTTGTGTTGTATGCATAGGAATATAACTATACATTCAAAGCATGACAACCTGCTGCTTTTCAAAGGTCGGTTAAAAAAACAAGTTACAGTATTATAACATGGAATGAATTTCAAAGTGTTCAGAAGAAAAGGACACTTTAAAAAAATTGAATTCCTTCAAGGAAATTGAATCTCTACACCTAGTTCACACTCTTCAGTCAGTGAAGGCAGGACATAAGCAAACTCATGCTAATAAATGACTTAGATGTTAATATAATGCACACATTAGTTCATTTAACATTGCATGTTAGATGTTTCCTGCATTTATATGCGTGACTTGAAAACCAGTATTAGCTCTGTTCAAATGCAAAAATCTTCCCTGTATAAAGCTGATGTCACAAGTAACTAGAGATACGTTGAGAATTGGCAAATATCTCTGATAGGAATAGAAGTATGAAAGGTATATGAAAGTAATGTAAACGTTGGCAGGGAAGTGGCTTTGTCTCATTGAAAAACTATTTCTCTTCAGTTCCACAGAGCTGTGGAGTTACCCCATGACTCCTTCTACTGAAGAAGGGTTGTGGGATTTATTTTACACCTGGGAGACAGACACTAAGTCTGAATTTGCCCCCCCCCCCCACTCCTGTCCCTGGTGCGGCACGTTCACACGCCAGTCTCAAGCTGATGTCACAAGTAACTAGAGATACGTTGAGAATTGGCAAATATCTCTGATAGGAATAGAAGTATGAAAGGTATATGAAAGTAATGTAAACGTTGGCAGGGAAGTGGCTTTGTCTCGTTGAAAAACTATTTCTCTTCAGTTCCACAGAGCTGTGGAGTTACCCCATGACTCCTTCTACTGAAGAAGGGTTGTGGGATTTATTTTACACCTGGGAGACAGACACTAAGTCTTAATTTGCCCCCCCCCCCCAACTCTGGTCTGTGTATGTGACGCTTGCCAAGCCTTTTCTTGACATCATGAGCCACAGAGAGGAACCTGCAGGCCTGCAGGGCATGAAGGAATCGAATCACGGTCAAACCCTTCCACAAAGTAGCTCATTCAAAACTTTAAAAGGGCAGAGTTATTCTGAAGAGCCAAACATGGTCAAGATTAAATTCAAATGAGGCAAGTGAAGAGCCCTTTTTACAACCCTGCTGAACAGCAGGTTTAACCTTCTGCAGAGAGCAAAATAGGCAGCAGAGAAGGGAGGAGTGTGACAGGGTCTTCTGTCTCACGAGGCCAGTGCAGACACCAGCCTCACCTTGTGTCTGCCTCCATTTTACAATTGATCATTGCAGGAAATGAAGGATGCTGCACTTTGTAATGGCATAGGTACAATTTCAAGTTAGTATTAGGGATCTCTTGAGCTAATTAGGAATAATCTGTGAAGAAGGGAGAAGTAATTTTCTAAAATATCCTGCGATTTTGAACTTGTTAGACTGACAGATCTCTAGTGAATATATTTTTGATAAATATTCTTGTTCTTAGTAGGATAATCTACATTTCAGTGACTAAGGACCTTAATCTATGCTGCGTTGTTCATACTCTTGTTCAGACAGAGCTGTCATCCTCAAATATCTTTAAATCCCTTTAGAATCTCATCAAAGCATCTGTAACCTGCATGTTCCATCTTCTTATCCATTTCCCTCCCAAATGAAAATTGTGTTAAATAATACAGATCTGACACATACCCTGGAAAATACTTCCTGTACTGTTTTTTCATTTTTCCTCTAGCTCACTAAACCATAGCTCACTGACTGCTAAATATCACAATATAAGTTAGCTATATGTACATGATCAGTGGCCTTGTGCTATACAGTACCGCAGAAAAGGTTGTTTCCCCATAGTGACTGTTGCACATGGGTTATGTCTGTAGCTATAACTGCATGTCAGTGAGTATCCCTTGCTCCTTTGTTTCCTTGTGGAGCTCTATGACAGGCTGAGAGAGTTGGGGGTGTTCAGCCTGGAGAAAAGAATGCTCTGCTCTTATTGCAACCTTCCAGTACCTAAAGGGAGGCTACAGGAAGGATGGGGAGGGACTCTTTATTAGGAAGTGCAGTGATAGGATGAGGGGGACTGGTTTTAAACTGAAAGAGGAGAGATTTAGGTTAGCTATTAGGAAGAAATTCTTTACAGTGAGGGTGGGGAGTCACTGGAACAGGTTGCCCAGAGAAGTTGTGGATGCCTCATCCCTGGAAGTGTTCAAGGCCAGGGTGGATGGGGCTTTGAGCAACCTGCTGTAGTGGGAGGTGTCCCTGCCCATGGCAGGGGGGTTGGAACTTGATGAGCTTTAAGGTCCCTTTCGACCCGAACTATTCTATGATTCTGTGTGTTAAGGATACTCGTTAGAAGATACTTGACATCAACAGCAGTTTACACACGAGTAAAATTCATTGTGATTTTTTTTCTCCTCTCGTCTTTCTCTTTTTAGCTAGTTGGTGTCATGTTCATGCTTTGGTCAGTATAGGTCCTCAGAAACTATTCATTTTAGTAAAACTCTTGACATTCATGTAAGACAAGTAATTAAGATTGGATAATAAAGCCTCTACAAAACTATACAGACATACCAACTTAGATGTTTGGAAAGTTATAGATAAAGACAAATTATCAGTGTTTCTCAGTTCTACAGGAAATACACATCTGAAAGTCAAAATCTAGAAATGGGTCTGTTTCTACTCATTAATGGCTTGACTGATGAAGCAGAATCTGATTACTAAGTTTCTATCTGTACTGAAGGGTTTAAGAGGACAGGATTAGAATTAGAAACAAAGATACATGGACTGTAATGAAGCACAAAATGTATGTCAGTCAGTAATGGCACCCTCCTCCAAAGTTTACACTGGACAGTAGTAAGGAGGATACTTCCTACCTCACATGTGCATCATAACATTTTCTCATCACCGTCAAGACCTCAGTTAGTGTTGTATATTAGACACTGCACTTTAAGAAAATGAGCAAGTCCCTCAGCAACAAAAATGATTACATCTCTATAAACCATGAAATGGAGACATCTCCAAGGGAGATGGAAAACTGAGGATACTTTTTCATTTCCCCAGTCATGAAAGGCTGATGTGAAGAGGAAAGGAACAAACTGTTCATTGAGAGTCAAACAAGAAATAATGGGCTTGCATTGCAGCAAAGGAGCATTAGGCTAGACATGAAGAAACGCTCACTGGTGGTAAACTGAGTTAAGCTCTGTGTAGGCTACCTTGGGAGGTTTTGACATCTCTTATCACTGTTAGTTTTGAAAATCAGCTTAGACAAACTGATGACAAAAAAAGAGTAGGTAGAGCTGATTTTTCTCTGAAAATGCAGATGGCTTAAATGATTTGCCAAGGTTTTTTAATGATTTGTAAATACAGAGTGACTTCTTGAAATGTAACATCTCTGTGCCAGTGGCTTTGGCATTGTAAATCAGATACTTTTATAGCATCTTAATGCCAGCAGCCATTGTTGCATCAGTGTAGGGAGTAAGTATAAAAATTGTTCTAGAGGAATTTTCCTTGGGTCAGCTTTACTTGCAATGACATTGTTGCTGTGCCTGAAAAATGAACAATGTTCATTTCTGAATGTTCTGCAACAGCTGGAGGCCCATTGAAATAGCCTGCAGTGTGGGACACTGGTGGGTTAGCACACAAGCATAATATCTGTGTCTCACTGAGAGTAGACAACAAACGTGATTTCAGTCACATGAGCACAAATCAGTTCAGAAACTGGCTTGAAGTGGATTATGCTGTTCCATAAAAAAACTCTTCTATCTTCTGCTGTGCTTTTTTTGACTTGATCTGCAGCTTACCTCTCACTAAAGTGAGGTTCTCTCGGTCAGTCTGTCATGGTTTAGGCACAGTTGGCCTATGACAACGACAGGTGCTCTCCTCCCTGCTTCTAGCTACCCAGGAGGAGGAGAGATAATGAGATTTACAAGTTTAGAAGGAACTATACTACTTTATTGAAATATTAATAATAAAATAAAAAGGAAATAATGAAATAGATACAATATATACAAAACCATATCAAGCTCCCAGGATGATGTCACTGGCAGGCACTGGAGAAGTCCCAGACTGGAATCGGTGACAGATGGGAACTGGATTCCAGCTCTGAAGTCAGGAACACACGGATTGGGATCGGGATGAACAGACAGGGTCCTCTTTGGACATCAGCCATTGAGATAGGAGATCTGCAGCTCCTGTGGCACACAGTGGTGGAAGTCTGAGGTGTATTGTAGCTCAGTAGCTGAACATTCAGCAGCAAATTGTATTGCCTGACTGAAACCAGGCACATGAACCTGGATCTCTTGCATCCTTCCCTGGTGAGTGTGCTGACTGGATCCCATCACTCTGACCCAAACACTGCTTGCCTGCAAATGTGGAAAATAAAAATTTTTGGAAACCATAGGACAAGTAGTTCCTTCAAAGATACCTGAAAATATCCTGTACCTCAAAATTAGCCTCGGGTGCCACATTTGCAAATGTTAGCTATCATCACTGATTGGCTTATCTGAACTAACTACTGCTGAGCTGCCTTCCTGCTGCATTTCCCATGTTGCATACTGGCCAGATTTTCAGAATAGCTCAGAGACTGATTTTGAGGTACTCGGCATCTACAGTTGATGCCATGCTTTCAGAAGAGTTCCCTCCTAGTTTGACATTGTGGTGGGTTGACCTTGGCTGGCCTGGGTGCCCACCAAGCCACTCTGCCACTCCCCTTTCTTGGCAGGACAGGGGGAGAAAAATTCAACAAAAAACTCGTGAGCAAAAGCTAGTAAGCATGAAGTACATACTTAGATCAGCAGCAGTAGCTTCTGTGGAAGGATGGGGTATCTTGACTCAAATATAACCTAACTTAGCATTGTTCTAGTTGGAAACACAGAATCACTGGGATCCTGACAGAGGGTTGGGATCGAAGGGCTTCAGAATTCTAGAGGCTGATTTTTATTAGCTTGTGCTCTACAGAAGGCAAGGTGCTGAACTTTTCCTTCAAGCTTTAAACATTTAGACGATTTTCTAGACCTGGCAAAGTTGAAGTGCTGGCAAAACTATTCTAAAATCTAGATTCTTTTTATAGAAGGTAGAGATTAGTTCAAGCTGCAGATTTGTATCCAGATCCAAACTGCCCCAATATCTGAATATTTAAATTTAGGTGATGATTCAGTCCATCTTGGCATTGTAACTATTTGCAACATCTAATAGCAGATTTTGATTTTGACATCCACCACAGTGATATTTGATATTCATGATTATTAGCTCATATTTGGTTTATTTTCTGCAATATTGGCGGGAGAGGGAGGAGGATGAATCATCTCAACAAATGCTTGAATAATTTTTGGGTAAAGTGGCAAGTTATCTAACCCTGCTAAATAAGTGGTTATCTAATAATATATATACAAGAGAAGTAGTAATAAAGAATTTTATCGTAATAAAAATCTTTATGGAACTGCACAAATGCAATGTCAAATACAGTCCTAGACATCTTTTATACGTTCCTGTACAAGAAGTGTGCCAGCATAAAATGAGAATGTATTTTTAAAACAGATCCCTCCATTTCCTCCAAGGAAAACACATTTAAATTCAAACCACACATTAGTCAGCGTCAAAGAGTAAAGGGGAATTTAAATTCCCCAAACCTGACAAGCAAATCCAAACTTCATTCATGGAATTGCAACATGACAGTAAGGAGGAAAGTTTACCATGTTCATGAATGCTTCATTTTGTTCCCACAAATAGATGAGAGATAGCTTATTGACAACCATGATGCCATCATTGTTGTGATTAGTTTGAAATGATTAAATCAGTGCTCTTGAGCTGGGTTAACACATTCAGACAAACTTAACCTAAGAGCCTAAACCCTGTTGCGAATAAGGCTGGAAATACTTCAGTAGCCTCTGTGGATGTCACAGAATAAATGTATGATCTAATACATATGCATGGTGATACACAGCTATCCAATTCAATATATAATAGCCTAAAATGTTTCAGGTCCTTCAGTAGTGTTATTTTAATTTGAAGTATTTTTTAACAGTACATTTTAAAGGTGTATTTTGAAAGGTAAAATGCACGTGTGGCCAGACTTTTTTTTTTTTTAGTAAGTCTAATATGATGTCCTGTTGTTACATGAGTGATTTATAACTAATGTAGCTGACTGAAATATAAGTATTGACAAAAAATGAAATTTGAGATAATATACGTTGTATTTTTTAATCAGTAAAGCAATTTTTGTTCTTTATATTCCCCCCTCCCACTGTGACAGAAAGGGATGAAATGTATACAGTTCTAGTAACTCTGTAAAACTGAATGAGCTACTTAGTGCCTTGAAAAGCTTTTCCTCATCCATGAAAAAAGCTGTGATGTGTATATATCTAAACCAAAAACTATGACTGAAACTTAGATTTCAGATATTTTCAGCTTTAAGTAGAAATATAGCTGCTGTTAATTGCATTTTCCAAAAAGTTGTGAGGGGCTTAGAGAGTAATGATGTAATGGCTCAGGTGTGTTTTGACAGTCAGAAAATCTTGCTTTTAATCCCGTTTTAGGACCATGAGCATATCAAATAATCTCTATGAACCTCACTTTTTTTATCCATCAAATTAAATTGGTAGCGTCTTTTTTTTTGTTTGTTTTGCATAACTAAAGATTCTGGAGCAAGTTCTGTCTGGGTGGACTTTACTATTCAAGAGATTCATTGACTTCAAAGGCCTGCCAACAAGGATCAGGGCCTGAAGAAGGTTGTTACAATACTTTAATTAGCATTAATGAGAGCAGGAGTTGGCCTTTAATATTTGTATGGTGACATAATGTGATAGTAAAATAATAACAGATAAAGACAAAGAATCTAAGAACTCTTCTTGCTCTGTGCTTAACCCAAATGGCTTTAGGAGAACACAAAGCCATGTGTTTCACTTCTTCCTCATTTGCCAAATTTTGAGTTTGAATTCTGTGAAAACAGCTTTTCACAGCCCTGAAAAGAAAGTTTCGTGAAATTAATTTTAATACATTATTTCAATTTCATAGAATTCTCATAAACTCATTTTACATATGCACTTATCCACAAATTTTTAATGACAAGTTCATTGCTCATAGCCTGTTACTGTGTTTAATTACATGCACTTCCTTATAAGAGGAAATGGGACTGGTCTGTGTTTTCTCTGAATTGATTGTATGTGCATATTTAGAAATTGGGGGAAGGGGAAAAGGGAAAATCAACAAAAAACGTGTATGCCAGTAAACCTTTTATAAGAATGAAGAAATTACAATATTTAAACTAAATTTTTTATTTTTCTTTGCTTTTAGGCAGCAAAGCAGTAACCAGTCTTCTCCTGTGGTGCCTGATTTTCTTGACAAACAAACAAAAAAGGTACCACTAAGTTTATATTCTAAAATAAGATCACATTATAACTTCAAATTCCTGAGTCCACAGTTCTGCAATGTGTTCATGGCTGCTTGGCGTAGTCATCTGAACATGAAACCGTTAGTGATGTTTTGAAGTCTTTGAGACAAAAGCCTGCTTGCTAAGAACTTTAGTTCTGTAGAAAGACAGGGAGGTACAGTGAATAAGAGAATCAAAAGGCTGGAAATTTGCTGCTGAGAATAAATGCTAGCTGCTCCCTGAGGTGATTTGTCTGTGCACTTCACTTTCTACAGATGTTAGAGACTCTTTTTTAGTAAGGACCTGAGGTTCTTTGGTAGCACTTTGATATCCTGCTCGAATTCAATATGTGAAATGGAGGAGTCGCTCTGTGACTTGGAGCACAGCATAGTCTTTGAAGTCTGATCCAATTTTTGCTGCTTACCATTTGATGTTGAAAGGATGAAATGGAGAAAATGTACAGTTTTTGCCAGTAACTCTGCTGAGCATATGTAAGATTAAAAAAACAAAATCCCTTGGATGATGTACTTAGAAATGTTAAGCAGATTAATACCTTCCTATAGCTTTTTTCTAAAGATACAAATTAACTATGAGGGGAAATCAGCATACAGTGCATGCTATGATTTAACTGCATGAGGAAAGGGGATAAATAAGTTAAATGGAAAAAGTAAACAAATGTTTGTGACATGGGTGCTAAGTCGGTGTTGCTGAAAGCTACAAGAATCTTGTATAACTTAAATCTAGCATTAGACGTTTTATGAAGTTGTAGAAAATAAGAAGTTGCTCTCTGTGAGAACACAACTATAAGTTAGCATGGCAGCGTGGAATCAATATATTTCTTATGTGCCTAAACAAGCGTTCTTTATTCCAGAAGGATTTGGATGAGATTTCTGCTTCTCCATTTATTCCAAAACATTCGTTCGAAATGAATGATTCACAATCAATTAGCCAATCCCAGTCAGTTGCAGACCATCAGTTGTCAAGTCCCTTGAGATCTCATAAAAAAGGAGGTAAGAAATATAATAAAGTAACAGAGATCTTTCGTTTACTATTTATAAGCTACATGTTGTCAGCATGTAACTTGCTTTATATATTGATGAGGTCTTTTAACAATCCCTTGGAAAGCAGGAAACATAAAGGAACTAACTTTCTTCTACACATTTCCATCCTGGAAATATAAAAAAGCCCCTAAGTAGCTGAATTACAGGGGCAGAAATACAAAGATTTTTAAAATACAGTTTGTATTAAAAATGTGGTTAATAATCTCAAAATACCCTTTTAATGAAATCAAATTGACGTTCAAGAGCTTCAGCTTTTCTTTGCCTTCCAGCCTCAAAAGTGGAAGACAGTAATGAGATCTCTCGTGTTTGGCAGAATGAAAGACAACTTGTTTGTTCGCACGTACAAAGATTCAGTCAGCAACATAGGAAAGTCTGCAATAATTCTACAATCTATGCAATGTGGTTTTTTATTTTATTTGCTGACACGTTATTTTTGCCATGGTTAGTAACAGTTTAAAAACTTGAAACACTATGATGTTTGACGAGTTTTAACTGGTTTACCTTTGAATATTCCAGGAAATCGTTACTTATTAGAATACTTTTCTCTGTTATTGTAGTCATTTGGACTTGCAAACTTGTGAATACAGACTTTAATACTGGATCATAGAATACCTTTCACAGTTTAAGATAAAGTGGGTTGGTAATGTGATATATCTGTAACTAGAGCCAAAATGTAAATGATAATACATTAATTTCCAGGTTATTAGTGAAAAGTAATTGTTTATAATTTTGTGCCATACATTAACATTTCTGTTTATATATTTAATGAGACATCTTTCATCTTGTCAGTCTCCAAAAATTTATCTGAATATTTGAGCCCTAATCCTGTAATTTATGTGTTTAAACTTTACAGAGTTCAGTTAAACAATTTACAATGTAAAGGTAAGAAGAGAGGTATTTATAGGAAGATCCTTCTGTTACAGGAAATAATGCAAATTCAATGTTTTTAGTCTCCCACACAGGCATAATGTGTTTTCCATGCTAAAACCAGAAGAGTATGTAAACACAGCAGGTTGAGAAATCCATTATTCTCTCTTCATGCATTTCTGTCCATATGGGTTTTGAATCCATAGTGTGGTACTGCAGGGGATGTGTGCGTTACTATCTTAAATTATTGCATGTTAAACAATAAACCTGTCAAACAGAAATATCTTCATTGCAGCAAATCCTCTTGAGGAAAGCAGTCAGGGCCCGAATCTGTCATCCTTACTCTCACTGGATATTGTGTGTTACCCTGGAACTAGTCTCCTTGTAGTCTCCTTGAAATCAAAAAGCATTGTGTCTGAGGAAAAACAACTAGAGGGAGTAAAACTGGCAGAATTACACCCTTAGCAAGCATGTGATCCAGAGCCATTACCCAGTAATTTAGAGAGACTTCAAAAAATGTGAAGAATAGAATTTGAAGAAGAGATAAATGCAACATGGATCTGAACTATTTAAGAAACACATATGTTTAAATGAATAAGCGTGCAAATACAGAGAAGTAAGGAATTTCCTAGCTAAGCATGAAAATACTTGGATAGATGATCATATAAATGACACCTCGGTAATTAACTATTAAGGAAGTAAACCTGCTTAAGAATAATAACTTCCTTGGGTGCTTTTTAAAACAAGGCTTGTATTCAGAAATTCTGATGCTTTCACACGCCGGTCAATCTTTATTCAGTCTTACTGTGTGAAATATGCCTTTCAGAAAATAATATTGTTAGACCTTTTGTGAAGAGCAAGTGAAATAGCAAATATCTTCTTGGAATAAGAATATGTGTATAAAATACACGTGTTTTATAATGTAGGGCTGTAGTACATAAGCTGTTATTCACACAAAAAAAGCTGTCCACTAGGTGGTCCAAACAATGCGAAGACTGTTATTTTTCATACTGAAACATTATTCTGCAATGTTATAGATTGATTTTGAATTCTCTTTAAGTTACATTACAGGCAGAACTAGTCTGTCAGCCTAGTGCTAGTGCTGTGGTCCTGGAACAGAAGCCAACGGGGAAGGGAATGTGACAGGTTTCTGCACTGGTCTGTAACCCCATTGTGAAGCAGTGTTGATGTTTGCTGAAGGAGGGAGTCAGTATCCAGGCTTAAACACACAGGGAAGGACAGGCTGCTCATTTGTCTCAAGGCCGCGGTAGGTGAGGCTCTAGCACAGGCCCGGAGTGGCAGAACACAAAAGGGAAAAAATGCTTGGTAGGATTTTACATATTTTTATATTAACCGAGCAGACTACTCACTCATATCTTGTTATCCAGCTGTCTAATAGCACAAGCTGCCCATTCCCAGTAGGAGAATAGCAAAGGGAAAATAGACCAGGAAGTTTCCACCAAGATTCTGCAAAGACTGTGCTATGTAATTAATGCAGAAACAAAAGCCTCTTTTTTCACTTCAAAAGCCTTTACGCTGGGTCATAGAAAGCCTGAGCAGTATGGGCAGACTGCATGCAGCCCAAGTTAAGAGCTCACATGAGCTATGGCTGCAGAGCCACGGGCTGGCTCTGCACTGCCCAGGGATTCCCTTGGGCTCTGCCAGAGTGGTGGGGCAGGGCTGGTAGCAAAGCCAAGGATCCCCTCCAGTGTCTTTGCCGTGACACGCTGCCTGGTACTATCCTTTATTGCTGGGGCAGAGAGAAGAGTCCAGTCAATAGTAACAATTAAGCCCTAAGTTCGTTATTCTAGTCACAATACAGTAGTACTGAAAGAACCAAAATAATATAAATATAATCTCCAGGGGCCAAGCAGTGGTATTCCCTTAGAAAGATAGGTAGTGAGAATGTTTGAAATTATTAATGAGAAGTGAGTGCTTCATAGGGAATTGACCAATGTAACTTTGCCTCAAATGTAAATATGACAGATTTTCTGAGACGCAGAGGAAGTATGTTTGTAAAAGGAAAGCTAATAGTGTCACTGCGTTGACCAGGGGATGACATAATTCTTAATGCTAACACAGACATCTTGAACAAGTGAGAAAATGTGCAAAAAGTCTCTGGCCATGGACATTATTTTCTTGTGGGAGAACAGGATATGTCTTGCACCTCACACTGTTGTCTGCATTGCTGAAACTTTGGGAGAGGTAGAGAAATTTGCCAGGGTTCTGAGAGATCTGGAATTATGCGATCTGCAGTGTCTGTAGCCACAATCTGAGTGAAACTTGCACTATAGTTGTAAAAGTCAATAGGCCGTTTCCAGCATAGCCTTAGATTTTAGATTCCTTAATCTTTTATATTCTCAAAACTAGTTGAAATTAGGGTCTGGCATGTTCCAAGATGGACTCCCACTAGTCAGTGGCCCGTTTTGAATGTTTTCCTTGCGTTATGTATTTTTGTTTTTACATTGCTCACTTTTTTCTTCCTTTCTGGTAAATCAATCATAAAAATGTGATTTGGTGAATGTAGCTGTGTTGGGTTTGGAGAAACGTGTAAAGGTAATCACTGTTTTTCACACTGACAGAGGGCAAGTAGATAATGAAGTGTGTTAAGTTAGTGCTTGACAGGGAGGAAGGCTGCTGCCCACCTCAGACTGTGGGTACTGTAAACAGGTTTTATTAAGGGCATGGGAACATGGGAGACGTTATTCCCAAAAAGTTACTCTGTGGTTGTCATCACACAGATGATACTTACAGGTTCATCACCCTAAACAGGAAATTGAAAACAATGATAACTTCATTATTTGTTAGGGCTTAACTCCAGTTTTAATTTGATCCAGCTTTAATTCTATCAGTAGAAAATCGTGTTAAAACACCCAGGCCACAGAGAATATATTTACATGGTTGGTCTTTGCTGCAATAATAGTCAGACACTATTATTGAAAATACTCAAAACTTAATCTCAGCCCTAGAGTACACTCTTGATTCGATGTCTTGCACTTGCAAGTGAAAGGTGCTTAAATATAGGGACCCAGCTACTACATGGTAGTTTAACATCGTAGCATAATTTTAATTCTGTTCTCAATTAATTCCTATTTGTACTTTGTTTAAGAAAGATAACAACTACAGCAATTTGGAAATGGGGTCACTTTTTATCCTTTGATAAGGCAATATCCCAGCATGACTGTAATAGGTATTATGGTAGAGACCAGGCAGTGTCTCATACAAGCTATGGTATGAAGATCTGGATGCCTTGTAACCAAAGATGCCACTTCACTTTCTGCGAGTGAGAGAGAGATCAATCCAAGGCATTCAGCTGTTTCTCTCTGTGTAACTCAGCTTCCTGCTTGATTCCATTATAGCAAACCTTCCTTTCTAAATGAAAAACAAGCCGCTGCTACATAATGTAGTGTGAAATGCTGCATGGACTTTCAACTAGTTGTCATTGGCAGATGGGGTGATACTGACACATGGATGCCATTAATTTCAGAATCCTATCATTCAGGATTTTAAGTGAAAGAATTTGTAATCTATTTAGAATTATTTTTGGTTGTTTAATCAGGAGTTTCGTTTCATCATTTTTAAGCCCCCCACTGAGACTAATTTTACATTGAAGGAATGTAAATCATGAAAAACTTGACTGTAGTCAGTGGAATCATAACAGTGAGCAGAGGGTCTCTTGGTTATAAAAAGCTGACATGAAAAAATCCCTACGTATCTGAGGTTTAGGGGTTTTTTGGCCAGAGGATTTGGGGTGTGGGGGGTTTGTGGGGTTTTTTTGAGTGGGTCAGGTTTGAGTTGGTAATTCTTTTGCAAATAAAATAGCATGATCATGGGAAAGTCTGAATGTTACAGGAAATACTGAAAAGGCCACAGTAGTGTTACACAGTGTGATCTGGTGGTACTGAGCACGCTGTAGCTATGTGCAAGTATTGTTCTACTACGTACCGCACTATAGCAGTGGAATTGCTATAACCCACGTTGCAGTTGAAGCCCCCGGCAGAGGAGTGGCTGATGTGGTATGTTGCATAATTCATTTCCATTGAAAGGATCCTGCCACAGTAGTGTGCTGTGGCTTTTGAGCCAAAATCTGATTGGGCATGAGCAGGAGAAAAAGTACCTTCTTTTTCTTTTTCCTTAAAAGAGTATCACTGGATTACTGACCCCTTCCCGCCTGGGATAAATGCTGAGCTTTGGGCCTAGTAAACAGAAAGCATGTTTCCAAATCACTCATTTTACCTTACATAAGTAGAAATTATAAATAGAAATCATAGCAAGGGGAAGATATTTTTTAGGGTGTCTCTTGAGGAAATAAGCTGAAAAGAAAGCTGTCTCAAAGCAACCATTATTGTTTCTGTCATTATAAGAAAGGATAATCTCTGTTCCAGGGTTGTGAGGCTGCATATTTATGCAGATGGATTTTGTTGGTCCAAGTAAGCCTGTTACTGTGCATTGCATTGCATGTGGTGGGACCCTGCAGGAGGCCCCAGGAGGGACCATCACTTCCCATCCCATGGAAAGCCCAAGTTTCCACTTTTCGAATGGGTGCTGGGTGGGACCCATTAGGTTCACTAGCCATTAGGGTGAGAAACACAGTACCTCAGTTTCAGTATTTCAGTTCTTCACCATGTAGTTCCAGTGTAGGTCCAGAAAATCTGACTGCAAACATAAGTGAAGCCAGTTGAACTTCTCTCAGCCTTATGTAAAGTTTTCAGCTGCGGTTTGTACGATGGTGTTTGTATTCTGAACTGGTTCACCCACAGACGCTTTCTGTTAAACCTTTCACTATTCTGTGATGCCATGATTTGCAGACTGCATTTTGCCAAAGTAACAGACCAACAAATCTGAAAAGAAATTGGACTATTCTTAAGTTTTTCTTTACTGCTCAGCTTCTTAATTGTTTTTTCCCCTCCAATAGACAAAGACACAAACAGTGACAAGTGATAAATACAAGCTTCGATTTGTTAAACACATGTTAGCTCTATGTTTAGCCCTAGGCAGTGAATTTCATTACAGGCTGGTTTACTTCTGGATTGGTTATTGTGATTGTTTCCAATGCAAAAAGATTTGACCTGCAGCCATGACTGATTAGTATCAAAGGTGAGAGATAAAGTAAGATGCAAGTAAACTGCATAGATAAACTGCAGTAAAGTTCTCCAGAGACAGCTCAGTACTTGTTCAATATAAAACAAGTTGAAATTCGGCTCACAATGGCTGCATTGCAATAAAAAGAGACTGCTGATCTCTCTCATTGAAATACTGAAAAATAATAGTAAGAAATATTGCAAATTTCATAAGTATGTACACAATGATGCTGTGCCAATCCCCCCAAATTTTAATAGGGGTTCAGTTTCTCCTCTTAACACATAAAGTCTACCACTGTCTTTCTGATCCAAGCTGCAGTTCACCTGTTCTTTCATTTTCTATCTCTGACATACAGGTTTGTCAGAGCACTTATTTTTGCCATTTCTTTGTTGGTCGTTAAGTTTTTTATCATACAGTACTTAACCATTCTGTTGTTATTGCTTGAAATTTCTCTAAGTACTCTCTACCAGACTTACTATCTTATATGGTATCTTATTATACCAGCATATCCCAGATGACTGATCTACTCAGGCAAATAGTGTGGTTCCTAATTCATTACTCTTCTGTTTCTAAAAATCTGCACCATTTTATCTAAGTAAACTTTGTTAGAATAAGTACAGTAGGTACAGAGCCTTGAGGGTACACACAAAGTTCTCTACTAAGAGAATAAATATAATAATATTTTCACAAATTATATTTTGTGTTTCACAAAGAAAGAGACAATTTAGAATTTTTTAACTTTTCCTCACTATCAGAAAACTTACAATAGTGTCCTTATTTCAGGTTATTTTGTGAGAAAAAGGCTAGCAAAGTTACTCATTGGCTTTGATAGAGCTATGATTTCATTTGCTAGCTGTATGTTACCAAATAATTTCTGGTTCTTTGCTGATATTTAAAAATGTGAATTTACTCTGCTAAATTCCTGACATCTAAGTAGTAGTAGTGAATTTCAGATCTTTCTTTCTAGAAGACACTATATGTTTTCCTGAATTATTTACATTTTTACAGTTCTTCACAGATATTATGAAGAGAAAACTGAAAATAGTAACGTAATTATTGTGATGGTGACAGAATGGTGTGTGAGATATGGGATAGGACAGAAAGTACCCTAACAAACTTTTCTGAAAAAAAAATTTTGGTTTCAAAATCTTACATACTTAGCATGTGTTTGGATTTTTTTTCTGTATTCTAGTTTGGGTAATTATTCAGCTTGGGTAATTATATACAGCTTAACAGAAACCCAAACCATGGTATATAATTTGCATGGTTGATCAATGTAGATGACAAAAAAAAAGTCTCTGGCAATTAAAGGGTAGATACTCAGGACAAAATATTTGCAACCACATATGTGAAGATCCGGATACATAAGTTACTCATAGATACAGTTTGATAAATAGGTAGTCCATTCAGTAAATTGTGAACTGGCTGTGAAGTATTTGGTCGGAAAGAAATTACCTTATATCAGTTATTCATTAGCTGTGCTCATTACAGTGATTATATTCCTTGGCTCTCCATCATTATTTCTCCACTCACTATAAGTATTCTGTATTTCGGTTCTCACGTGGATAACCTCAGTTGATTATAGTGGTTACGTTGAATACAGCAATAGCAAATACTAGCTTGTAGCAGTAATTATGAGCTTGCAGAGCTCATTTCTGTCCCCGGGCAAGGATAATCTTTCTTGAGGATCTTCCTTGAGTACGGAGAGAATTATTGATAGCCAGTTGTGCTCATGCGTTGGCTGACGTTGGCAGTACAACAGAAGAATAATGTCACACTCCCACCTTCCCTGCTTATAACACCTTTCCCCCAAGGGAAGATAAGAATAGCAAAATCACAGTAAGTATTGTTATTGCTGCCAATGGGAGAAGGAGAAGCTGCTTTCCTGTGTGTGCTCAGGCAGTGAACAAGCATATCTTAGTCGTAACACAACCTATATGAAATAACAGTTTTATGAATTCTAATATTTCTTTTCCTAAAAATATCTTAGTACCTGGATCTTTTGTCTTTAAGGTTTGTCCTGCCTTGTGCAAATCAGTGTTTTACATAGAAGCATAAGCAAGGAAGAGGGTGAGAAAGCAGAAAACACAACTATATAATTACTAAGTATCACCTCTTGCTGGCTGTTTTGGGCTGCCCTCGCAGCCGGAGTAGGTCTAATGGGGAGAAAGCAGAGATAGCTAACGAGCTGAACAGCGTCAAGAATACCCATGGAAGACTTCTTCATCTTTAATACGTCCTTCCTCATCTGACTCTCTTACATTTTTTTAGAAGTATAAAGAATCTGTGTGATTGTGTGGTATTTAGGTTGGAGAGCTATACCAGCTCTTTACCTTCAGCTGCAGGTAGTTGTTCTCTCTATAGGCTAGGAAGTACATCTCTGGTTCTTTGTGGTTTTGTGAGTGTAGTGCTATTCTTGGGACTCCCTCTTACCAGTGTGCTTATGTTTGCCTCATGCACACGCACAAAAGTCACATTCAGAATAAGGAAAAAAATATTACATTGTTCCAGCTTCTTTTTTGTAGTAGTGGGATTTGCAAACACCAAAAATGCCCTCCAGCAAAGTGGTGCAATTGTTTTTTCTACATTCTTTTAATGCTGTTCTTTACTGCATATTCTTAGTTATGATAAAGAGCATGACTATCAAATGAATAACAGTAAGCTTGTGGGTTTGAAAAGGCTTATTTGCAAAAAAAAAAAAATAAGTTTGCTGCAGCTCTACAAAAAAACCTGTGAGCTAATTTGAGTAGCAGCATATATAGGTGTAGATTTAAAAATTCAGAACAACCAGCTGCTATAGTTAAAAATAGGTAGAAGGGATATTTCTGCAACAAAAATCTTTGAGCTGTTGATTTTGTTTTCAGAGACAGGTGAATATATATGAAGTTCAGATATGAGACATTAGGGGAGACAGGATGCATAAGGCACAGGTATAAGATTCCAGTTTGGGCTCACCCCTCGTATTTTGCTCATCAGAGATGAAGTGATATCCATTTCTTTCATCTGTTGTTGTCCATGTGCTTCCAATTAATTTTTCATTCATAAGAAACTGATAAATTGGAAGTAGTGCTGCTCTTAATCTCCTCATAAGAGCCTGCCCCTTGCAGTGGTATTCAGAACAGCTGTTAGGTCGAGTCTGTAGTATCTATCAGTTTTCTGTCTGTTATATCAAGGCTCATGCTTTCTGCCTTTTGATCATTGATTTAGGGCCCAAGAAGGGTGAATTCCTCAGCTTCATATCCAAAGGATCTTAACTGCTCTAGAAAAATGAAATTTTACATGAGTAGATTAGATATTTTTATTTGCAAACTGTAGTCTGTTTTAAAACATTCCTTTGGGAAGAACATAATCATCACAAAGCGCCACAAGCAGAGACGTCTCAGGCATTGGAAATGAAGCACGGCTTTTATTATCACATTTCATCATCATAAGCAACTTGCAGTCCTAAACTTTTTAATTCAAAGATTGTCTACATGGTAGTACCACACAGCACAAGCTAGTCATTGGCACACACTGAAGAAAATCACTGTTAATTCGCAAAACTCCCTCTTCTCTTCCACCCACAAAATAAATATGTGCAGTCAGAAAAGTGGTATCAGTCACTTTGCAGCTTAAATTCTGTAACTTGTTTGTAGAATTGTAGTGGTTTGTGGTGTGACTTGTAAGGATGGGCAATTGACTTCTTCAAAAAAAATAAGAAAAGGGAAAAAAAGAGTCATGCAGGAAAAAAGGAAAAGAAGAACCAACCTAATCTTTTCTTGGAGAGTAGGGCAGTAGTCAGTAGGGCAGTAGGGCAGAAGACACTGCCCATGACAGATGAAGCAACTATTTCTTTTGCAGTAGTGTCCATATCAATGCATGGTTACTTTGCAACATTTTACATCACTATTTGCAACATAGTTTTTCATTATGCTTAGGAAGTATGTGTCTCTGAAAGGGTAAAGCATTTATTCGTCCAAAATCTTTGAAGATATAGAACCAACCAGGTTCTATATCTATCTATCTATCTATCTATCTAAGGGAAATTTTCCCTTGTGTAATATAACCTTTTCTTCAGTGATCCTTTTTTATTTCCTATTTATACATTTTGGAGGCTATCCAAAACAAACAAACAAAAAAAGAAAGCAAAGTCTGTCCATACATAATGTCACATCAGGAGAAGCGACAAGGTAAAACATGAGACTCCAGATAGCCCAGTCAGTTAAGCAATTCACTCAAGCTGTAGAACAACATTTCAGAAGTTAACTGAGAGAACAGAAATTGCAATTACCCCCACTGGGCTTCTAGCACTTACAGTCTTACATTCTGTACTTCGCTGTCCCATCCAGTGTAGCCATACAACTATAATGCCCTCTACCTTTTGGAAGTTACATTTGTAAAATTCTTTATGATCTCAACAGGATATAAATGAATTGCTCTTAAACTGCTAGCACACACTGGCTTAAATTCTGCCATAATTTTTTTTTGTGGATTATATGAGGGTCATTGAGAGCGTAAATTAGACAGTTTGCTTTTAAGTGAGTCAACCTTAGCTTTCAGGCAGTTTATGTCTTTGCAGAAAAGGACTGGAGAATTTTTAAGTTTTATTTCGTAACATGAATTTTTATTTGTCACAATATTCAGTGTTGGACCTAAGCAAGAACTTAACATGTTTAACTTAGGGGTGTTTAGAGTCAAACCTGAATTCATTAATCTATGATTTTCAGCATCTTACCTGCCTTTCCAAAGGTACTGAAATTTTGACAAGAGTTCTAAATCAAGTTCACACTGTTCTAGAGCTTCTTTTAGTGGCTAGTTCTCTCTTCTTGAAGTCCTGTGACTTCAGATGCAGGGTCATCTGAAGAAGAACAAGATGTGCCTTGATTTTTGGACGTGAGTCTTTAAAACTACCACCTTTCAGCTGAAGTGATAGTTGCTTTTGAGAACCAGGGCCAGATTTATTCTTTGACTTGGCAGACAATTTAAGATCAATTGTTAAGGTCAACCTTTATCAGTGGGTTATCAAGATCTTTTATCCCTTGTTGCTGAAAGAGGAAGTGTGTCCCAGACTGGCCTCTGGTTAGAGCCTGTAGCTAATGAAGAAATAACACAATAAGACTTTGGAAGAAACCATACTTTTATTTCTTGTTTCTGCCTTGTTAAAAAAAGAAAATAAAATAAGTGGCAGATGACATGCATATTCACTCAGTATTGTCAAATAAATTCTCCAAATAAGAATTCTCAGCAATAAGAACATCATTGACTGCCTTTTGATTTGCAATTCCATTTACTGCAGTCAGAAAAAGCCAAACTCAGAACAGCAAACATACTTAAAGGAGTGATGAGAAGGATAAAACTGACCTAAAAAAGCTTGGAGGGGCTGTCTAACATGGAAATACTGAATTTTTACTGCAAGGTAAAGGCATGTAAATTTGGGTTGACTGAAGGAACATTACTACCAGCAAAGTAATAAGAAAACATTACAAGATGCATTTTCAGTGGAACTTTGGATCAGCTTATTAAGAGTTTCCAAAAGGTGGTTTTGGGTGGAAAAATAGAACTACAGTTTCTAAAGCATTCACTCCCTAAATGACCTTGATTTCCTGGTGAGTGTTTCAGATTTTGCCTTGGAAACTTGGCTACTAAGTTTGATGCTCAAGAGGTAGCTGAGTTCTTCTGAAAATTATCACTGGTACATATGATCTATAGGAGAGCTGAGTCTAACTGTAAATGAGGTTGTGTCCACTGTTTCCTTTGCAAGCCAACTGGAGGATTGCAGGTGCTGGGTTGGTGCAGGGCAAATGCCTCTTATAACCTCTGAAAAGGTGTAGTAGGAGAAGATGTCCCCATATCTGCAGAGATTTCTTCAACTCGACTCAATAACTGAAACTGGGAAGAAGGACAGGATATTGGAGAAGAGAAAGGGTTTTTTTCTCGAGGACTGCAGCTTTTACCCTAGTGGCTTTTGTTCAGGTTTGTGCTGTCCTGCCTTAGAATGATTCCTATCCTGGGACAAGTAGGAACAAAGACACAGAACTGGCTCTGCAGCAAACAGGCCTTCTGTGCTAGGGGTGTTCTCTGAAGAGGCCTCAGGGCAACTGTAAATTGGGCTTATTATGCTCAACTTCATCATGCATCTTCATGCTACACCATGAACAAGCATGGCTGGTCTGTAAATCTAGCCCATTGTATCTGGATTACATTTGTTAAACTAATGCTTGGGTTTTTGTCTGGCTGCATTCATACCAACATCAGAACATTGAGTAAGAACAACAAATCAGAAACAAAAAACACAAACATTTAAAAATATTTCTCCCACAGATTGGAGCCCCAAGTGTGTTTTATATAAACAATTTGAATTGTGGCTGGATTTTTGACCAGATTCTTTCCCCTGAAGGACCTTTTGAAACAAAAACAAACTGAGCAAAACAAGTTTTGGTGGGATGGGCCTATGCCTGTTTTCATGTAAGCTGATGACAAAGCTCAGAGCAGGAAGGCAGCAGTGTGCTGGAAGCTGGTGTACATTGTGTTCTGCATGTTCCCAGCTGACTTGCCAGGAGTGATCTAGAACTGAAACACAGCCCCTTTTTTACTAGGGCACAGGAAAAGAAGTCATCACTAATCTAAAACAGTTCAGCTGTTTGAAAACAATAGACTTTGTAAATTTGATATCCTGATTGTGCCTTATTCTCATGTGAATGTGCAGCCTGTGTTGCCAGGTCAAGAGGGTGAGAGCTTCTGAGAAGTGTCCTTTCTCTTGTATGGCCCATGAAAGTAATCTATATTTCATCACTATACCCATTGTCTGCTTCAGTGTGAGTGTACAGCATCACGAGGAGGTGAAGTGGTTAGCTTCAGCGCTTCTCTGTCAGGAGAACTGACCAGCCATGGGAGTCTGGAATAAGTCATAGGCCACCCAGCCGTTCAGCGTGACTCCTACAGAGTTCAGCTGGCACTCGCAAAGGTGCTTATGAAGCTGTTCCAGTAGGGTAGTTCAAGGTTATTTTCATGTAAATGTGTCATGGGATTCCAGGGAAGGAGGCAGGAGGTTTCTACATCCAAGTGATGAAAAACATGGAAGGTGAGGCAAGGTTTTGCTTGTGATTGCTGCATGAATTTAATGCGGTCACTTCCATGAAATACTGGGATGCAGATTCTCATTGGACAAAGTCTCCTACCTGGAGCAAAGGTGAAAGAAAACTTGCTCTCACTGTGGAGCATTGTGCTTAAGTTTCAGCAAGGGAGACTAGGTAGAAGTGGTACAAATTATTAATGGTGTTGCTTGTCAGGCTTTTTATTTAGCCTCAAATTTGAAAGCTACTCCTTTATTTCTAAACCTTCACATTTGCATCTCTTTGATATGAAATACTTGTGAACTAACAAGAGAACAGAGCTGTGAGTTCAGTAGCCAAGAGATCCTTGATTTATTAACATAGAGTTTCACAGGCTTGTATGCAACATCTCCTCCTTCTGCATATAACAAATGCAGCAGTCAGAAGCAGGGGTTGATGATGAAGGGCCCAATACTTCAGGGTGTAGCAGTGGTTATTCACGCGTCTTGTTTAACGTTCATAACAATCATTGCTGAAATAGGATCATTCAATGTGAAATAAGATGGAAATGTGGATTCTAAGTGACTGCTTAGAATTAGAAGTTTATAGTTCAACTTCAAAAGCAAATTGGGTTGAACAGTGTGGGCAACCGCACGGCTGCAAACAGATTTTCTTAGTTGATATGTTTCATGTTTAAGACAAAGATAATATATAATTGTGTTGCGAAGCAGTAATGAACAATAATTGTGATGTAAGTACATAAAGCATTTAAGCTGCAGTAACTAAGTGCTGTATTGTCCCCTACAGTGTCATTAAGACACATAAAGGGGAATTTTAAATTACTTCTAAGACATTCTGTCACCTAGTTATTCTAAACACAGTTGTGGAAGTACAATTGCTGTTTAGGTAAGCGGTACCCTACTAATGATGCCTTTACAAATAGCTATGAGAAAACATTTTCATTTAGTTGCATAGGAATTTCAGAATAATATTTGTGGGGTTATCAGATTCCTGGAAGTTTAAGGACACTGGTGTGCCTTCTTTTTGGTGTATGTGTATGATTACAGCCTGCAGATTTCTGTGAAACAAATGTATTTTTGCTGTAGTCATGCAGGACAGCATCTGAAAAAAAAAGCCTGCTTTAATTCAGCAGAGTTGGAAGTCTTCTCATTGGAGAAGCAACCTTGCACAGAACTGGCCTGTTAGGCTGTATCTGCAGTTAGAAGACTTAGAAAATGTAACTGTGCTGCAGATGTATGCCAGCAAACCTCCTTGCTGGAAAGGCATCTCATCACAGTAAAGCAGTTCTTAAAGCAGTTTGCCAGATGGAATGAATTGTTCTGGTCAAAAAAAGAGCCATATTTCTAGCTGAGGACTTTTATCAACCCAGATGATGGCAAGAAATAAATGCATTGATAGTATTTGCTGATGTAGACTAGGCCTTAAACTAAACTGTTATTCAGAGCAAAGGCCAAATTTATGTTTCTTTTACTTAGGAAACTTTCATTGCCTTCTCAGGAAGCAAACCTGTGGACCTTCTGCTTGGTCTGCACCCAGGGAAGTCATGGACTATACACAACCATTGTACCATAGGATCAAAGAGGTCAGGCTCAGGTTTTCATTTGGTATGAACTCTGCCGAACATGGCCTCATGTAAATAAATTTAAAGAGGAGTGCTCTTTTCTCTTAGATGACACTTGAATAAACACCAATATTTAGTCCTGTAGCTTCCTAAGATAACCAAAATAAAAGCAAAGTGCTGGAAATACATCAGGGTGTAAGGCTGCTGGCTTGTACTCAGAGATTAGTCAAGACAGCGGAGAAGGTCCCACAGATGCAGTGGATTTTAGATGAGATCAGAAAAAATAAAAATAAAAGGGACTAAATGGACCCAGCAGTGCCCAATTTCCCTGAAAATGCCTTTTCTGATACTGAAGAGTAATTTCTGTTGTCGGTTTTTTTAACCAGAACATTAGTTTTTCTCAACCGATACAGATTTTCCAGGGCTGAAAGGTAGGGAATGGATGCCCCATGCAGGCACTGCACACATGCTTTGGGGTGTGCAGTGTGTTTGCAGCTGCACAGTGTCTTCCTTCCACCTCTCAGTCAGAGTATGGCATGCATTAGCCCTGTTTTCACAGCTATGTTTTCTCGATTTATTCTGAAAACACTTGGACATAGACTTCAGCAGTATATTGCAGGCAGAGATTTAACAGGACCAGCTACAAATATGTTACTATATGTTATAGGAAGATCAAATGTTAAATGATTGGATAGGCTTTTGTTTTCAGACTAACACATTCATGAACTATGTTCATTCAAGACTAAATCTAAATGCTTCCCATGTCGTTGAAGATTACTTACAGTGTAAACAGAGAGGTCAGTCCCACGTATCCTCTTTGCCTGTTGTTTGTATTGATGACTCTTGTAAGGTTGTCCTCTCTGCTAAACCCTAGTATTCCGATAAATTGAAATACATGCCCATGCAAATCTATTCATGAGCAGTGTGCTATGGTGTTGGAAAAATAAGGGATGGATTGAGATAAACGTATCTTCTGTAAACTTGAAACCAAATAACTATTTTTAATGTCTGAGATTAAAGGTAAGATTTTCAAAAAAGTATAGTATTCTTCTAAGGGATTGCATCTGGAATTAGCTCAACCTGTGAAATCGTTCTTCTCTTTCTAGAAATTAACTTAGTTTTAAGCACATGTTCTATAATGGTCTTTAGCCATTTTTAATGTCATTTTTAGGTACAGCTGAATCTAAAGAACTGCACTTTACATAGTCATTATATAATTCATCCAGATCGATCAGTTTAGTATCTGATTTTTCAAGATTTCCTCACAATTCTGGAATTTTAGCAATGCAGATATTTTCCTATTGCCCAAGGCAATAATAGATGTGGTGTGCAAACACTGCTTTAAAGAGGGTGTCTGTCTGCTGATTTACATATTTTAAAAGTATTAAGATCAA
Source organism: Calidris pugnax (assembly GCF_001431845.1). Classification (NCBI taxonomy): domain Eukaryota; kingdom Metazoa; phylum Chordata; class Aves; order Charadriiformes; family Scolopacidae; genus Calidris; species Calidris pugnax. The sequence goes on from NW_015090990.1 coordinate 7,952,649, forward strand.
AAGTAATGAGAATTTAATCCATATGGCATGTAGAAGATAAATAGGAATATTAATACTGTATCAAATACTAATTAAAGGAAACACCAGTCCTATTTTTAAAATCTTGCATGCAGATGAAAAAGAAGTCATTGCAAAGTTAAGATCTGATTCTTAAAGAAATTAAGAATTAACAGTTTTCAACCACCAGTTCAAACTGTGAGACTGAGTTCATACGCTAGGCCAAATTCTGGTTTCATAGTGCTTCGCAGTGATACTGCAGTGTCCCTTTCTGTCAAAGCATCTCAGATGATTTATAAAACTGAAAACTATCACTAGGTCTACTACCAGCTTTTAAGATGGAAATTCTCTTTCGTTATCTAGGAAGCTGAAATACAGATGGTTTCCAACTTGGCTAAGTATACGTGCCTGCAACAGTGCTAGGCCCTAAAATAGATCGATTCATGGAAACCCTGCTAAATTTTGATCAACTCTCATATGCAGATTGCAACAGTGATGAAGAAAATGTCATCTGCTTCATAGAAAACTTTAGACAAGAGTGGACAAGATGAGTCATCAGTTTGTCATGTTTTTGGGCTAGAATAGATTCCTGTATTGCACCGTTACAGAATTTATGGGTGAAAGTACTCAGGATGTGTGCTCCCAGCAGGGTGGCACGTACTTGAAAAGCTGGCTCCAGATGCACTGGAAGTAGAAGCTTTGGTGCAGTGTCAACCTAACGCTCCATGCAGACAAATTAGCCCTAGCAAGACATATGAGATACATTAAGTCCATCATGATCTCTAAGACTGTAGACCTTCAGTTCTCCATCAAGTCTTTCTTATAAATATTAAAGGGTAGGGAATACACTGTTAGCAAAGGAGGAGTGAGCTTGCAGAGAAGAGTTACCTTTGAAATATGAGAAAAATAAAATTAAGTTTTGCTAGTACTGCAGAGTCTTGTAAGTGAAAGAATAAACTGCATGATTTGCTGTAGCAGGCTGAAAAAGACCTGAGAATAACAGAAGGAATGATTTTTCTTCATTTGTGCCTTGACAACAAAGGCTGTCTGAGACACAGCTGAGCCTGCAAGAGCGCAGAGGAAAGTCTAAAATGTTGTATCTTGCTCAGTCTTGTGCACTACTCAAACTTTGATTCTTTCTTGTAGGTCTGTGATTCCTGTGTATTTCTAGTAGTAACTACAGCAAATTTTTCCCTCCGCAGTTTGGGAAAATAGTCTCTGATCAGTGTCCCATCTTCCAGCTTAAGGTGGTAATGATTCTACTGAAGAAGGCAGTAAAACACTATGAAGATTGAATAAACCTCCACTGTTGCTGCTGTGTTCCCTTCTACCACATCAGAGTGGTCAGGACCAAGTTTTGTCAGTGAATCAATAAATCACAATTCTTCTGCAACCTTCCATCCACTTTTAAAGTGCTAGTCCATTCTAGAGCAAATAGTGCAGCAAAATATCAAGCAGGTACCCGTTGTTCCACACATAGATGGAGCAAAGTTATCCAGGAGCTGCCCTCTCAATGCGAGAGGAAACGCGATGTAAGAGGAAAAATGCAGTGACTAGAGAAAGAATGTGAAGGAGAGTGCTCTAAAACATTCCCAGCTGCATGTATGTAAAGCCAATTTAGACAATCAACCAGATGATGAGTGGGGATATAGACCCATCTGCTTCTTGTCCTCTTCCAGGAAATATTAAGTGGATGCAGTAATTGCACACTGTGCCCCTTCTTTACAGTCAGTCTAAGGATGATTTCACACAAGTGCCAGCCCCGTTCCATCTAGAAGAAGCTGAGCTTTGTCCTGGATGAGTTGATGCTTTTTTCCCCAATCGGCATTTCAAATATCTGGCAAGAATGGTTGACTCTGTGCTTTCTGTGGGGAATGGCCTCCTTGGGAAGGAAGGATGTGATTGCATTCACCAAAGTTGTTTTGTGGACTGCTGAGTGGCTGCAGGGGCTTTTACTCCAGGCATACTTGTTTCTGTTCTCTTTCCTGCAGAATAGCCCAGGTAGTGTTTTAAATAGTTCTGTGTATTTTGTAAAAGACCTTTTAAATATTAAATAGAGTTTCATTTTCCAGCTGGAAGATTAAAACATAGAAGCATTTCATCAGATCCTTCATCCAGTCTTGAAGCAATTTTGAAATGTTAACTGAAAAAATCTATCTGCCTTGGAGCATTTTTTACATCAAACATTCTATGAAAATATTTTCCTCAAACTCTTTAAGTATTTCCAAATATTAAACGAGAGATGACTTTTCCAAGTATTGGTGATGGTCTAATGCAGCTAGTGTCAAGTTCACATATTGTTTTAAAACAAAAAGTGGCCTAAACATTACAGTGGGGGCAGACTGGCAGGCATCACTTATCACCAGCAGAGGCTGACACAATGCTGATGCTGGTTCGTTCTGATAGAGGTGCTGTAGACACCAAATAAACAGAGGGAGTGTCTGTCAGTAAATGTTTTGATCGACAGAGACAAGAACCAAAGAGAGGCAAATAACTAACAAAATGAGTAGTTTTGGAGATAAATATACAGGAGTTATCGTTCCTTCCCTCCCCATACTATTCCCACCTCAGCCCTATCTTGGTTTAGCTTTTGAAATGGTTTCTGGTAGCTATGGAAAAGCCTTCATTGCCCTTTTCAGAGCTGGGGAAGAGCAAGTGGTGGTGATTGGATTGTCTAGTACCTGCGTTTAGGTATGTACTGTTGGCTCTGAACCTATTAGATGATAAAACTCAACTTGGATCAGCATTAAGGTTAGCATAGTGCCTTCTGGAAACTTACTGGGAAGAAGTTTATTCTGGGATTTTATTATGGATCTGGGCCTTAAAACTTTCTTTGCATCCTTCCTTTTGTTTTGTAGTTTTTGTCTGGATGACCCTTGTCCCTTTGCTGGAGAAGCAAAGTCAAGTACTACTTAATCTTTGCCTATGGGCTTAAAATACCTCTGCTGCTTTTAGTGGGGAAATCAGAAATCTGAAGCCTTCATCCCCATCATATCCATCTCTGAGTTTATGACAGATTTATAATTGTCTTCCAGTAGAAAAATAAAAAAGCATTCTGGGAGACTCAGAGTCGAACCCAAATGAGTAGAGCTGGATTGAGAAGATGCTCCTCCCAGAGCACGCACTACTTCCCTAGGATGGTGCCTGTCTTTCCTTAGGGTTATGTTTCCAATCCGGTCTCAAGATAAGGTCAGTCTCCCAGCAGCTCCAGCTCTCTCTGAAGAAGCATCTCTGTGTAGTAGAAATTCCTTCTGAAAGCCAGAATTGTGCAACACCTCCTGTTTAGAGGTCTGCTCTAGATCAGCATCATTGGGACAGCGCTACTGAGCTGAATCGGCTGGGCAGCTAAGGTAGCTAGGCAGAATCTCAGAGTCAGCTCAGATAATACTCAAGAACAAAAACTCATTTAAAGCAGAGCTTGACACAGCCATCTTGTCCATACTCAGCCAGATCTTTTGCAGCACACATTCTCATTTTATTGGCCATTTTTGCACCTTTCCTGAAGCCAGGATGCTCAGACACATCTGAATTTTTCTGCCCTTGAGAAAACAAACTTCCAGAAGTCTGTGATAACTAGCTTGTAGCCCTGTGTGCGATACCAGTATTACTGACCATTTGTAGAAGTCAATGTGTACAAGGCGTAGTGTAAGAGCCTTTTTAGAAATCTCTGAGCATAAAAGAGCTTTTTGAATGTTAGTCTTGAAGGGCTCCTGAGTTTTGAGTGTTGTTCTGCTTCATGAGAGGATGTTGTAGCTGGTGTCTTGTACTGGGACATGTCTTTCCCAGGTGTTGCATGCTGCCGGTTTCCAGACTAGCAGCTCAGAGAAGCATCCTGCAATTTCTTCAGACTCGTCTTGTGCCTGGGCGCTGCAAGGTGCCACTGTATATGTTTAGGTTGATTGATTTGTGGAGGCTGAAATGCTTAATAATACCAGTTCCAAAGAAACTTCTCTTAATGCAAACTTTGACTTAAAAGGTAAAGAACAAAGATATCGTTCAGGAATGCAGGAAATAATGAGCCTGTGCTTTGTTTAGTCACAGCTAAGTGAAAATCAAAGTAATTTTTTTTTATTATTTGATTGCAGCATATTGCTTTAGTTCCCTTGACCTACCAAATTGTGGACAAAAGCTTTTCTGCATTTATTCCCATTTCACAGCAGGATTTCTGCTAAGTGAACTTTTTAGTGAGTTGATTAATCTCATTTCATATCTGCTACACATTTTTGTCTCTCTCTGATACCAGTCATGAACATACCTTTTGAATCCCCCTCCTTGTTGATGGACTTCAGCTGAGCTGAAGACTCTAGACATCATCTCACAGGTAATTTTTTCATGGAGGTGCCAGTTACTGCAGTGTTACTCCTTCCAATGTTCACAGGTCATTACTGTTAACTACCAACGCATCTGGGTAAAATACAAAATCATCTTTTCTTTTTTTTCATCTGACATATATCAGCCACCTCAGTTGTATGATCCAGTCATGCAGCAGAGGACATAGTCTGCTGAGTTTGGCTGAATGTGCAAAGATAGTCTTAGTGGGCTGTAGAGCCCACATTTATAAAATGCAAAGGTGCCACTTCCTAACAGGCTGGTGAGGGCATGGTATTTAACACAAATTTAAAAAAATATGAATAAGAATTCTAATATGTAACTATTTAGCAACGTAAAATTTCAAAACTATTCATATACAAAGAAATTAGATCAATGAGTACAGGTAGTTATTGGCTTCTGAAACAGACAAGACAATGAGAAATAAGCAAATTAAAAAACAGCTTAAATGACCTATAAAATGGCCATTGATCTGTACTTTAACAACCAGGCTAATTGTAGTATATGTCATCTTTTGAGCATCTGAAGTTCGGAGCATCCCATCAATAAGGAGTGTAAGAATAAGGATTGTGAGAAAAGTTTCCTATTCATGTATAAGCAGAGGTATTGCAGTGCAATGTTATGTCCATAAGGGTCAGTGATGAAGGATGCAGGTGTGTAACTTAGCTCTAGGTAGCCTGGCTTTCCAGAGCTGTGAGGACTCAACAGAACTGTGGCCACTTCAGTATCTCCAGTAATTTGTTAGCCTAGGCAGTTGCCTGTGGCTTGAGTTGATCCTATGAGTAATGCAGCCACCCCAAATGTGCCAAAATTCCAATAATTATTACTGTCTCACAATTTAATTCAGAGTATTTATATATGAGGCACTTTCATTGCTGGATAGATGTTTGACCACTTCTGTTCAGCACACTTAAAAAATCTGCTCTGTAAGAGCATAAAAACTGTTGCTAGATTTTGCAGACCTTTTCCTCTCCCATTCCCTCATTCAGGGATGGGTGAACTGCATAGGAATTTTGACTGGAAATCATGTATCTCAAAAAACTAAGGGCTGTAAAACGATTACCTAAAACTGCTGCAGACATAGTTGCCCCGGAGCCCTGGGCATGCAGCTTTCTATATATGAAAGTTATAAAGCAACTCTAGTTGTTCTGCTGTCCTACTATGATTCAGAAAGCTGAGCACATGCCCGCTTTACTGTGGAGCACCCTAAAGGGAAAGCACTCCCTGAGCAGACTTGACCAGGGAGAAGAGATGAGGATGAGCCTTTGGATCAGCGATTGAAAATACCCAAAAAAGCATCAATCAAAAAGCAGCATGGAGTGCTGCTCCAGTCCAGGGGTAAAATGGTAACTGCAGACAAGCTGCTTCATAACCATATCTCCTGTCTGTGTATGGAGGGCAGATTTTATTCCTTTCTTCAGTCCTCACAGGCAAATCCCAGTTACTTGGAATTTGTTCAGGAGAAGGGAGAATTTTACCCTGAAGGAATTAGGAAGCATTATAGATTCAACATATGGGACCATATGTTGTTGTATTGTTTCCAAATGTTTCTTTTTGAGCTTTTTCCCTCCATTGCGGACAGCTTATTTCACCACACATTGTCTAGAGAAGAAGGGAGTTTCATATTCCCATTTCTTTCATTAAGCCACTATTAAAGCTATATCAATTTCGTAATACTGTTTGTCAACATTATTTCATCCTTTGTTTCAAACATGCACACCATAAGTGTGGTTTGGGGCAAGTGCTTTGAATATGTTGTTCAGGCGCTGTCAAAGTCAATGGCAGGACTAGAAAATACAAGCAGAGATGGTCCTAAACCATCCCTAACCCAAAATACTCCACTTAGTTGTAAGGCAGTTCACAATCAAACTAAGCATTTTGCTTGAGCCTTAAAAGAGGGAAACCAGCCCTGATGGTTGAGTGTGAGTCTAATTAAACTAAAATTGAAGATGGGTGAATTCTGCCCTCTCCTTGCTGTGCAGATCAATATCTTCATGTAATGTAAATTGAGCTGCTCTGTATCTCCCTCTTTTGCTGTGATTTTTCTACTCCAGCCCTGGAGAAGAGCTCTGGTGTCCAGTGACATCTGTTCTAAATCATGTTTTGGGAAAAATGTAAATACAGAAAACTTGAGGTCAGGCCCAGACAAAGCGCTGGGCTGGCTCCCAAGGCCTTTCTGCATCTGGGATTGTTTGATGTCAGGAAGGCCCTCCACAATCAGAGCCATCAGTGATGGTGGCGAAAAGAGACCCTTCAGATGAGGCTTTACATGGATTTGTTAAAAGACCTTGGAAGTATTAAAGTCTTTTGCAGAGCTCCCTATCCATAAAAATGTGTGGCTGGCTGGGTGCTGACCTCCTCTGAAAAGGAGGGTGTGCTGGGTTGGGGAGTACAGAGGCTTCACCTTGTCCTAGTAAGTGGAGTATTGGGGTAGATGGCTCCAGCCTCAGCCACTCTCACACTCATCATGTTCATCATAATTAGATTCTATTTGTGTCTAATTCTGATAGTGTCAGACTGTCTGCACAGGCCTGCATAGTTCCTCGACTTTTAATTTATCAGACTTGCCAGATTTGCCTTGATCAAAGTTTTTCTGAGCAGTAGCACATTCACATCAGTCTAGTTGAAGGCAATATTGCAGAAGCAAATGCAGAAGGCTGCGTTCATAAAGGAGTTGAGGTGCCTGAAAGAGTCTACTGAAATGTGCACAGCTGGCATCAGCAGACCTTAGATTCACAGGTACACTAGAAAATCACCCTAGACACAGGATAGGTGACTCCTTAGTCTCTGTAAGCTCAATAGAGCTGCTTTTTGTTTTTCTGCTCTAGGGCCTAAGATCTTTTGGCACTCTTCTGGCCATTATTGTTTCCCTAAGACCAATAACCATGAAAATCAAGCTCTGTTGGAAAAGCAACTGGGAAGCAGAAAAACCAGTTTTAAAATGTGGAGTTGGCATACATTTTACATTTTTATTAAGTGTGTATTTACCAATTAGTCAGCAGCCTGAGCCAGTGGATTTAATGAACTTTGTGTGATTTATGCATAGCTTTTATTAATTGTGCCAATAGGGATAAACACTAGATACAAATAGATGCAGATGTCTCACTTCTTTCTCCTTTAAATAATACTATTTCTTGTCATTAAACTACTTTATTTTTAACTACTCTACATGTTGGAAAATGATAATTTCTTACCTTCCGTACTACTGTCCTTGCAAAGGGAAGGCTCAAAGTTTTCACCCACCCATATTTTCACTGGCCTGGGCTATGCCCAAAGCCAACACAGAAGTTCAGAGAAGAAAGCATTTTCTCATTCTCCCCTTTCTCCCATCAGTGGCATGTACATTAAATAGTAAGTAGGCCACAGAAACAGAGAGCATGTGAATGACTTGAGATCCTGGTAATTTGAGCAGTCAGAGGAAAAGGGGGCCAGCACCTGGCTTTCAATCTCTGTTTCAATGAATATTTAACTACTTTATGCAAAGTGGGACACTTTCAACAAATGAGGCTGAGAGAAACCTACCTAAGAATATTTTCTAGCCCAGCAGTCAGGTTACTCTCCTGAGAAGCATGATGTTTGGGTTCAAGTCCCTGTACCAAATCAGTTAAAGGAGGTGTTTGAAGCTACATCTTTCCCAACCTAAGAACATGGCCTAATCACTGCGTTTTTGGATATCAGGGGTGGCAGCACTACCTCCTCTGTTTTGGAAAAGGAGTCCCCTTGTGACAAAATCAAAATGTTTTGTTTTTGAGATGCCAGAATGAATTGTTTCAACATCTCTGAAGTTTTTTCATGTTGTTTCAGCTGAAACTGTTAGCTAATATGACCTGAATTCACAAAAAAGTTTCTCTTGCCCTAAAATTCCAGTATTAGTGAAGAAATAATTGAATAAAAAAGCAGCCTGACTAACTTCTAACTGAGGTGCAGTTACAGTTGTCTGGTCATGGCACTTCCTGAAGAGGGCCCATTAGTGGTTGTGTGTTGTTAGAGTTTTTATTGGGATGCTCCTCTTCCACTTAGGTGGAAATCCCTCCCCTTTTGAAATAGGGAGAGCTGTGATCTTGAGTACCCAGAACTGAAGCAGATTTAAGTTACCCTGACGCGGCATGCTAATGGCCAAGAAGCAGGAACACCTTTCAGAAACCTTTAAGCATTTTCACCCATTAAACGCCATTTGGAGCTTATACAACTAAATCCTAGGCTATTTAGAAAGATAAAATCCCTTATGCACGTTGGCAAGTCTAGTGAGATCGTTTTATTGACTTTGTGTGCTGCTCTAAAAGTTTCTCATGTTTAAATGCCAGTAACCTCGAAGAGACTTTTTGATAGGATCAAAAAAATAAAAGCGTAGGCGCTTCTTGTGATGTCATTAACTCTTTTTTTTCCCATTGAGTATTGACAGTAAGAACATTTTTCTGATGGATACGAAGTTAAATTGTCATAGTTCTGCTTTTACTAGATGTTAAAAATATGGCTGGATGCCATCTTAATTACACGTGGCAGCAGCAGAGCACTTCTTAGCCACAGGTTTGCCATAAGTTCTTTAGAAGGGTAAGAAAAGTGCAGTTGCAGGCAGAATTACTGGTTTTGTGCCTTTGGTTCTACATGAAGTACAAGCTTTGCCTCCTCTTCAGTGATGCAGTAGGTGACATTTACTTCTGACTATTGTGATCATCCACAAATAAAATTAGAAAAGGTGATCATGTGTGCTCTCTCAGCTCCTGGGTCCCCTTGAACCCTCTCCTACCGTGGTGTTTCAGTACAAGGATGAACTCTGATGGGCTCAGCCTGCTTTCTGTGGGCCCATGTTCACAGCTAGCGTATGGGGACTCAAGCCTTTCTTGAGTAGTGGGACAAGGTACTACTGTTTCTTGTGTGAGAGGAGGAATAAATCACGTAGCTCTTCATAATATGATTGATGATCTTTCCCTGTATGCGTTGAGCTCCAGTGAAATAAGTAATGATGATGCTTAGAGTGTCATCATTACATCTAAGTTTAACAGTTCAGCAGCGATGACTGGGAAATTCATCCCTCACAAGGCCAATGTTGCAAATTCTCTGTGTGTTCAAACTGTTATCCTAGTCCTGGCTGTCTGCAGCCGTGGGGGAAAGAGAAAGAAGAGGGGTGTAATGAGGACATTAGCCCTTCATTGGCACTGCCAGGTGGCACAGGTACCTTCTCATCACAGGCCACGCAGCAGCTGTGTATCCTGTCCTCCATCCTAACCTGCAAGGATTTATTTTGAAACATAGTAAATAGAGCCCTCTTCCTTTAAAAAATAAATACACAAAACACATGAAGCTGAACTTCAAATGCCAAAACAGCGACCTAAGGTATTTTGTATCTCTGCATAAACTTTTGAGATCGAGTCCTAATAGCAGAGACAAACACAGAATGCCAAAAAAAAAAAAAGAGGTATGATAAGTGTAGTTAACCTCTACTATGTAATTTAGAAATAAAAATAAGGATTTATGGTTCTGTGTAAATAATGTTGCCCTTTTTGTACTGTGGATTGTTCTGAACAAAATGCTGTTAATGTAATGATGAAAGAACAGTAATTTGTTTTGAACAAATAAGTGTTATTGGTTGACAGTAATAAAAAAGGGATGAATCATTAAATAATAATATATATTTTAAAGGATATTGGTCCCACCCTACAAGGCCTTACATGATCCATTATTATGCAGTGGCATAATGCATTGACTTCGTGTAGACTGCTGGCAAGAGTGTTTGCAGTAAAAACAGAAAATCTTGTTTTGCTGTATGTGGTGTTTTCTAGAAAATTGCATCTTCAGAGAAGAAAAAATATCTTTGGCACCTCATTTTTTGTGGCTGCTTTTTGAAGTTACAAATAATGCAAAATCACCTAATCAAAAATGAAATGCGTGACGAGAGGGAGATAATTTCCTGCCACTCTACCTTGTGAAAGCAAACAATGAACCGTAACTTACGGTCCACAAGTCATGTTTCTTTGCTTTTTGCTATATTACAATTTAAATATTTTTTTTCAAAAATAATAATTTTATGGGCCTCTTTGAAGTGATTTATGTGTTTTGTACATTATTTGAAAACATAAATTTTGCTGATTATCTTCAGTTTCCCTCTGTCCACCCACCAGTTTCATATTCATTTAATTTAGACAATGCTGAGCAGCTACATGTGGAATTGATACTTTCCATGAAAGCAAAGGTTATTCTTGTGCTTATTTTATTGAAGAACCTAACAGAAGAATTTTTCATCAAAGATTAGCTTAAGTACTCCTACATGTTATTGTGTGTTTGTAGAAAGTGTATGGCTTTCAATTATCTCTGAATTAAAACTGTTGGATGAGTTAATTCAAGTATTGTGTGGATAAAGTGGGTGCTGAACTTTTAAAATGTATTTTATCTTCTACAAATGAAGAGAAATGCATATTTCTGTCTGCCCGTAGCCTTTTGCTTCATAGGGCCCTTTGATAATCAAAATAATTAAGGCAGTCCTTTCTAAAGGGAAGGGTTTAAAATTCTGTTATATATTTCCATGTATCATATTTCTCTAAACCATATTAACATCAATGTGTTTTTTTGATACTTGCCATTTTTTCCCTTGTATTCATGTGCTTAGTGTTGGGGCTGACTTCAGAGGAACTAACTCTAATAGTGAAGGTGTGCATTAATGTTAGCATTTTCAGGATATGAGCCTTTCTGCTGGGGACAGGATATTGTCATTGTTATTATGGCATTACTTCAATGAGAGGCTTTGATGAATCTGTTCACAGCAATGAAACTGATTTTTAGGTTTTGTCTCCATGGGAAAGTTAGTGTAGAATAAGCCATAATATAAATTTATGGTATAGCAACTCAGTGCATGCCAATGCTTTGCAAAGCTGCTCAAGCTAGATGTGAATCAGAGCCTGGAGGCAGTATAGCTGGATGAGTGCAGTGCAGTGCCGTGCCGTGCCTAAGCTAATTAGTCCTACCGAGAAGCAGGGTATGTTAGAGAAGAGAGTTATGTTAATATGGCCATACTTCCCGGCTATTCGAAACAGATGAATCAGAAGTGCAATTCTGTGGCAATAGGTATGCTTGCAACGCACTAGTTTATTCATCTTGTAACTGTGTGATCCTTTGTAGGTCATTCACACAAGGAATAAGTGCACAGTACCTAATAAAGTGTTAATTCACAACTTTGCATGCTCTGCAGTACCCGCAGACCTGAGCACAGAAACAGGACATAAACAGAATTTGATGTTGCTACATCACAAGCTATTCTATAGGGATATGTTATTCAATTACCAGCCAAGAATCTCGTACAGAGTTGTAAGCAGGAGGTTGAAAAAAAAAAAAAAAAAAAAAAAAAAAAAAAAATATAAAGATCCACAGGCTTGGAATTGCATTAATTACACAAAATACAGTAGACTGTAAGAAATAGACTGTGTGACTCGCACAGCTTTTATGGTAATAAATTCCATACAATTGGAAAGGAGGGGGTAAAAAAAAAAAAAAAAAAAAAAAAGTCAAAGATCTATAGTAGTTAAGAGGTGGAAAAAGTGTCCCAATCAACTCCCCCCAAAAACTTCTGAAATCAATTAGTCTGTATTTTCTGGAGTGATGAGACATTCCATGTACCTACACTAAGATACTATGAAGGAGCCTGATTTTCCAGAAGGGGTGAGCTGTAATGGTTTAAAAATCAGCCTTCCTGCTGCCTCAGTTTGAATCCTGAAATCACCACTCATTTTGATAAAAGAAGGGTTCGTGAAGCTCTGAGGAATAAAATGTCATCAAAGTCACTAGAATTAGTCACATATTTATGAGAAAAATTAAAAATCCAGCTAAAGCTGTAGCATTTACCAATTTAAAATAAGTGACATTCAAGTACGAAGACTGTGTTCAGAGTGGGATATAATGCAATGAGCTAATGTACTAATGCAAGCTGTGCCCTGTCAAGAAAGGTGATTTCAGAACAAAACAACATATTGTCACATAAGCAAGTCACTATAATATTGGAAAGTAAGCTCACTTTATTTGTACATGTGCACATATGTGTATGTCTTCCTCTGCTCCCATGAGCTGAAGTCTTTGCCAAATTTTTCTTTAAAAGCTCTTAGGAGGGACTGGATGAAAAGTACACCTATTCTACGTGCTTTGCACTCCCCAAACTCTTACTGCAGGTATCATGAAATACATAGCCTAAAATTGCCTTATTAGGATTGAGATCCCCGTGTCAACATTCCTTGCAGACCCCACTCAGTTTTCTTCAAACCTCTTTTCTACATTTTCTGAATACACTTCGCTACTACTGGAAGCCCCCGTCTACCTTTTCAGGATGAAAGTTAAAGAACTACACCTCTGGAAATTATGACCCTTTATTTTTATATGTATCTAGCATTATGATCTCTAGAGGTCCCTTCCAACTCTGACAATTCTGTGATTCCGTGATTATACCATTAGATTCATAGTGTAAGCTGTCAATAAAAAGTTTGTGATTTGGATTTGGAAGGAGGAAAAAACCCTAGATGCTCTTTCACAGGATACAGACATATTTATAGTGTGAAGGCTTTTTCTAGTCCGGCTTATTTTTCCAACTCAGTCATTGACTGAATGGTTTGCTCATGCTTCTTCAGTTTCAAAATATTCTCTCAGACTTTACTGGCCTGAGTTTGATTTGTACATCACTTGTGAACCATCACTAATTGTAGGTCTAATGTTAGGAGTCCCAGTAGCAATTAACAACCCCTTAAAGGAATGTATCACTGTAGCACATAGGTGAGCAGCGTTAGTTTCCTTTATCGAACCAAGATACCTTCTTTGCTTCCAAAATATACAAATGGCAGATCAAATCACTGTAGCAACACTGGGAAGCAAATATCTAACTAGTGGCATTTTTACAGGCTTCAGTCAAGCTTTCTTTAATACTTCCTTTAAAAGTTACTGCTGCCAAATACCTTGAAATCAGAAAAAAAACCTTCTTTCTTAATGAAGAAATCTACTGAGAGTTTTATCTTGGGCTTCTACCATTTATTCTTTGAAATATATGCTGAATCTGCTACACTCAAATTTGAGATACTAGTTGTATCAATATGGACCCATGGTTTCAAGCCTTTAGATATGCAAATTGTGTTTCTGTAACGAACAAAACCTTAGAGACCATGCTGTTGTGGTTCCACAGAGCCTTTATTGCGCCTCATCATTATGCTAAATTAATACAAATTTCCTGTGTGTCCAGAATTCAAAGTCAATCAAGTGGCTTAATCTCTGAGGGCATGGGATAAAAATGCTATTATAACAGTTTGGAAGAAGGTGAGGGATTACCTTTAAAAGCATCCAGGCTATATGCTAGGACAGCAACTCTGAATCACAGGCCTGTTATGAACCACATCTTAACTGAGTGTGAACTTACAGATTGCCTCCTGCCCTACTTCTGATCGCACAAACTCCCCACATTTATGTGATGCATTTTTGGCAACTTCAGTTGTTGGCTCTGTAGAGAAGCAGTATTAGAAAGGTATTTGTGATTTGTTACTGTTCTCTAATGCACTGAATGTTTTGACTTTTTATTTTTAAAAGCTAATCACTGTGTTTACTTTTTATGTTTGTTTCATCTTTTTCCCCATATGCTTTGCTTTTCTTAGCTAGAATCCACAAGATGAACCAGTGCCAAGTGTCCAGTGAGTTTTCTGAGGCATATTAGCACATGATACGCAGCTCTTGAGATCCACATTCTGCAGTTTAAAAAGTTGTGCATTAGCAGGTCCAAAAGTACCTTGGAGAATATCTCTAAAATTGATGATACTGTCATAATATTTAGGATTCATACTTTAAAGTTGCCAGAACTATTTAATCAATCAGATTAACTAAGTCATCATCCTAATTCTTTTTGAAGGAATAGCTGTCATCTTATTATGCAGAAGTAATAATGAATGGCTCTATTGTTGATGCCATGTTTGTGAGGATTTTGTTGATACGTTTTGCTTCTGAGCAATCTTGAAAATTTCTTAGACCTCCAACATAAGATGTAGTTTTACTTTGGAAGGCAGGGAAGGACAAAATAGTCACCTGGGGTTCCTTCTAATCCTGTTTTCTTTAACTTCACTAAATAAATAAACTGCACCAACAGGCTGAGTCCCAACCATGACATAATGCCAATGGGACAAGCTTGCATCATGGCAAGCCTCTGGGTGCACAATGCCTGTGTAGGCGTCCCAGTGTTTCTACTTCAAGACTAGCACCTCAGATAAATACCTACAGAGAAGGGAAAATGGGGCATGTCCAGAGAACTGAAGAATGCTTGTGTTTCCTTTGTATTAATCTTTGCGTTGGATTTCTACTTCTGCCTTCCAGAAGTTCAGGCTGATCTGGTGCAGTATTAACAAAAAGGCAAATGTAATATAACTGTCCTGCCATAAGCAGTTAAAGTTGACCTTGAAATGATCTTTGCATTGAAGACTCTGATATGCACATTGTGAAGAGTTACCTCAACCTCAGGTTCTGGTGTCTCTTGGGGATTTGGTCTGCTTGAATTTCTTTCAAGTGGAATTCTTTCCTGGTCATTTGAATGTTAGCAACTTCAAACGGAAAAAAAAAAAAAAAAACAACAAAAAAAAAAAAACCCAAAATCAAAAAACACCCCCAAAAAATAAAAAAAAAAAACCAACCAAAAATAAAAAAAACATC